>NW_025999990.1:33653362-33684384 GCF_001458135.2 Marmota marmota marmota
GCAAGCTTTCACTCATGGGAGGCAGGTGGGAGACCCCCCCCCCCCCCCAGGCCACATGACAGTGCAGTGGAGGAGGTGTTGCTTCCCTGTCTAAGGAAGCGGGCCCACTGCGCATATGCAGAAGCAGCCAAGGATTTTTGCACTGTGCAGCTCAGGAAGGAGGAACAAATATTGAGAAAGTTTTGATAGAAAAGAAAAGGCGAGTCAGAAAGCCCCCATGGAGGACCAAAGGCACACATCGTGTGACACTTGTTTTTGTTGAACATTTGCTATGTGTGTGGCCATATATGAAGTATTCTCACTCTAATGGTGGGATTAAAATTGTGCTTATGTGGTTTTCCTCAGTGCTGTTTTTTAGGTAGAGAATATGAGAATGGAAAGTAAATGCTCCAGGGTAGGATTGCAACCCCTGTGTGGCAGGTCTGGAAGAGAGGGGGTTTAGGGTGATGGTGAGTGTGAGGGTGCTATGATAGGGTGAAGGCCATTTGTTTCTTGGAGGGTGGTTCAGGGATGACCTGTACCCAGATCAGCTGGGATGCTTGTTAAAAATTCTGGCTTCTAAACTGGGCACAGTGGTGCATGCCTGTAATCCCAGCGGCTTGGGAGGCTGAGGCAGGAGGATGGCAAGTTCAAAGCCAGCCTCAGCAAAAGTGAGGTGCTAAGCAACTCAGTGGGAGACCCTGTCTCTAAAATACAAAATAGGGCTGGAGATGTGGCTCAGTGCTCGTGCCCGTGAGTTCAATCCTGCTACCTGCCTCTCTTCCCCTACCCCCGCCCCCAACAACAACAAAAAGCAGGCTTCTAACAGCCAAACCCTACACCTATGGCAAAAGTCTTAGTTCTTGGTTGCACACCATGGAAGGTGTGATTTATGAATATAAGGAATCTATTGAAAAACTGTCTGGAGAGTTAGGCTCAGAATTTGAGCAGCTGAAACAAGGCCGAGGCCACCTTGTGAAGTGTCTCTTCTGTCCCTTGGCAGAACTCATGGCTCCCACCAGCAATGTTCAGGTCTGGAGAGAGAAGTGCCACCATCTGGTGCCCCTAAAGGCACATGCTTCTGCCTCTACTTCTCCTGAAAGATAGGGTTGTAAACTGCCCCTTTCCTCATGCTATTTCCTGCTCCATAGTCCCATTGGGTATGCATGGCCTCATGAGTTCCTGCCAGAGGGGCTTAGAGAATGGGTTATGGCGTCTTCGTCTGGCAGGCAGGACTTGCATCAGCAGTTCAAGTAGCTGAAATGTACCCAGATCAAACTGATGGCCACAAACATGACCCTGGGCATCTACTGACACAGGTGCTGATGAGGCTGGGGATCTACATTTTAAACAAGCATACCCCCCCCACTCCCAAATAAGCAAACCACTTTATTTGGAGAATAGGTAGAGAGAAAAAGATGGAGATAAAGCAGAGAGGCCTCTATCTCCATAAGGCTGCAGAAGGAATCTCATGGGAGGCAAGTGGTGGGCAAGTGAAAGGTTTATGAGAGGGTGTAGTGGTGGCAGAGTTGACAGGCAGTTGGTGCCAGGCAATGGTGATTGTTACTATGTAGAAGCAGAGATGCTGCTCAGGGGTGGTGCAAAGGCCTAGAAGGTTACCTGTCAGGAAACGCCTGTATAGGAAAGGTGGTGTGACTACAAGCACAAACTTTAAAAGAGGGTGAATTTATGGAGGAAGGAAATAAATGATGATTTGTAAAGTGCAGGTATGAGTCAGTGTATACATTCTTTTGTGGCAGCCTTCAAAATTATAGACCTGGGAATGGGAGCACCTTTCACTTAGCACACATTAAAAGGGAAGAATATGGTATCCTTAAGATGAAGAACTTGAGAGGGCATTCTAGAAGGAACGTTGAGGGGCAACATATGGAAATTTCTTGGCAATTAAATGGTTCAAAAACACATTTGGAAAGGCAGTAGGAGTCGATGATAAACTGTATTTTCTTGAAAGACATGTTATTAATTTTATAATAGCTATTTGGGAACAAGAACGAAGCAGTACATTTCATGCACACATTACAGGGTATGTCCCTGTGTTAGCATGCTAAAACAT
Source organism: Marmota marmota marmota (assembly GCF_001458135.2). Classification (NCBI taxonomy): domain Eukaryota; kingdom Metazoa; phylum Chordata; class Mammalia; order Rodentia; family Sciuridae; genus Marmota; species Marmota marmota. The sequence continues at coordinate 33,655,416 of NW_025999990.1, forward strand.
GAACGGATGTGTCTCGGAAATCAGAGAGGGTAGAAGTCTGGATTGTGTCTTTGAAGGAGATTGTCAGTTTTATTATGCAGAGTAGGAAAACAATTTGAATAAGTTTAATGAAGGGTTAATGAGGCCTCTAGGAGTGGACCAAGGGCTCATTGGTTAGATTGTGAGGCGGACAGAGAGCAAAGACCGTTGACTCCAAGGAACAGTTAGTCATTCAGAGTAAATCAAGGAGAACCACAAGCAAGGGAGGAAAACAGGTGTTAGGAACTGTGGGCTGTCGTCAGGTTAGGAAACAAGAGCCTGGGCAGTTTGGGGCTGTTATTTTGGGTCACCTACACATAGAACACCTTTTGCACAAGTGCCTTAAAAGACATATTTTAGCAACTGATACAAGGAATAGAAATGTAGGGAGGAGGGTAGAGTTTGGAAAGGAATAGACATGGCCAGCTTTGCTGTTTCCACTTACCCTGTGCCCAGGCCTGTACTTGGCACAGCCTGTGTTACTAAAGCCGTCACTGTCTCATGTTTAGAATGCTTGGAGGTTGGTCATTTAAAGAATAGTTGAGTAAGAAATCATTTGTTAAGCAGAAGTTTAAAATTCTAGAAATGGGGAAGCGTAAGTAAAGCATTTGAAATAGATAGTTGCTAATGTTGGCTTCAAAGGGTACAGTAGGTGACCAATGGCAGGATGACTCATAACTGTTCAGCCTCAGAGCTCTACCCAGGAGGTAGCGTAGAGATGGGGGAGGGAACATGACATCTTATCATAAAAATTCAGCTCTGACTTTGGAGAGGAATTCATCTGAAGGGACATTTCTGGGGGATATTCAGGTCTTTCACGCTGTCACCAGAGCTTTGGGCTGTGCACATTTAAAACCCTGAGGGCAAAACAGTGACAGAGGCCAAGGAATTAGGCTTTTGATAACAAAAAATACAGGCCTTAGATTGAGTGAAGAAGCCATTTAAAACTGCTGATTTATAGAAAAAAGAACTCTTTGCCTACATGTTATGTGCCTTAAATTTTACTTGAAATGGTACAAAGTATAGGCAATTTGTGTGTATTGAGTATTTGTTATTTTAAGAATTGCATTTTAATAGAAAAATCCTGAATCATGTCATGTGACACATTTTAATCCACACCTCAGTAAGCCTGCCACTTGGGCCCATGTATACCCAACAGGCCCAGGGCCATTTTCATTCCATGTCTTGCAAATTCAGCATTAGGAAATTATAATAATAAATGTTCCCACATAACCAGTAGCATAGCACATTATTTGCTCATGGAACAGCAGTAAAGCAGGTTGGCTTGGCTACCTGACTAACAGGTTGCCTAACCTTGGGTGGGAATCCCTGTTCTTCACCTTTACCCTCCAGATAGGCTGCAGCTCCCCAACTCTCCAGACTCTCAGTTCTCGTGCTATTTCCTTTCTGACCCCAGCACCACCTTCCAAAGAGTGAAATTTATTCCAGTAAATTATATTATTTACAGATTGGTCACACTACCAGGTAAAACAGCTTTCAGTCAATATATTTATTTATTTTTGAACTTTAAATCTCCAAAGGAAGGAAGAAAGCACTTCTTCCTGGTTGAAGCTGTCAGATTTAGCACAGGTGGACTGTGAAGATGGGAGAGAAGGGAGTCTTATGGAGCCCATCGGATCCTCCCTCTTTAGTTGCCCTTGAAACCTCAGCTAGTAAAATCAGGGGGCTGGCTAGGCAAGTGGCTTTCTTTCCAAGTACCTTGAAGAAGGATGTATGTTCTCCTGCTTCATTCACAGCAGTTGCTTTCAAATGCTTTCTTCAAGCACTGACACACTTAAACCCGAGGGGATATCCAATCTGTAAGAGAGGCGAAAGTGGCCTTGGTGGGGGACCTAAGTCCCCCGAGCCTCACAGACTTCCCAGGAGAGATTTTTTTTTCTACTGAAGGCAGTTTGGGGATAGCACATAACCACTAGCTTATCTGCTGAGTGCTGCTTCTTGGCCCGCTCTTTAGCATACCCTCTTCCCTTCCCTGGCCATGCACAGGATCTCCTCTTTGAGTTGTTGCTGCTGATACCGAAGGCCAACTGTATTTCATGTATGGATATAACCACCATGGGAGACGGGCATCACAGCTCTCGGACAGTGGAGGAAGCCAAGACAGAGAAAGATTAAGTAATTGTCCCAGTAGAAGTTGGGATTCAGCTTCCAGACAATCTGACTGCTTATTTAACCCTTGAGTTAAATACCTAGTGGTGGCTGTGCTTGTCCTGGGAAGACTGTTTTCTTCCCCCACTTCCTCCCCAGCGTAGTGATGTTGCTGTTACCACTGGAAGGACCACCCCAGTGCCGCTGGGTCATTGTTGGTGTTCACCCAGCAGGATGTGAGGACTCAGAGCAAGGAGCAACAAGCCCATAGACACTGCTGTCAGACTCTGAGGGGTATGGATGGGGAGGCAGTCACAGGGAAGGTGAACTTACGCACCTCAGGCATCAGGAATCGTGAGGGACACAGGAAGCCCTCTCCGTCGAGGAGAAAGATAAAAGGCCCCTCAATTTGGCAGTGCCTGTGCATTGAAGATGGTAATTAAACTGCAGATGATGCTGGAGAAAACTGCTGACAATGATGATTACAGCTGTTGAAGCAATAAAGCTGGAAAAAAGAAAAAAAAAATTTGGATTAACAGTGCATAAAGATTGCCAGCTTCAGTTACTTACATGAACTGCTTATTATTTAGCCTAATCACTATCATTTTAGCAATCATGCATACTATTAAATGCATCAGATTTATTTGCGTGAATTTTATTTGATTACAGTGCTAGATTCTGTTTTTGTCAGCTGAGTCATGGTAGTCTGTATTTGTGTTGACTGATCACTCTTATATTTAACTTTCCCTTTCTTTCCAAGTTCATAGGTCTCATTCCATTACGTAAATTCGACCTTTCCAAGATTAGCTAGTTTGTATATATCTTGTTACACTCAAGGGTGGTATTTCATATAGGATTGTAAATTTGTCAGCAGAACAGGCAAACATTAGCAGATTGCAGTTATTTTTTTTCCGAGCTTACTCTTGGAATCATAGGCATTTGCAACTAAAATCACTTCTCTCTGGCATGCCTCCGTGCTACTGATGGTCCTGCCTAATCAGAAGGAAATGGAACAGGAAGAGAGGCCATTATAAAAACATTGTAGAATGTACAGTAGCAGGAGGGAAGGGGCTCTCTGGAGAGGAACTGAGTGTTTTTTATGTGAAATCATGGCCACAAGAGGCTCAGAAGACTTGATGTGGGAAACCTCAACATTGGTTGGTTTGTATTTTATGAGATGAGGAACTTGGACGGAAGAATTTGGCCCAGAGGGAATTCTAGGGCAATTTGTACCTATGTGGGCATTAAGAGTCTGGCTGTAAAAAGACTACTGTGGTTTTATCCTACTAGCCTTCATTGGAAACACCATGGACAGTATTGCTTTGAAGGGGCATAGTGATCATGCAGCTGTTTTAATGCTCAGGCAAAGATACAGAGCTTCCTGTATCAGTTTTTGACTGAGTTGAAAGAAAAAAATTTTCCATCATCAAGATTCATTCCTGTTTTAAAGGGGTACATTAGAACACTATTAGTGAAGAGCATCTCCAGTAATATATACTTGTTAATTTGGTGAGTGAGCACTAGTTAGACCAGGAACATCTAGAAGTCTCTGGTTTTTCAGTTTTGTGGACCAAGAGGACTGATACTCAAAATAAGTGGGTTGAATTGTATTTGCAAATATCCTCTCTTAAGAAATGTCAGTAGCAGGGGTATACCTCAGTAGTAGAGCATATGTTTAGCATGCAAGAGTCCCTGAATTAAATCCCCAGCACCAAAAAAATAAAAAATAAAAGAAATGTCAGTAGATAATGGTGACAGTTGCTAACATTTATTGATTTTTACCTGGCACTGTACTTGATTCTCACAGATCACAGTCCTCCCTCAGTATCTAAGGGGAGTGGTTTCAGGACCATCCCTACCCACAATATGAAAATCCTTCTATAGAATGGTGTAGTATTTGCTTGTAACGTACACCCATCCTCTTTACATATACCAAAACAAGATTACGTATAATACCAAAAATAATGGAAATGCTCTGTAAATGGTTGTCATGCTGTATTGTTTAGGGAATAATGACAAGGAAAAAAAGTCTGTGCATGATCAGTGCAGATGCAATTCTTTTTTTTCCCCTAGAATGTTTAAAAATTTAAGATTGTTGAATCTGTGGCTGTGGAACCTGGCTGATACAGAGGGCCAGCTGTATTTAACGTAGTGGATATAACCACAATGGGAGATAGGCATCCCTGCACTCCCTGACAGAGGAAGAAGCCCAGGCAGAAACATTAAGTTATTGTCCCAGTAGAAGCTGGGATTCAGCTCCCAATCTGACTGCTTATTTAACTCTCAAGTACTGTTTCATTTGTGTCCCCTATGCTGAAAAGGCTAAACCTAAAAATAATTCTAAAACACTTGAATGGTTATTAAATTGCAACAATATGCTATAACAACATGAAAACATTTAAAAAAATATATTAAATATCCAGTATATTACTTAAAAGCAAAAGGTTAGATAAAGAACTTGACTTTCTTTGGGGTGGCCATATGAATTGTCACCTGAAAGTGAAAGGTGCTACTAATAATTATGTGGTGAAAACAGTAGTAGACCTTACTATGCTGTTAACTAGATTATGCCATCACCCTACTGATCATTGTTTTTCCTTTGTGCATCTTAGAGGCAAAAAAAAAAAAAAAAATTAAAATCATTTTTCATGTTTTTGACTTCTAGGGGGATTCCTCAGTGTCAATGTAAATGAAGTCAGTTTTGATGAAGTTCACCAGTTGTTCTCTAAGGATTTGGATATTGAGCCAGGAGGTCACTGGAGGCCAAAGGACTGTAAACCCAGATGGAAGGTGAGTTTTTTTTTTTTTTTTTTTTTTTAATAATGTGATTATTACTGTGTATTTGAAAAAATTTGCACTTGGTTCAAAATATATAGTAGAATATCATTAATTGTTGATAAATTCAGTGTTTAATGCATAGGCATTTACGGTTCCACTGTGATATACCAGTGTTACTTGTGAAGACTGTAAATGTTCCTGTGCACATATAAAACATACGCTTGTGTGTTCAGTCCCTGGGAGTCCACAGTAAAAAAACACATCACTTGAATTTGACTTGGAAGACAGATTTTTTTCCTCCTTTTTGGTTGGTTCTTTTTTTTCTTTCTGTTTGGAAGGGAGGTTGAGTTCTCTGCCTCCTGCAGGTGCCCCTAATAACTACAGACCTGCAGGCATAGCCCCACCAATTCCTGGATCTATGAGAACTCACTGAGAGGATATTAATATCCTGATTTTCAGTTGTGTCCAGCATTGTCAAGCTGTTTCTCGGAGTCATTAATCCCAAAGAGGCCACTCATAGGTCACTGCAGTACTTGAAAGGGAGGACTTTGGGCTCTTCACTTGTTTCAGAAGATAGAGAACAAGCATTTGTTTTTTTGATATGTCAGAATTCTATTTAATGTTTTGTTTGAAAATCTGTAAGGGGATAGGTCAGCCTCTTCTGCTCTTAAAACTTTTGAAAACCCTGATTTAGAGTTTCTCTGAATAGCATGAAATTGTTGTCATGTTTCAGTAGGAAATGGCATTTGTGTAATTCATATGAGAACTACAGGCGATTAAATCAAATTATATCCTAAAAGAATGTGCTATAACCTTAGTCTGGGAATAGTTTTCAGCTTCTCTTTTAAAATATTAATAGAATTCTAATTTTTTTTTCAGAAAGCAGGTTTGATTTATTTATCCCCCCCCAACATCCTTGACAACATTTATTGTTATTCGTATTCTTTTTTTTTTTGCATTACAATTCTTATTACACATATGCAGCACAATTTTTCATATATCTGGTTGTATATTAGAATTCTAACATTTGAATGTTAGTCCCTACTCCCCACCCCTGCCCCAAAAATGTCACTGGTATTGATAGAATTATTTGTTGTTAGACTCATGAAAAAGATCTTCTGACTTCATTGACCTTGAACTCTTTGTGTCTAGGAATGCATAAAATTTATATCTGCATCCCTAATGCAGACCATATTGTTTTGTACAAGGTAGAAGAGAAACAATTTTATTGCATTGACTTCATGAGACTAATAAATGCCTCTCTGGCTTTGCTACAAGTGATTAAATAAATGCTCACCTTTCTCATTGCCTCAAACAAGTTGTGAATCTGCTTAAATGGATTTCAGGACAATTTTTTTGCAAAGTATTCCATTTTTATTATTGCCTTATGCCATTTTCCAAGATCAGATTCATTGACTGTATGAAATATGGCCTAATTTACATACATTCCACTTTTTTAAAATGTTCTAGGCAAAAAAAAATGTTTTTATTACTTTGAGTCATGAGTGTATATATTGAATGCTAATGGAATAAAAAACACCCAATTATCAAGGACATGGAATGGCATGAGGGTTGATGCTGAGACGTGAATAAGATTTATAATGTACCCTTCTGGTGGGCACTGTATATCATATTAGTGGGATAATTTGGGATTGGAAAACTTGAGATTTATTGTCCTTTTGCCTGTGGTCCATACCAGATAGATTTTAAATTTTATAACACTTATAGGCATAAAGAACCAGATAACTGTATGGTGCTGCTACCTATACAGAGACCAGGAATATAACTTTTAGTCCAAGGTCCGTTAAGGATGGTTCCAAGCCATCTATTTCAGAACTCCCTAAGGCATTAGTAAAAATGTAGGTTCTTGAACTTAGTCCTGAGATACTCTGACTCTAGTAGTGGCAAGAACCTGCATTTTAAAATCAAGTGCCACCAGTTTGGGAACTGTTCCTGTAGGTATTAGAAACAAGGAGGAAGAGGCAGGCAGAACTGAAAATACCACAGGGGAATGAGGGTAGCCCTTTCTCTAGTCTAACTCAGTGGCGAATAGCTAGATGTGCCCTAAACTAACCTCATCTAAAACCACGTCGTTTAAGGGCACATAGCTGGTCATGTTCTTTAAGTTTTGAAAGTGGGACAAAAACTTGGTGGAAGAAATTTATGTGGTAGACACCTTTCTTACCTCTTCATAGCATGTTTGGGAGAAAATAAGAAAGGATAAAATCAGTGCATAAATTCAGTAAGATTAGTGGTTTGAAGGTGGGAACAAACTGAATGCTTGAACAAGAGGTGGTGAGGAAAGATTTGGGAAGATGAAATGATGTTCTTACAAAAGACAGTGACCAGATGTTCTCTACCTCCGCTGGGGTTGTATCAACAGAATGGCTCACACAGCAAATTAGGGCACAGAGAAGGATGAATGTCCTGAAAGGAAGGCTATTAAACCTTAAAATAAATGATCCCAGAACACTGAGGTCTTTTTCTAGATAATGAATTTGTAAACTATTGAGAATGTCATTGCACAGCTACAAGGGGCATGCCAAATGAATTTTTAAGATACTATCTGGCTTTATTTTAATAACAAAAAATCTTAGCTTTAGGCATATTGTTTATAATCTTTGGCATCTCATTACAATTTGGACATTTATTTGCTATTAAATATCAATTTAGCTTATTTGAATTTGCCAAGACATTTGTAATTTCTTTCTCTATCTCAGTAAACTTCTAAGATTAAAAAAAAAAGTTTTTGGTACTTTAAGTGCTTCATTGAGGAATTTACTGTATTAAGGATTACAACTTTTCCTTTGTTGATCCTTATGTTCAACTTACCAGTTAGCCTAATTGTATTTAATTAATGTAGACTGTGGCCATTTGGTAGCTTCCTTTCAATAGTTATAATTTGCCTTAAGCACTTTTATAGCCCGTTCCACTTTATGCCATAGGCAGCCAACTTGTGGCCAAGAACAAAATCAGGAAGGGCAAGCTCTTCCCTTATTTCACTAATCATTTCCTGTATTAAGAGTGGCCTCTGAACTGATTTAATAGCCATATGTGATTTAGGAATCCCTTGAATATTCCAACTACACTTAAGCACATTAGCAAGTCCAGGCAGCCATACGGAGGGGACAGAGCGGGTGTCTTGGATATTGGGCCAGTATTGCTGTGGCAGTCTCTCAAGGTCCATAGGCTCCTGAGCTAAGATATACATAATAGGATAAATAATAGGAGTGGGAACCACAATAGTGCTGGTAGGGACATATATTAGAATCTTTTTAGTTCCTACCACCTACCCAATAAAAAATCATATAAACGAGAACATTAGTGTCCAAGCAGCCCTGATCCCTTTTTTTTTTTTTAGAATTTTGTCCCATTTATGATTCTGGTAATACAGAATGATGGGTAAATATCACTGTTTTTCTTTTTTCCTTTTTGGTGCTGGGGATTGAACCCTGAGCCTTGTAGTACATGCTAAGAATGTACGCTCTCTACCTTGAGCTATATACCTCCAGCCTCAATGTTTCTATTTTTGGTTGATGATATCTAATGTTGCCCTGATTTTATAAGTAGGGTTCAGTAAACTTAGGAATTCTCAATTATTTTCATGTGTTCATTCATTAGTAAAATTTAATTAGTTATGGGAAAAATTTAATCAATTCTAGAGTTAATGTTCTTATATATTTTTCCAGTATAATCAGTTTAGATTGTATTAAAAAATCCAGAATATAGAGTGATACTGTGGTATCTTAGTTACATATAATTTACTGTTGGGTTCTTTGAAAAGCTAATAGTTTCAGAATTTATAATCTGTAGAAAATTTGTTTTAATTCCAAATTTTATTAGAAAATTCACAGATTATAATAAAACCAACCTAGCTCAGAAATTGCTAAGGAAAGTAACTTAGAAAACATTTTAGCTTTTTTTCAAAGGGCAATCTGAATTGTAAAAAAACTTATTAACTTGTATGACAAAGCTTGGGTCCAAGAGAGAGGATTTGAGTAAGTGATGTTTGATAATTTTTAACTTACTCTCATGTAGTAGTTAACACCTTTTATGTAGGTGACATTTTTTATGGATTCCAAGTAATTTACTTTATTTTTAATTTTTTTTTTGGCAGTCCTGGGGCTCCAGCCCAGAGCCTTGCTCATGATATGCAGGCATTCAACCACTAAGCTAAATCTCCAGCTCATTTTTTTTTTTCATATTAAAGGAAAGATTGATGTACTTAGAAACCATTTGTGTTTTCATATGCATTTTTTTTCTTCTACTTTTTGGGTGAGCACAAATTTCTTTGGTTTATACAGGACAGACTTCTTTCTTTTTTGTACACGGTGTCTGATCCTTTTTGTCAAGCTTAACATTTTAACATAATTTTGTTGCCAATTGCATTTCAAACTGTTTATGCTACCACTAAAATAAACTTACAAATATATCAAAAGCTTAATTTGTGCCTTTTGATTAAGTGAAAAATAGTAATTGTCAAACCCAATGTATATTTTGTGGTCCTATTAGATATGGTTGAGTTCTGTAGTACACTGTACATATTTATGGGGTCAGGTGTGAAGATTCAATATGTATGCAATACATAAGATCAAATCCGGATAATTAGCATTTCTATATCCTTATACGTTTGTGGTTTCTAAGTATTTACAGACTAGAAACTCCTTTTTCCCAGCTCATCATAAAATACATGATTGATTGTTTCAAACTATAGTCTGCTGCGCTCTAGAACACTAAATCTCCTTCCTCTTATCTAAGTGTACTTGGTACTCATTTTCTAACCTCTCTCTATCCCTCCCCCCAAGCACTTCCTAACTTTTAGTAACCACTGTTCTTTCTTCTTTGAGATCAACATTTTCAGGCTCCACATATGAGAGTATGAGATATTTTTCTTCTGTGCCTGGCATTTTTCACTTCACATAATCTCCTTCACAAGATTTTTTTGTTTGTGAACTTGAAAACCTCAAAGTCATTCTTGCCACATCCCCGTTCCTTCACTCCTCATGTGCAACATAATTGAATCCTCTTAATTTATCTCTTAAATGTTTTGAGAACTCACGTACCTCTCCTCTCCTCCTCCCTCACCTTAGTTCAAGCTGCCATTCCCTCTTGCCTCAACTTTTGCATTCATTTCTTATCCGGCTCCCTGGGTCCAGCTTTGGTTTTCTCCAGTCTGCTCCTTATACTGCCACTACATGAGTCTTGGTGACGACAAAATTGAATTTTTCACTCTCTTAAAATCTTTCAGTAATTTTCTGTGGTGTTGTAGGACAGAGACCACAATTCTTACATGGCTTTAGAGCCCATCTGTACCTCCCAGCTTCCTAAAACCATAAGTAGCATGAGGTGAGTGTGTGTGCTCACTCTTCTGTCTGGTGAGAACATTCACGAGGCTATGAGTCTGAAGCCATCAGAATTTTTTTTTTTAAGTATTTAGTTTTTAGTTGTAGTCAGACACAATACCTTTATTTTATTTTATTTTTTTTGTGGGGCTGAGGATCGAACCTAGGGCCTCGCATGTGCTAGGTGAGTGCTCTACCATTGAGCCACAACCCCAGCCCAGCCATCAGAAAATTTTAAGGATCTGTTTTATGTTTACCTCCAGGATTTGCTGCTGTATTTATTTACAAATGTGACTCTTTTGTTTTAAAGGTGGCAGTTCTCATTCCTTTCCGTAATCGACATGAACATCTTCCAATTTTTTTCTTACACCTGATTCCAATGCTTCAGAAACAGCGCCTGGAATTTGCCTTTTATGTCATTGAACAGGTGAGAATATTTTTCAAAATAGCCAAAATGTTAATATTTTTCAAAACTTAAACTCTTAGATATGGCTTGATTAAAAATGTTTAGCTATGATTAATGAGGTAATGCAAATATTTGGTCTTATAGTTGAATAAAATTATATTTTGGATTTTTTTCCCCTTGTAATTATTATAATTTTCTTGTAATAATTTTAACATGATCAGATGAATTGACAAGCAGTTATGTTTGACTTTAGTATGATAGCTATGGTGTATTTTAATGACATTCTTAATACTGGATTGTCAAACCATGATTTTCAAATAACTGTATAGCTGATTTTTGTAGGATTAATATTCCTTTGACTCGTACAATTGTCCAGTTTTATGTGTTCATTAGGTTTATGATTTTTGTTTATTCCTGAAAACTTTGTGGAGTTTCACATAATTGAGAAATGGCTTATTTTTTAATTCAGACTGTTCATGAGTGCTTAACTTGTGTATTGCCTTCTGGACTCAGTGGGTGCACACTGTAGTGTAACTCGAAGTCCTGTTCCACATTGTACTGAGGCTCTCTAGGATCACCTGAGATGCATTCATAGTATTTAATTTTGAAAGAGCATTTCAGTTTTCTGAATTTAAATACAGAAAATGAAGAATAAGGTCTTTTATTGTGATTTTTAATAGCAAAACATAGGTAATTCTTGATGAGGGTGTCTTCATACTGTGGGGTAGTTGTTGGCTAGCCCTGAAATTTAATAATGAATCAATTTTATTAGGTAATCAAGGACACCTCAATGAGAGTCAGGTACTAATCCTTAAAAAAAAAAAGTGGTATACATTGAACATTTGCTGTCCTGTTTTTGTAGTGTTCGAAAGATATCTTTCCTGGTATAGGAATTTGGTCTGTCTCTGTTGGAGCCATACATATTTAATTTGCTAACCTTGCTTAGCCTGGCGTTAGCAGCGGAGCACTAGCCTTTCCAGTGGATAGACACATCTCAATAGCTGACAAGTAAATAGGCATCCAGTGAACTGACAGGTCAAAAAGCCACACATTGCATAGAGGTCCAAACCATGTGATGCCCAGGATTACTTCCAATTCAGAGATTCCATGATTCTTTTAGAAATAGAAATAACCAGAAGAGAGTGGATTTAGCAAATAATGGCAAAACCAAAAAAGTTTATTCCAAATGTTTTGAATAGATATTGTTAAAGCTAAGTAAATAATATTCCCTTAACATGGTTTACATGGAATTGAAATGACCCTGACCTAATTTTATAGTCTGTGTCTTTGTTTAAAGGCTGTGAATTATAAGCATAATGAAAGAATTTAGTTAATCTGTGTTCTTCTTAAATGTGCATAAAATCATGTTTCAAAAACCTAAAAAAAGGTGTGATAACACTTGAAGACCAGGTCTCTTTGCCAGCTTATACCACTTTTATCATTGTTACCTTGTCTGTGTGTGATGCATCAGAATTTATATTCATGTACACTGACCTTTTGAATTGCTCTATGTCATTGCCAGCACTTGGCACTTTAGAGTACCTGTAGTAGTAACTTATTAAAGTTTTAATTAGTGTTTCCCCCATGACTCATGATGCCGATCACCTTTTCATATACTTATTTGTTATCTGGGTATATTACTTGGAAAGTTTCTTTTTAAATCTTTGCTTATTTTAAAATTGGATTGTCCTCTGATTGAGTTTGTAAGACCTCCTTGTGTTTTCAACTGTAAGTCTTTTGTAAGACATAAGTTTTGCAATTATTTATCTTTAGTCTGTGGCTTGGCCTTTTATTTTCTTGACAGTGTCTTGTGAAAAGTAAAAGGTTTTAATGTTGATGAAGTCCAGTTCATTTTTTTTTATAACTTACGGTTTTTGTTTTATATTTGTGAAATTGTGCTCTAAGATTTTCTGTGTCTTCTTCCTGAAGTTTATAGTTGTAGCTCTTCGAATTAGACTACTCCATTTTGAGTTAATCTTTATATATGGTATATATGGTAATACATTTTTTAATATTTATTTTTCAGTTTTAGGTGGAAACAATATCTTTATTTTTATTTTATGTGGTGCTGAGAATCAAACCCAATGCCTCATGCATGCTAGACGAGCGCGCTACCACTTGAGCCACATCCCCAGCCCCCATTTTTTTAAATCTATGGCTATTTAGTTATTTTATCACTGTTTATGAGAAAAAATTAGCTTTTTCTCATTGGCACCATTGTTGAAAATGAGTTAACATACTTGTATCATCTGTGAGATCTATTTTCTGATTTCTCTGTTCTGTTCTGTTGAATCTGCTTGTCAGAGGGACCTGCTAGGATTTATTTTCCTGTTTTTCTATAGGTAAATAATAGAATAATAGACAAAGTATTTTAGAGATATTGCTATTTTTTTTTCTTTTTGGTAGCAGATACTCAAATTTTTACTCCTAAGTTAGTTTTTCCTCCTTTGTGTTTTATTGGTTGATTCTAGACCTGCTTCCCCTGACTTCCCCAGCTTTTTTCCTCTTCTTTTCTTCCCTGGAGTAGTTGGTATTTAGTGTAACATGCTTTTGCGTATGGAAATCATCCTTTAAGTTTTCTTCCGTTTGTGTATAATGTTGTATATTGTGTCTGGCTTTCTTTATTTTTAAACATATTTTTTTAGTTATTGGTAGAACTTTATTTGTTTAGTTTTTATTTATTTATATGTGGTGCTGAGAAATGAAGCCAGTGACTCTCACATGCTAGGCAAGCACTCTATCACTGAGCTACAGCCCTAGCCCCCTGGGTACTTTTTAATGTAACAACCCATCTATGAAAATTTACCTTCTTATTATGCTAAGTGAAGTTAGCCAGTCCTCAAAAAAAAAACAACAAAAAAAAAACAAATGCCGAATGTTTTCTCTGATATAAGTGGGATGACTCAAAGTGGGGTAGGGAAGGAGAGCATGGGAGGAAGATTATTTCTAGATAGGGAAGAGGGGGGAGGGGATTAGCAAGAATTGGGGAATGTGATGGTCATCATTATACAAAATATATGTATGAAGATCTGAAAAAAAAAGAACCTATAGAGTGAAATTGTATTGAATGATTTGAATGAGTAAAGCATTGAAAAGGGCAAAAAAAATTTACTTTCTTGATTAAAAAGTCATAATTTTCTGCTACTTTTTTGTCAGCCTTAGTTGTGGGTGGATTTCTAGATCAGTATTACCAATGCTAGTTTCCTTTTTCTTTTTCTTTTTTTAAACTGTATTCCCCATCATGTACTGGGACAGAACATAGATGTCTTTGTGTTTTTGAAGGCATATTCTCCTGAGAGCTCAGTATCATAATTATTTGATGTGTTTTGTGTATGCAAGGAAAACATCTTTGCAAAACAACAAAGATCTATACTTTCACTTTCAAAGCTAAACCTGAATCTCAGCCTTGATCAATATTAATTCAGGACCACTTATTTGATAAAGTGTGGTTCTGACTAGAAATATCTTTACATATCTATGTATGAAGTAGAAGAATAATGTGTTTGGGTTTTTTTTTTTTTTTTTTTTGATGGATGGGTGGCCAGGAGAGGTGCTAAGAAATTGAAGAGCAGCTCAGAAACTTGAGTTAAATAAGGAGGATTGTGAATGGGTTTACCTCTTCTCCTTTCCAGACTCCAAAAATGGAAGTGAAAGAAAAAAAATCTTTTAAACCACAGGGGCAGAGAGATGGGAATAAGTGATGGAACTGACCGCTTCCCCAGAAGCAGGGAATGTTGAGAACCAGGTTCTTATAGAGGGCGATTGTGACCAGAATGGAGTCAAACTTCTGCTCTTGAGAAATAGGCTGGAAGTCCTGGGCTGTGGCGAGGAGATGGTTTAGAAGTCTGATTACAAAACAGTGAGAATCCCCAGTTTCTTGGCTTTGCTTTCAGTGCTAGGTGTTTACTCTCTTGTATTCTATACAAAACGAGGAGTTTATCCTCTGGAGAAACTATGAGCAGCTCCTGACTGTTGACACAGCTGTGTTGTGGGGCCTAAACACAGTGGTAAGTCAGTCTGCAGGCTGATGCCAGGGACCCTCAGGTCTTTCCCCTGTCTTAACTCTTTGAGGCCAGCTGTCGGGTAGGAATTCCTCTACCCTTCAACTGGGGCAGGCCATGAGTGGTGGTGACTTCATCAGAGAAATAGATTAGGCCCAGGAAGAAGATTCCAGATCTAATATTTGGAGGTCTCCAAAGGAACAGCAGCCCATTCTCCTTCATTCAATAAAGAGGGTACTGCAGTGCTTACAACAGATAAGGTCCCATTCTGTTGGTGAGGAAAGAGTAGATAATTTTGTGTCAGATGGATGGAGGGCACAGGAGAGTAGGGAGAAGTGTGTCCTTATCTAGAGAGTTTTGAGGAAAGCTGCTTTGAGGAGGTGAGCTCAGAGCATCCTGAATAATACAACGTAAAGGAACAGGTAAGGGCTGGAGGAAGCTTGGCATGTGGATTGCTCTGGGAGGTCATTGTCACCATAGCATCCAATGAAGAATGCTCAAAGTCAGAAAAGTGGGTGAAAAGCTCTTATGGAAGGGCTTAATTATCAGGTCAGGGTGAGGACTTTAATTATTCTGTGTGAGGTAAAAGATGCCCGTGGGCTATGAGTGAAGAAATGACATGATTGAACTAGTGTTTTTAAATAATGACACTAGGTGTTGTGTAGAGAATAAGCTACAAATGGGAAAGGGCAGAAACAAGGAGAGGAGTTAGAAAACTTGGGTAGTCATCCAAGTAGGAGAGATGATGATGACTTGGGCTATTGTGGTAGTGGTGAGCAGCAGTCAGGTTTGGGCTGTGTTGGTTTAAAAGTGTTATTATTTGCTGATAAGTTAGACATGAAGTGTGAGTGATGGACAGTCAGACATGATGCCAAGGTTTTATCTTGCCCAGGGAAGGACATTGCTGTTTGCTGAGCAGCAGACATGAAGGATGCTGGAGGAAGGGCAGTGGAGATTAATTGTTTTAGTTTGGTTTAAGGGTGATGTGGTGTGGGTCAAGTGGGGTTTCAAACAATTCTTGGGTACATAAGTGGAGATTCTGTTAGCTTTGCAGTGCCTTAGTTTCCAACATGATTAGGCAGCTAAGGGTCCCAGTTTTTGAAGAAGTCTTCCACTATAGAGACAAAACCAACCAATAAAAGGGAGCATGAAAAATAGAGATAATCAGAGAACCTTAAGGTGGTGGTATGGTCAACAGAACTCATAGTTAGAATCTACAGAGACCAAAGGAAAGATAATGAAAAATAATCTCTGAATCAAAAACAGGACATCATAAAGAACAATCAGAGTAAGAATATTTTTGAAGATAAAGATGTGATTAAAAAAATTTGAACAGAACAGCTGGAAGATAAAATAATGCTTAAGATAAGTAAGAAAAGAGGAGGATCTAAGAGTACTGGTATATTTTGGGGATAACCATCCTCTAAGAGGGTCTGGGAGTAAGAGTGAATTGCTTGAGGAACCAAATTCTGTGGAAGTGGGTTTTGGGAGGAGGTCATAAAAGACAGCACTGCTTGTGTCTTGCTGTCTTGGATCACTTGCTCTTGGAGAAGCCAGCTGTTATGTCATGAGGGTGCTCAGATAATCTGAGGAAGAAATGACCTGCCTGCAACCTTGTGCCAGCCATGCGAGTGAGCCGCCTCAGAAGTGGATCCTCTTGCCTGAGTCAAGTTTTCCCACTGAATCCCTGAGCCCTTGGGTGTAGAGATGCAGCTCTCTTCTCTGTTCCCAGAATTCTCTCTCTAGAGAAGCAGTCAGCATAATAAATGACTGTGGCTCCTGACCCTGTGCTGGAGGGATGGACCCAGGGCCTCATGCATGTTAGCCAAGCATTCTACCACTTAGCTCTAGCCACAGCCTCTGGCATTTTTAAGCCCCTAAGTTTTGCTGTGATTTGTAATATATCAAGATAATTATGCACTCACTAATAAGAATTCTGGAAAAACTATAGCAGAAAGAAAATTTTTGGTAGTAGAAGGAAGTGACCAAAGAAAAAAATATAAGAAATTTTTCCTGACATGAAAGCTAGATTTTAGAGACCCCACACGTACTTATGAATGAAGTGTAGATCTATTATGAAACATGTTATTTTGAAATTTTAGAATAAAAATGAAAAGGAAGATATTTAAAAGGTTCTATAGGAAAAATGACAAATCAATCAGAAACGTAGGAATTTTCTTTTTTTTTTAATTCATTTTTAGTTATAGGTGGACACAATATCTTTATTTTATTTTTTTATGTGGTGCTTAGGATTGAACCCAGTACCTCATGCATGCTAGGTGAACAGACTGCCACTGATCCACAATTAGCAATGCTGACAGCTAAAAGATATGGAGCTATGCTTTTTAAATTCTAGGGCAAAGTAATTTTTGACCTAATTTCTTTCTTTTTATTTTTTTTTTGGGGGGGGGTGGTGATATTGGGGGTTAAGCCCAGGACCTTGCACATGCTGTCAACCTAGAAGTTTTTACCCAAAATGCCAACTCAGGTGTGAGGGTAGACAGTGTCATTTTCAATCACTCTTTGGCTAGAGACACACACACACACACACACACACACACACACATTTTTACCCCCTGCCCAAGCTCTCTTACTTAGGAAGCTACTATACATTGTGCCTCAGCAAATTAAGCAAACTGTGTAAAAGATGTATATGATCTAGGGCATGAAGGAGAAGCCCCAGATGATAGTCACACATGGTCCTAGTCCAACTTCCAGCAAGAAATGATGGTAATAGAGTTGAGCTTGGGAGAGAGAGAGGAGCTGAGAGATAATCTGATGTGTTTCTGTGATTGCATCACTTATTAATAGGTGTAGGGCATATCTATGGGGCCTTTTATACAGAAAATAATAGTTAATCTTAGCTTAACAAAGAAAACAACATACTCATTACCAAAGAAATATTTACATAGTTCTAATAAAGTAAACTCTTTTTTTTATCTTACAATTTTTTAAATTTGTTTTAATTAGTAGTAAACTCTTGATTTAACAAAAAATTGTGCTATAACTGTAGTGGGACACTGGAGGGAGGGACAGCAGTTGTGGTGTTTACCTCCTCTACCTCCATGGTAAGAAGGCAAGAAATAGCCACATTTCTCATTACCTCAGAATATGGAGATGAATACCAGAATAAAGAGCTACAAGAACTGAAATGTATTACTCTTGGCTGATGAAGATGGGTTAAACATGGAACTTATTTTTATTATAAGCTTTTTAAAGTATTATGCCAACATTTAATAAAAACAAAATTTTAAATCTTAAAGGAAAATAGTGTATCAAAGCCAATTTTGAGGTACCAGTACCAGTAATGTTATATTTGCCTCCCTTTTATTTTCTCCATTTCACTATGAAAAAAAGGCTTCAGAAAGTAAAGTGATTTCTTTTTCTTTTCTTTTTTTTTGGTAACAAGGATTGAACCCAGGGGTGCTTAACCACTGAGCCATATCCTAGCCCATTTTTATATCTTGTTTAGAGACAGCATCTCACTGAGTTGCTTAGGGCCTTGCTTAGTTGCTGAGGCTGCCTTTGAACTGTTGATCCTTCTGTCTCAGACTCCAAAGCCAGGATTATAGGTATGCACCACTGCACCTAGGGCCCAATACAGTGATTTCTGTGACCTCAAGTTGGTGCAAGAACCAGGTCTAAAAATGAGTAATTTCCCAGTCTCAAGTCAGTGCAATAGTGTGTGTCATTAAGATCAATTCTTTCTTTATTTTCCTTTTTATTTGGTACATTATAATTACATATAACAGCGGAATTTGTTGTTACATATTTGCACATGCACACAATTTAACAGTTTAATTTGATCAGTGTCTGTTCGTCAGCACCTCCCCTTTACAACCTTCCTTCCTCTCTCCACCCAGTTTCCTTCACTTACTCTGCTGATCTCCTTTCTGTTTTCATGTCTCATTCACTTCTGTCGTAACCCTCTCTTTATATTTTGGAAAATTGAGAAATGTTAAGACATTAATAAATGCACCCTAGTTTTCTTTAGATGCTGATAGCATCTTTTTTACTGCCAGTACATTTCAATATATTTTCACTACTAAGTGAAGGAAAATGGTCATAATATACGAAGTTGGGTTTTGTGTAATAAATCTCTATATTTTATCCATTAAAATGCTCTTGTTTTTTTATATAAGTACGAATAATAAAAAATAAACTCTTGCCTATGTACTTTATTATTTTTTCTAATAAAGGAAAATGTTTGTAATAAAGGAAGCTGGGTTTATGTAGTACATTATGATGTTTTTGTCTCTAAAATGATCTTGGTTCTATTGTAAGCATTAGTAATGCAGAGTTTGACCTTACTGGCTTTTGATATAGGGAGAAGAGAAAGGTTACTGCCTTTTGAGTTGCTTTCACTTTCCTGCCTTAGTGTTGATGGCATATGGAAAGTGTCACTAAAAAATAAAACATAATTTTTTTGGTCATAATCTGTGGTCCAATATGTTTGGTGTAAAGCAGAAATGTAAATTATATTATAAATATGACATTGAACCAGTAGGCTAGATAATAACAGTTATTTAAGTATTGTTACCAAAGTATAATATTGTAAGTCATATACTATGTAGTGCTGTTTCAGTCAGCAGCAGGTCACAGGGATGGTCCCTAAGGTTACATGCCTGGTAACATCATAGCTGGCTTGGTTCCTGTGTGTACACTGCAATATTCATACAACAGTGAAATCATCTAATGATACATTTCTCAGAATGTATCTCCATTGTAACATGACTCTTGGCTTTGTTTAAAAATCCTGACGTATGGTCGTGACTTATCTATTTGATTGGGGCGTGATTACTATTGTTATTTGCCTACGAGTCAACAAATTAGAAAATTATAGGAAAAAGATGACAAAGCCTTAGTACATTTCTGCTTTTCTCTCTGCTCTTTCAAGACTGGCACACAACCTTTTAATCGTGCAATGCTTTTCAACGTGGGCTTCAAGGAGGCCATGAAAGATAATGTCTGGGACTGCGTGATCTTCCATGATGTGGATCATCTACCTGAAAATGACCGAAACTATTATGGATGTGGTGAAATGCCTCGTCACTTTGCAGCAAAGCTGGATAAATACATGTATATGTAAGTAGTGTGCATTCTTCCTCATATCATACAGTGTCCTTGGTCAGTCGTTGCATTGAAATGGTAGCAGCATCAGGCACCTAAATCAGAGAGCTTGAGAATAACATCTTTAACTCCAGCCTGTCCTTTTAGGGAACCAGGATGTAGAGTAGTTTGTCATCTATCCGGGCACCTCCCTTATGTAGAAGTTTGAATGCTGTGTGAGGGAAAGGAGAGCCTGGAAGTCAGGCATGTGTAGATTTAAATTTAGGTTCTCACACTTGCAGGACTTGGTTAGTTACCTGGACCTCTGAAGATTGGTTTCCCTTTCATTAGAACAGTGTCTGTAGGGCTGTTCTGTGGAATCACACATGCCCAGAGCCTGCCACATTTAGGTTTGGAATGCTGGCCTCTGCTTCGCCTCCCTCTTGTGACAGTTCAGAGACACAAAGACCTTTCTTCTGCAGTGTATCTTCTTCCTAAATCATGGATTCTTGACTTGTTTTTTAATTATAAGAAACAAATCTTTTCATTTTCTGATTGGAGATACCTTAAAATGTGAAGTTATTTTTTTAGAGCTGTGAGAGTAACTTAAATTGACATCAAAGAAACCAGGTCTAATCTGGGAAAGAGATCATAATATTCACTGGCTAATGAAAATGGAGAAAATAGAAGTCTGTTGCCTGGAGCAGGGAAGATATTGCCTGCATCGTAGCTTTGGCTGGTGTCCAACCTACAGAATAAAGAGAGGCACAAAATCTCAATGACACAAGCCCATGGATTGGCATCAGAACAGAAATATTTCCCTCTCTCCCTCCCACTGTCATTAGAAACACCTTTTCCTTTTTAGTGCTATATCTGAAATTCAGGTTCTGGGTAACCTTGGGAGAGGCCATCAGAGTTGATGATCTGGTTCTTGGCTCTTCTGGAAACTTGACTTTGGTTAGCCTGCTAGACTCAGATGGGTTCCAGGATAACTGTTTTCACTATAAAATACCATAAAGGTCATATAAGCTAAAAATTCAAAATTATTTTTTAATACTTGAAAATATCAATTGCTGATAAACAAAATATTCCTATCCCTTGGAAAATAGCTTAGGGAAGGTGGTGGCAGGTCCAGGCCTGGGCTGGACATGTATAGACTGCAGTCATTGTAGAGAAGCCTGAGGCAGCATCCCTGCCCACAGTGCTGATCACACTCTGGTCCTACTGAACTGAAAACTTAGGTCCTCCATATTTAGAACCTCTCCTACTTTGGATAGTTTAAGATAAATACTACAAAAATTCCGCTCCATTTTCTGCCTTTAGTTTTTCTATTTTACCCTCATTTTCTCGAATCTTTACCCATTGTGTATGTAATGCAATTGCGTATTTCCACTCCAGCAGAACAGCTAATAGAATTGATACGCTTGTTGATTTATACATGTCAGTAAGCATACACATATTAGATTCAATGATTTTGGCTTTCTCCAAACCACTAGCTGGGCAAGAACAGTCCAAGTGGTATGGAGAAGACAGCACTGCTTGGACATTGGCTCTGTGGAACTCCCACCAGCATTATTTCAAGACACCCTGAACTCTTGTGTGGGTCTTGTAGGGTCTTCTGAGGTGGTGTCTTTAGGGTTAGTGTTGTTCTTACTGTCTTGGGGTATCTCTGGAAGAGTTTTTTTCAATTTATATTTATGCTGTTCTATATGATAAATTATTTACTTATAATGTATTTTTAATAAATTCAGCTAACTTTTAAAGTGTTACTAGTTTAGAAAGATGTAACATTGCCTTGACAGTTATGAATGTATTTAATCAAGTTTGCTTTTGTGAAAATATCATACATTTTTTGAACACAGTTTTGAATCATATAAAGTAATGATACTAAATGTTGAATTTCAGTTGTCACAAATGTTTTATTTGGTGTTTAACATAACACATGTTCTTATTTCATTAGTTTACATTTTCCAGAATACAATTTCATCTGCCTATTTGTTTATTTGGAAGATACAGGTACATTTTGTGAAACACATGAAAGACTGAAAATTTGATCTCATGTGGTAAACTCTTATGATTTCATTTATAGAATGCTGTGTCCTGTTTTCTTTTTTAGTCTGCCATATAAAGAGTTTTTTGGTGGTGTAAGTGGACTGACAGTGGAACAGTTTAGAAAGATCAATGGTTTTCCTAATGCCTTCTGGGGATGGGGAGGAGAAGATGATGACCTTTGGAACAGGTATGTTGAGGTACAAATTCCTTGATAATAGAATTTCTAAATTTCATTTTTATTAGGTAAGTCATATTTGTTTGCTTCAAGAAAGAATTTTTGGGGATGGAAAAATTTTGAAGTTCTTAAATCATATTTTGCATTTCTTCCCTTATTCCATTAAGAGTACCTTCTGAAATTATGGTAGTGTACACATTACAGCATATTTTTTATTTTGAAATTGAACTCACAAAATGTATTTTTATGCATTTTTATATTGTACTATAGAGTTCATTATGCTGGATATAATGTAACCAGACCAGAGGGAGACCTAGGAAAATACAAGTCTATTCCTCATCACCATCGAGGGGAAGTCCAGTTTTTAGGACGGTAAGTTAACTGTCATCTTTGGATATCAACATTTTAAAGGTATTTAATGTATGAAGTTAACATTAACATTTGGCAGGTTAAAAATTTGCCAAAGAGAATATTCTCTATGGAAGGAAAGCACTTTTTATGCTTGTTTTGAAAAGAAATTACACACACACACATATTTTTACATTATATTAAAGAACCCAGATATACGTTATATTTAGGAATTAAGTTAACTATTTGTTTTTAAAATGTTTCCATTTCATAAAACAACACATTTTATTTCAGGGATGTCTAAGTTGTAAGAGTGCAAAATAATTTTTTTAGGTGGCTTTTTTTTTTTTTTTTGGTCCAGTAAAAATACTAATTTAGAATAATGTTTTAGAGATTTTTAATTATTCATGAAAACTTGAAATTATAAAGAGCTTTAATTGTAAGTTAATCTAGAATTATATTTTACATCAGCTTTCCATTTTTGAACATATTTCTGTTATTTCTTTTTCTCCTTTCACACTGTAGGTATAAATTACTAAGGTATTCTAAGGAGCGTCAATACATCGATGGGTTGAACAATTTATTATACATGCCAAAAATACTGGTTGATAGGTTGTATACAAATATATCTGTGAACCTCATGCCAGAGTTAGCTCCAATCGAAGACTATTAAAAGAAGTAGCTGTCATGGCAGGGTAGACCACAGTACTGGATCATAAACTTGGAGTGCACTCTTAGTGGAGGTCAGCAATTGGATGTCTCAGTGCCCTGATCTCTGAGAAGAGCCAGCAGTCCTCAATGTTTACAGTGTGGGATTACATACATTCATCCTTCTTACACCCCTCCTCTCTACTTCAAGACACACCCCATGGCGAGCACTGCAGAAACCAGAGCCGTTGCTTGAGATTGGAAGTTGAGAGAGCTCCCCACAAAGAGAAAGGTTTTTTTTTTTATATTGAAATCTATAATTTAATTCAAGAGAATGCTTTTATTTCCGTTTAAACATACTTTGTACATATGTGATGTAAATTAATGTGTTCAAATTGTTGAGAAATAAGATGTGTTACAGTTTTGCATGTAATTGGTTATGCTTTCCTTGGACTTTTATAGACATTTTTTATTTGCATGGAAAAAAAAATAAAACACTGTAAATTGATGTCACTAAACAAAGGTTAACCCTTGTGTGAAATGAAGGAACTGTCAATAATTGACAGTAAATTAATACAGTAAACTGTTATACTAGTTTTCAGCTTTAGATCTCCAGCCTCTCATATGGAAGAAGTCACAGCTTTTGTAGGGCTTTAAAGGGAAAGAAGAAAGGACTTAAACAGCTTTTCTTCCTGCCAGGATTACCTGTTTTTTTCCTTGCTTGCAATCTCATCAGATTTTGCTAAATCACAACCATATTGTTTATGCATATTGCATGAGTATTACCAAGAAAATCTTAAAAGTTGTGATGTGACATGATATAAAGGACCTCTTTGTTAAATGTCTTTCATGTACCTCTGGTGTGTCAGGGATTTTGTGCCTCAAAAAATGTTTCCAAGGTTGTTTATACACTGCATTTTTTTTTAATTCATAATGAATAGCAGTTTTATTATTTCTAGTTCAGAAGAGCCAAAAAAAACCCAGTATCTTCATTTTTAAAAAATTAGTTTTCTTTTTCAAGAATGAGCTACGGAAAACCCAGTAGTACTTATATAAATGAGTTATACTATTAGATAAGAAATTAAATGTTCTATTTTTATGAAGATAAATGCTTACTAGATAAAAAACAAATTTTAATTCTCAGACTTGTAGAATTTCACTTTTGAAAAGGACCCTTTTAATGTCAGCTGGTTTCATTCAAACTGTTTTTTTCATTTTCAAAAAATGGAGTGTTAATTACTAAAATTTTCTTGTTAAAAGTAAAAGTTAATAGAGTTATCTTAAAATGCATTATCAGTTATTTGTAATATGACACTTCTGAAGACAGCTCCAACTACCTGATACCAAGTATATTTATCTTAAAATTGGGCAGAGTTTTCCATGGCAAAAAACAAACAATATTTTTACTTTGAAACTTATCAGTTATGTAGATTCTTTAAAATATCCTACAATATTTGGGGGGTTACTGGATTAAACCCAGTCAAACTTTACCACTGGACTGTATCCCCTGTCCTTTTTATTTTTCGATTTTTGAGACAGGATCTCACTAAGTTGCTGAGGGTCTCACTAAATTGCTGAGGCTGGCCTCAAACTTTGGTTCCTTCTGTCTCAGCCCTCCAGAGTTCCCCGGATTAGAGACACATGCCACCAGGCCTGCGTATTTTCACAATTTTAAGACAAATTTAAGACAAATTCACTATTATAAAGTGAATCTTCAATAACAATGAAGAATGATAGAATTCTACACTTGAGAAATGTTTGGGTCATATTAGTTTTGTGGGTTGTTCACCTAAAACAGAAATATGATTGTTTATCTTGGGTTGCAAGTTAATTTTCAAATGTCATTTTCTGTGGCAGTTTTGGTAATACAAATGATCACAAGCCAAATCATAAAATAATAAGAATTGTTATACTTTGAGAAAACTGATAGCCTAGTATGATACCAAACAGATTTCCCATATTGATTTCTTAGAAATATTTTCAAGATATTTATCTTTTAGTTTTTTGTGGTACTCAAAATAGTGAAAATCAAACGTTCTGCAAATTAAGATATTTGTATTTAATTTTGTATCTGGTCATTTTGCTTCCCACAAGCCAACATAATTTTTTAAATTGGATGAAATGAAAGCAGAATGGTAATGATAACAAATGTTTGCTGACCACTAACAAGATAGTAGGGATATAGGAGCATAAATAACCCAGTAATACTCAAATATTTTAAAGGTTGGCAAAATCAAGATAATTTCTGAGTCTTATTAGGGAAACATTTTTCTCATTTTAATGTGACTGTCCAAAAACATCTTTTCATTTTGATGCCTATTTTACAGTTTTTAGAGAACTCAGTTCTATACTATCTGCCTTATTTTCTTGTAACATTAATATTGGTTTAGGAGTGGGATGTAAATATTAAGTACAGACCTAAAATTATTTTTGGCTATAAACAGTGACCTTATATGTTTTCCATATAAATGAAAAGAATGAAAGAGATTTGCCCAGTTGTCTTCATTGTATGACAATGAATTTATTTCCTAAAGATTAACAAATAATTGTGAATGCAAACACTCTTCTATATGGTATGTTTGGCAGACTTATTAATGAATATGTATTGATTGCCTATTCTGTATTGGGTGCAATGCTAGGTATGTCTGTTTGAAAGTATATGTCATTTCTAAACAAATCAAGTCAAGCAAATTGAAACATTTCTGAAATTGTGAAGACATCATCTGATAACTTATCTCTTATATTTCCTTTATCTGTGTACATAGACATATTAAGAGTTCCCATGGCACTACTGTATAACTATATAGTGTCTTTTACTAGAGGAGGAATCATAATTAATGGGCTTGTCAGTAGAAGAGAAAAGGGAAAAGTGTACACAGTGGTGATGTTATGTCTAATTCACAGTGAAGATAGTTATTTAATTCTTTGCCAAAACTAGGGTATGATAAGTATTTTTTTAAAGTCTAAATTTAAATTTTTGTTTGTATTTTGTGAAAGATGTTCTCTCAGAAAACCTTACTAACAATATTATATAAGTACAAAATTTGTGTGTTAAAAACTTATACTTGTGTCCAAGCCAAAATATTGATATCCACTTTAAAACAAAATGGAAAAGTATCCAATGCAATATACTCCTTTTGGAGGATCCCTACAAGTGAAAGCAGATTTAATGTCATATTATTTGGCCTTTGCTTGTCTCTGTTATATTCCTGTATGTACTTTTCAAATAAATAGTATTCTAGAGAATTATTGCCTTGGATTTGCAAGTATGCCAACTAAGAGAACAAGTGACCGTGGTATTTATCAGAAAGAGGAAGTGTACTTAAAATTATTTTATTTATTAAGATATAAAAGGCTTCTACATAAATGCACTGAAATAAATGCTATTAATTTCTTGTACTCTTTTTTTTGCTTCTCATGGAAATGTTTGTACTTTTTTATTATTGTCTTTTATGAAATATAATGTTCTACAGACTTTGTGTGATGATGTAATTATTTTCTCTCAGGAACTCCCCCTTCCCCCGGCTTAGCTGGTGATTTTTGTTTGTTTTCCTGAATATCCAGTGAGTTATTGATGACAGTCTTGGTTGACTTTAGGGTTGCAACATGAGTATAAAGCAGCCATAGTTAAATACACTTAGCGATCACATCATAGCTTGTACTTCAAAAAAGACTAATATTTTCATTAGTACGGTTGGTAATCTGTTATATCAAGGCAAATATTTAAGAATTCACTTTAAACATAAATTTTCTTCTCCCTGCAAAATTTCAGAAAACTAAGCTGACATTAACTATGGACAGTTCATTTTTCAGCTATCAGTAGTCAAGAAGATCTTTAAGGCAAATCTTGAAAATACTTAAGAGACTAGATTTAAGAGACGAGTACTTGGGCTAGATTGTGAGATCATGACTTTTATCAACTTACTATTTCTAAGTACTATTAATTTTTTTGCATAGCATGATCTATAAGGATATGACCACTATATATCACACATAAAGCCAGTTGTTAAATTATAATAGTTCAGTCACTTAATCATTTAAAATCATAAAATTCAATTAGGTTAGTCTGCCCTAGATTCCTGTATATGGTACTAATATGTCCTCTGATGGAACAGGCTAACTCAATATAATAACCATGTATACACACACACACACACACACACACACACTTCCATATATTCTTTAAACACATGTATTAAAGTTTGTGAGCATATTCTAGACAAAAATGTGTTTTGGAGAAAGCTCTTAAGGACCATAGCTATTCTTCCTGATGTAAGTGACGTCAGAAAAAAAAGTGATCACTCATCTGTTATGCAATTAAAAGAAAAATATATGGTTTGAAAAATAAAACTTGAATCTTTCTTAACAGATTCCTGTAACATTTTGATAGACTTGAAACCCATTGCTAATTTAATCTTCCCAGTTTCATCAATGAGATTCTGTGCTTTGGAGGATCTTAAGCAGTATCAAACACTCCTATCTACAGGTATTTACCACTTTGTTTGTTCAGAACCTATGGAGTGGAAACTGCATGCCATCTAATGAGGTGCTGGTTTGTGTCCCATATAAAACATCGGTTTTGTATTTCACTAATGCAGTGTTTATTGAACAGCTTTTCTCCAGGCATGTAATATTTCTCAGCTATAACTGTATAGCTGAAGGGTATATGTTTCAGAAAAGTAGTTGAAATGTTCTTTGGCAATGGGCCTTAACAACTCGCGGTAAACTTTGAGGAAGACCGTGGAAGGTGAGGTTGGAATAGTAAGTTAAGACTTAGGAGTTGGACTGATCTGAATTGAATTCGGGGATTCCCCTGTCATTATCTGTGAGAAATTAGTAAAAATTGAAAGCTTTATAGTTCTGTTTCCTTCTCTCTCAGTCTAGGTTGATAGGAACAACTGGAAGATCATTGAAATTATTCAACAAGGTAACCCTAATCGAACACTTAGCACAGTGCCTCACATTGAACAAAAACATGGTTCATATTAAGTCAGTTTCCACCTTTAGTTTCCACCTTTTCTTTTGTGCAAATTGTTCTGGATAATATTTAAAGAATGACACTGCATTCTCGAATTCTAGGAAATTGAGTCAGTGATGATGATATGAAATTATGTAAACAATTAATAAATCTGGCAAAGGTACACAGTTAAAATTTGTCAGTAATGAGAAAAAATGTGGCAAATATTAATCAGAGTCTTTTGTTTCTTTTTTAATGATATTACATATATATGTATATATATGTGTGTGTGTATATATATATATATATCATACATATATGTATATGCATATATACATATGCTCTCAAGTTCCATCCATTTTTATATAAATAACATAATTTTGGTTTTCTTTATGGCTGAATAAAACTCTATTGTGCATATATACCACATTTTCTTTTTTTTTTTAATTTTTTATTGTTGGTTGTTCAAAACATTACAAATTTCTTGATATATCATATTTCACACTTTGATTCAAGTGGGTTATGAACTCCCATTTTTACCCCATATACAGATTGCAGAATTACATCAGTTACACATCCATCGATTTACATATTGCCATACTAGTGTCTGTTGTGTTCTGCTGCCTTTCCTATCCTCTACTATCCCCCTTCCCCTCCCCTCCCTTCCCCTCTTCTCTCTCTACCCCCTCTACTGTCATTCATTTCTCCCCCTTGTATTATTTTTCCCTTTCCCCTCACTTCCTCTTGTATGTACTTTTGTATAACCCTGAGGGTCTCCTTCCATTTCCATGCAATTTCCCCTTCTCTCTCCCTTTCCCTCCCACCTCTCATCCCTGTTTAATGTTAATCTTCTTCTCCTGCTCTTCGTCCCTACTCTGTTCTTAGTTACTCTCCTTATATCAAAGAAGACATTTGGCATTTGTTTTTTAGGGATTGGCTAGCTTCACTTAGCATAATCTGCTCTAATGCCATCCATTTCCCTGTAAATTCTATGATTTTGTCATATTTTAATGCAGAGTAATACTCCATTGTGTATAAATGCCACATTTTTTTTATCCATTCGTCTATTGAAGGGCATCTAGGTTG
>NW_025999990.1:33685448-33733770 GCF_001458135.2 Marmota marmota marmota
TTTTTTTTTTTTTTTAAAGAGAGAGAATTTTTTAATATTTATTTTTTAGTTTTTCGGCAGACACAACATCTTTGTTTGTATGTGATGCTGAGGATCGAACCCGGGCTGCACGCATGCCAGGTGAGCGTGCTACCGCTTGAGCCACATCCCCAGCCCAAGAAGCTTTTTAATTTTATGCCATTCCATTGAATAATAACTCTTTGGCATTATTTCCTAAGCTTTAGGGATTCTGTTGAGAAAGTCATTGTTTGTGCCTCTATGCTAGACTGTTCCCTCTACATTTTCTTCTAGGAATTGCATAGTTTCTGGTGTAATTTCTAGATCTTTGATCCATTTAGAGTTGATTCTTGTGCAGGGTAAGAGATAAGAGTCTAATCTCATTCTTTTACATAAGAATAACCAGTTTTCCTAGCACCATTTGTTTAAAAGGTTGTTATTTCTCCAGTGTATGTTTTTGGCACCTTTTCACATAGATGACTCTTGGTGGGTTTATCTCTGTGTCTTCTATTCTGTGCCATTGATCTACATGTCAGTTTTTATGCCAATACCATGAAGATTTTGTTTCTATAGCTCTGTAGTATAGTTTGAAGTCAGCATTGCTGCTGCTGCTGCTTCTTTTTTTCTTTTTTTAAATTAGAATTGACTTGGCTACTCTGGGCCTTTTATTTTTCCAAATGAATTTTAGGACTGTGAGAATGTCATTGGTATTTTGATGGGGATGGCATTGAGTCTGTATATTACTATTAGTAGTTTAGCTATTTTAACAATATAATTCTGCCTATCCACAGGAAGTCTTTCTGTATTCTGAGGTCTCCTTCAATTTCTTTCTTCAGTGTCTATAGTTTTCATTGTAGGGGTCTTTCACCTCCTTGGTTAGATTTATTCTTAGGTAATTTTTTTTAAAGGCTATTGTGAATGCAATTGTTTTCCTCATTTCTTCCTTGGCAGATTCATTGTTGGTATATAGGAAAGCTATTGATTTTTGTATGTTGATTTTGTAACCTTCTGCTTTGCCAAATTTGTTTATTAGCTCTGACAGCCTTTTAATGGAGTTTTTTTGGATCTTCTAGGTATAGGATCATATCATCTACAAATAGTTATGATTTTACTTCTTCCTTTCCTATTTTTTTAATTCTAATTTGTTATATATGACAGCAGAATGCATTTCAATTCATATTACACATATAGAGCACAATTTTTCATATCTCTGGTTGTACATAATGTAGAGTCACACCATTCTTGTCTTCATACGTGTACTTAGGGTAATGATGTTCATCTCATTCCACTGTCTTTCCTACCCCCATGCCCCCTCCCTTACCTTTCCTTCTCTTTGCCTTATCTAGAGTTCGTCTATTCCACCCATGCTCCCCCAGCCCCATTCCCATTATGAATCAACATCCTTACATCAGAGAAAATTGGGAATTTGTTTTTTTTGGGGGGGGATTGACTTACTTCACTTAGCATAATATTATCCATCTCCATCTCTTTACCTGCAAATGCCGTGATTTTTACTCTCTTTTAATGCTGAGTAATATTCCATTGTGTATATATACCACATTTTCTTTATCTGTTCATCTACTGAAGAGCATCTACGTTGGATTCACAAGTTAGCTATTGTGAATTGTGCTCCTATAAACATTGATGTGGCTGAATCACTGTAGTATGCTGTTTTTAAGTCCTTTGGGTATAAACCGAGGAGTGGGATAGCTGGGTTCCATTCCAGGTTTTCTAAGGAATCTTCATGCTGCTTTCCATATTGGTTGCACCGATTTGCAGTTCCACCAGCAATATGTGAGTGTGACTTTCTCCCCAACACTTACTGTTGTTTGTATTCTTAATAGCTGCCATTCTGACTGGAGTGAGATGAAATCTTACTTCCAATTCTCGGGTCACTAGAGATGTTGAACATTTTTTCATATATTTGTTGATTGATTGTATATCATCTTCTGAGAAGTATCTGTTCAGTTTATTGACCCATTTATTGATTGGGTTATTTGGTTTTTTGATGTTAAGATTTTTGAGTTCTTTATATATCCTAGAGATTAGTGCTCTACCTGATGTATGTGTGGTAAAAATTTGCTCCCATTGTGTAGGCTCTCTATTCACTTTACTGATGGTTTCTTTTGCTGAGAAGAATCTTTTGAGTTTGAATCTATCCCATTTATTGATTCTTGATTTTAATTCTTAGGAGTCTTTTTAAGCAATTTGGGGCCTAATATGACACGATGGAGATTTGAGCCTTTTTTCCTTCTATTAGGCTCAGGGTCTCCGGTTTAATTTCTAGGTCCTTGATCCACTTTGGGTTGAGTTTTGTGCATGGTGTGAGATAGGGGTTTAATTTCATTTTGTTGCATATGGATTTCCAGTTTTCCCAGCACCATTTGTTGAAGAGGCTATCCTTTCTCCAATGTATGTTTTTGGCGCCTTTGTCTAATATAACTGTAATTATGTGGGTTTGTCTCTGTGTCCTCTATTCTGTACAATTGGTCTACAAGTCTGTTTTGGTGCCAATATCATGCCGTTTTTGTTACTGTTGCTCTGTAGTATAGTTTAAGGCCCGGTATAGTGATGCCACCTGCTTCACTCTTGCTAAGGATTGCTTTAGCTATTCTGAGTCTCTTATTTTTCCAGATGAATTTCATGACTGCTTTTTCTATTTCTATGAGGAATGTCATTGGGATTTTGATTGGAATTGCATTAAATCTGTGTAGTGCTTTTGGTAGTATGGTCATTTTGACAATATTAATTCTGCCTATCCAAGAACAAGGGAGATCTTTCCCATCTTCTAAGGTCTTCTTTAATTTCTATCTTTAGCATTCTGTAGTTTTCATTGTAGAAGTCTTTCACCTATTTTGTTAAGTTGATTCCCAAATATTTTTTTTTGAGGCTATTATAAATGGGGTAGTTTTCCTTATTTCCCTTTCAGAGGATTTGTCACTGATATACAGAAGTGCTTTTGATTTATGGGTGTTGATTTTATGTCCTATTACTTTGCTGAATTCATTTATTAGTTCTAGAAGTTTTCTGGTGAAATTTTTTTGTGTCTTCTCTGTATAGAATCATATCATCAGTAAATAGTGCTAATTTGAGTTCTTCTTTTCCTATCTGTGTCTCTTTAAATTATTTCATCTGTCTAATTGCTCTAGCCAGTGTTTCAAGAACTTTGTTAAATAGAAGTGGTGAAAGAAGGCATTCCTGTCTTGTTCCAGTGTTTAGAGGGAATGCTTTCAATTTGATTCCATTTAGAATGATGTTGGCCTGAGGCTTAGCATAGATAGCTTTTACAATGTTGAGATAAGTATCTGTTATCCCTAGTTTTCTAGTGTTTTGAACATGAAGGGGGTGCTATATTGTGTTGAATGCTTTTTCTGTATCTATTGAGATGATCATATGATTCTTATCTTTAAGTCTATTGATGTGATGAATTACATCAATCTTGCATCCCTGGGATAAACTCCACTTGATTGGGGTGCACTATCTCTTTGATATGTTTTTGTATTTGACTTGCCAGAATTTTATTGAGAATTTTTGTATCTATGTTCATTAGAGATATATATATTTTTTTTGGTCTGAAGTTTTCTTTCTTTGATGTGTCTTTACCTGGTTTTGGAATCAGGGTGATATTGGCCTCATAGAATGAGTTTGGAAGTGCTCCCATTTTTTCTATTTCACAAAGTAATTAGAAGAGAATTGGTATTAGTTCTTTATAGGTCTTATAGAACTTGGCTGTGTATCCATCAGGTCCTGGGCTTTTCTTGGTTGGTAGGCTTCTGATAGCATCTTCAATTTCATTGCTTGAAATTGATATGTTTAAATTGTGTATATCATCTCGATTCAATTTGGACAAATCATAAGACTCTAGAAATTTGTCAATGCCTTCGATATTTTCTATTTTATTGAAGTATAAATTTTCGAAATAATTTCTAATTATCTTCTTATTTCTGTCATGATATTTCCTTTTCCATCACAGATGTTAATGATTTGAGTTTCTCTCTCCTTCTTTTCATTAGCTTGGCTAAAGTTTTGTCAATTTTTTTTTTTTCCAAAGAACCAACTTTTTGTTTTGTCACTTTTTTCAATTGTTTCTTTTGTTTCAATTTCATTGATATCAGCTCTGATTTTAATTATTTCCTCTCTTCTACTGCTTTTGGTGTTGATTTGTTCTTCTTTGCCTAGGGCTTTGAGATGTAGTGTTAGGTCATTTATTTGTTGACTTTTTCTTCTTTCAAGGAATGAACTCCATGCAGTGAATTTTCCGTTTAGTACTGCCTTCATCATGTCCCAGAGATTTAGATGTGTTGTATCAGTGTTCTCATTTACCTCTAAGAATTTTTAACCTCCTCTTTGATGTCTTTTGCAACCCATTGTTCATTCAATAGCATATTATTTAGTCTGCAGATGTTGGAGTAGCTTTTATTTTTCATTTTATCATTGATTTCTAATTTCATTCCATTATGATCTGATAGAATGCAGGGTAGTATCTGTACTTTTTTGTATTTGCTAAGAGTTTCTTTATGGCATAATATGTGGTCTGTCTTAGAGAAGGATCCATGTGCTGCTGAGAAGAAAGTGTGTTTGCACATTGATGGGTGAAATATTCTATATGTCAGTTAAGTCCAAGTTATAGATTGTATTATCAAATTATATAGTTTTCTTTGTTCAGCTTTTGTTTGGAAGCTCTATCCAGTGGTGAAAGAGATGTGTAAAAGTCACCCAGAATCATTGTGTTGTGGTCTGTTTGACTCTTGAACTTGAGAAGAGTTTGTTTGATGAATGTAGATGCTCCATTGTTTGGGCATATATATTTATAATCATTATGTCTTGTTGGTGTATGATTCCCTTAGGCAGTATGAAATGTCCTTTATCCCTTTTGATTAACTTTAGCTTGAAGTCTACTTTATTTGATATGAGTATGAGTATGGAAACCCCTGCTTGTTTCTGCAGTCCATGTGAGTGGTATGATTTTTCCCAACCTTTCACCTTGTCTGTGGATGTCTTTTCTATGAGATGAGTCTCTTAGAGGCAGCATATTCTTGGGTAAATCCAATCTGTCTATGTCTTTTGAATGGTGAGTTTAGGCCATTAATATTCAGGGTTGTTATTGAGACATGATTTGTGTTCTCAGCCATTTTTGTTATTTAACTTAACTTTGTTTCTCCTTTGATTCCTTTTTTCTTTAGTATAATCCCTCCCTCTGCTGATTTTCATTGTTGTTTTTCATTCCTCCTCATGGAATATTTTGCCAAGGATATTTTGTAGTACAGGTTTTCTAGTTGTAAATTCTTTTAACTTTTGTTTATCAAAAAAGTTTTTTTTATAATATATGGTCTATCTTAGTGAAGGATCCATGTGCTACTGAGAAGAAAGTGTATTTGCTCATTGATGGATGAAATATTCTAAATCTAAAGCTTAATTCTGCTGGATATAAGATTCTTGGTTGACATCCATTTTCTTTCAGAGCTTCATATATGTTGTTCCAGGATCTTCTGGCTTTCAGGGTATGGGAAAAATCTGCAGAGATCCTAATTGGTTTCTCCCTATATGTAATCCCATTCCTTCTCTTGTGGCTTTTAAAATTCTTTCCTTATTCTGTATGCTAGGCATTTTCATTATAATGTGTCTTGGTGTGGATCTGTTGTGATTTTGTACATTTGGCATCCTGTAAGCCTCTTGTATTTGGTTTTCAAATTTATTCTTCATGTTTGGAAATTTTTCTAATATTATTTCATTGAATAGATTGTTCATTCCTTTGGTTTAGAACTCTATGCCTTCCTCTATCCCAATAACCGTTAAATTTGGTCTTTTTATGGTATCCCATATTTCTTGAATGTTCTGTTCATGGTTTCTTACCATCTTCACTGTGTGGTCTACATTCTTTTCAAGATTGTATATTTTGTCTTCATTTTCTGAGGTCCTGTCTTCCAAGTGGTCTCATCTGTTGGTGATGCTTTCTGTCGTTTATTAATTTGGTTTATTGTTTCTTCCATTTCAAAGATTTCTGTTTGGTATGTTTTCAAAACCACTATTTACCTATCAAAGTATTCTTTTGTTGCTTGTATTTGCTTTTTAAAAAAACATTTATTTTTTAGTTGTGGGTGGACACAATATCCTTATTTTATTTTTACGCGGTGCTGAGAATCAAACCCAGTGCCTCACACATGCTAGGCACAACCCCAGCCCTGTATTTTCTCTCTTATATTATTCTTTAGTTCACAGAACACTTTAATTATGTATATCCTGAATTCCTCTGTCATTTCTTCTGTTGTGCTGGTCAGTATTCTAATAATGTAGTATCTTGCTTTGTTTGGGGCACTTTCTTCCCTTGTTTTTTCATGTTGTTCGTGTGTCTTCCCTTCTAGCACTGCATTACTGTTTTTACCCTATAGGCTTATAGTGCCCCTGCAGGGTTCCAATACCTCTTCTTTGGGGGAAGAACTATGTTAACAGATCCCAATGCAAACAATATACAACCTTAAACCAAATAGTTGCTATTAAGATGTTTACAGTTTGGTCACGATATATAGAAATGATGAGTTCAATTATTATCTACAATCTAAACAGTAGGTTTGCAAAAGGGTTTACCTTTTCTGATGATGGACAAAGAACCAGGGGTGAGGTGTAGGATGAGATGCTGAGGGGGTAAGAGGGGAGGATATAGAGTTATTATATCTTAGGAAGTGTGAAAGAGGAATCTAAAGATGATGGTGAGTAGCAGGAAAAGAGAGGAAATGATTTGGGGTAGACAAGTAAGTGGGAAGACAGTAGAATACTTAAAACAAACACACATAAATATTAAGAAAAATTTAAAAATGTAAAAATAGGGAAAAAAGAATATACAACTGTAATATACTATTCAGACATCCCAGTCCTCAGTATCCTAATTCATGCAAAGTACTTGGTTTCACATATGTTGGGGATATAAGGGAGCAAGCATAGAGAGAGAGAAAAGAAAAAAAAATCTTGAAGGAAGAAACAAGGATTGTTTGGGTTGGAGATCAGTATCTTTCCTGCTTTCCTTCTTATCCAGTGTGTGGGGTTGTCTGTTGTTAACTGTATCTCCACCCTCAGGATGGTGATTATTACCAGGGTTGGAGGATTGGTATTGGGTGGAGGGCACCTGGAAGTGGGGTATGATGCCCGCTGGTCCCCAATGGGAGACTGTACCCCAAGGATCTCCTTTGGGGCCCACTTGTTTGATGTGGGCACAGATTATATTGCCTGTAGACCTCACAGTTCCTGGTTTCTAAATTAGTCTCTAGACTGTATCTCACTCACCCTCTCCCTTTCTACCTCCTAATTAGGAACCTTTCTCTTCCAAGGTCTTGTGGGTTGTACTCTGGGGACTTCACACCTAACTTGGAGAGCTGTTTGTATTGGGCAGTCACTGTGCTGGGTTAGCGACTGCAGGGGTGGGGAGGTGGGTGGGGGGGGAGTTGGGAACTATGGTACCTGCCAGCTGGTGTTCCAAACTGGGAGATACCCTACCTAAAGATGTTGACAAAGTTGACCTAAGATGGAGGCGGCTGATTTCATCGATGGGGTGTCGGGTGGGGTAGGGGGACCGGACTATGGCACTGGGCAATGTATTCAGAGATGCAGCTCTGTGGCGTGCAGTATTGTGGCTGTAAGCTGTCTTCAGAGCCTGTGCGATGGCCCCAGGTACAGGCAGGCTACCATGCATAGGGGACTATGGCAGTGGCTGCAGGGTCCCAAGATGGTGGTGAATGGGATAGGGGACACATTGGGAGATGGGGGTCTACACGGGAGTGGCAACCAGAGTTCCTGAGCATGGGTAGTGGCTGGGTGTCCTGTATGGGATCCATGTCTGGGATTCCTGCTCAGGTGGATGGCCAGGAGTCCTGCACAGGTGCTGATGCCAGTGGTCCCACTTGGGCACTCAGGAGTCCTGTGTGAGCAGTCAGGGTAGTCAGGGTGCTGCTCTGATACTGAGGCCTGGATCCTTCACAGGCATGGCAGCCTGTGATTCCTGCATGGGGACAGATGTGGGGGAGTCCTTTATCTCTCAGAGAAGCAATATTCCTGCTACTTGAATCCAGGTCATGGAACAACACAGAATGCTGCCCCCCTCTGGTCTGCCATCTTGGATCCCCCTCCTTTTCTATTTTCATCCCTTTTATTTTCTTCTCTTGCTTAATTGCTATGGCTAGAATTTCTAGCACCATATTATGTAGGAGTGGTGAGAATGGACATTCTTGTCCAAGATTTTAAAAGAAACGCTTCTGTTTTTCCCCATTTACTATGATGTTGGCTTTGGGTTTTTCACATATAGTTTTTATGATGTTGAGGTTGGTTCCTTCTGTCTCTAATTTCTTCAGTGTTTTTATGATGGATGGGTGTTCACTTTTGTCACTTCTCTGAATCTGTTGAGATGATGAAGTGGTTTTTAATTCTATTTATGTGATGAATTAGACATTTGTTGTTTTGCTTATGGTAAACCATTTTTGCATCTCTGGAATAAAACCAAGTTGGTTGGGGTATACAGTTTTCTCAATATGTTGTTTAACACAATTTGCTAATATTTTTATTAAGTATTTTTTTGCACGTACGTTCATCAAGGATGTTGGTTTATAGTTTTCTTTCCTTGATATGTCTTTATCTGAGTTTGGTATGAATGTGATACTGGCTTCCAGACTCTGTGTTTTTCAGAGATTGGTGGAATTAAGGGCAACATGGGAAACACCTATTTTGGTATGTAGCACCTGGGAGGCATCCAATAACTTGAAGTTTCTCTCAGCTCAAAACTGAAGAAGTTAAATGTCCCTGTGCATCTGAGCACCTGCTTTCTCCTTCCTATCTTGGTTTTGGGGTTTGTTTGTTTTTTTTTTTTTTTCATTTCTCCTGAGTTTTCCTGGAAAACTATGGCTAGAATTTCCTCCAAAGTGGTGGGAATAGTTTATCTCTGGTGTACATAATTGCCACCAAGGAAGTTCTTCCATTCTTCCCGCTGCCTCTGTTGATCAATACTCACTTTCTAACAGTGTCCAGTAGAATGTTCTCTGATGATGAAAATTCAACATCTGTGCTGTCTGATGGAATGTTCACTGGCCACATGTGGTTCTTAAGTGTTTGAAATGTAAGTAGCAGGACTGAAGATTGGATTTAGGATCTCGTTGAATTTTAACTAAATTAAAAGAGCAAAATGCAGCAGGTGATTTCTTGTACTTCCAAAGCATTAACTTCATGGACTCCCT
Source organism: Marmota marmota marmota (assembly GCF_001458135.2). Lineage (NCBI taxonomy): Eukaryota > Metazoa > Chordata > Mammalia > Rodentia > Sciuridae > Marmota > Marmota marmota. Next base: position 33,694,661 of record NW_025999990.1, read on the forward strand.
ACCAAGGAAACTCCCAAGTCCAGATTCCCAGCTCATAGTTCCTATCTCTTGTCTCATACTATCCATCTATTGTTCATTCCCATCTATTGATAGAAAACCAAAAACTCACTTTGATGAAGCCGAATCTATCAGATTCTCCTTCAAAATCCAGTCTGTTTCTGTTTTCCCCTCAATTTAGTAAATCAAGAGACAAACCCATGAGTCATCTGTTTTTTTTTTTTTCCCTCTGTAGTCATAACTAACCCCACCTCACTTCTGTATCCATCTGGTCCTTTGTTTCCTCAACAACTGTCTGGAATTCCCCCTCTTCTTACCAGAAGGCTTTGTCTCCTTTGAATCCATCTCCCAGATGCTACAGAAATTGGCCTTTCAAAGCACTCACTGGCTTGCTTAAAACCTTTCAGTGGCTCCTGTAGCGTACAGATAAGGTACAGGTATTTCTGCTTCTCACATCAGGCCTTAATGACACAACCTCTGGCTGCCTTTCTAGGGACTGCCACCTTGTTTCTACATCCTCTCAACACCTGCCAGCTGCCCTGAGGAGCCAGTGTCCTGGGCTTGCCTTTGCACGCCATCTTTCATACCCCATCTGTTATCATTGGGGTGTGCACTTGAGGTCCAGGTCTTTCATGTCCCCAATGAAGAATTGAGTAAGACACACAGAAGCAACAGGCAAAGTGCAGAGTTATTGAAGGTGAAGGTGGATGTAACTAACACTCTGTAAGGTAAAGCAGAGTGGGCCAAGTGATAAAGAGGCTCAAGGACCCAGTGTCTGGAAATTTGTGTCTTACATGCTGAGCTGTGAGGTGTTCCCTGTCCTATAAGGACCAATTGAAGATCTTAGCCCATTCACTCCTAATGGTTTACTTTTAAAAAAACCAAATTAGAACATTGCCCACTTTACCCCCAATTAATCATTTAAAATACTGAACTTGTGGCGGGAGTTGTCATGGCGATAATCCACCATGGTGGGAGTTGTCATGGTAATGAAATTTACCAATAAACAGGGATGTGACTCATCTCCCTGTCTTATCCTCCAATGGCATCTTTCTTATACCCTGCTTCCACCATCTTGGTGTCCCTGAACTTCTACCTAACATTTTCCCCTGAGAGAAGTGATCTCCAAGTTCTTTTTGGGTGACTGAGGGGCTCCCGGAGGTCTCCTCTGATAGCTGCTGCAAGCTGACAATGGACTGTTGTCCCTGCTTATTTGGGATTCACAGACTTCTTGCCCTATCCAATCAAAATGAGACAGCAGAGTACCTGGGTCCATTTGCAGGATTTGTTTGTAGCCATGCTGCAGTATCAACTGGAGTTTGAGGGCTTCTGAATGAGAAGAAATAAACCCTGTTAGTACGTTTAGCAGGCAGGGTCCAAACAACAAAACCAGAAAGAGTATGGAAAGGGATGCTGTCAGGGGTAGTAACCAAGACACCCAATTTCACAATTTTGACCATGATCCCCATGACTCTGACAATGGCTGTCAGAATCTGGAGGCACTAACTATTAAATTTTTTTTTGTTCCATCCATAACAACTCCAAATTGGTTTGCATAACAGCAGCATTTCACCTTCAAGAAGAGACATAATCCCCCCTTTTCAGCAGTTAAAGTCCCCTCCTATTTTGTAGAGTGCTGCTAATGAGTCTATCTGATTTTGGAGGGTGGTTATGCTTTTTGCTGTTTCCTCTAGGCTATCAGAGAGATCTTTAGACAAATCCTGGAAATAGGAGAAGGAAATGGTTAGCTCCCCTACCCCTGTGCCAACTCTTGCAGCTATTACCAAACCTACTAGGAAGGGAATTGTTGCCGAAAACTTGGTCCTTGTCCCCAATGCCAATCAGGTAACCAGGACACAGTTTTTGAGGGGGGAAAAAGAAAAAGGCAAAAGAAAGTTTATTGCTTTGCTAGCAAAGGAGAAACATGGGGAACTCCCGTTCCAAAGCCTGCGATTCTGCTCATGAGCTGGAACAGAGGGCTTTTAAAGAGGTGACTCAAAGACTATATTCCATGGGTTCTCTGTTGGAGTTGTAATTCACTTTTTAATTTGGGAGACGGTCATTTCTGAGATCTTCTGGCACCAGCCCCAAAGTTTGGATTACTTCATTCCTATGGTGGGGGTGTACTCAGAGACAGATAATCCATCTAGGATGGGGAAGAAAAGGTAATCCTATTTCCCTTGAGATTAGGGAGGGGGAGATATTAGGGAGGAGCTGGGAGAGAGGAAGAAAAAGAAACATGTCCATTTTAAAAATAAGTGGCGGAGCAGCAAGAGTTATATTCAAAGCATAAAATTACAGAATCCATTGGATAGCTCTTTTGGCTCTAGCAGATGTCATTAAAAGTGTGATTAGAGATTGATTGTTAGGGGCTGTATCTATGTTTGTGGCTAGGTATATCAGCGTACATGTCCCCGTTCAGTTGGCTGGTACACACAAGTAACCCAATTTGTTCCACACAAGAAAAAGATTCCTGGTGTCTCCATTGGTCCTTGTCCCCAATGCCAATCTGGTAACCAGGACACAGTTTTTGAGGGGAAAAAAAAAAAAGGCAAAAGAAAGTTTATTGCTTTGCTAGCAAAGGAGAAACATAGGGAACTCCTGTTCCAAAGCCTGTGTTTCTGCCCATGCACCTGGCCTGTGGGGTAATTTTTAAGGTAGGGTTGAAAAGGTGGCTTTCTAATGTTTCCAAGTACTACCCAGAATCTTATACCCTTGATACAGGACACCTGGAACTTGAGCCTTGTTTGGGTTGTAATAGGTCCCGATATTGGCAGATAAAATGAAGTGTTAGTCTTATTATTTTGATAGGACTGGAGGAGCTCAAGTGCCCTTCCAGTCCTTGTGTTTTGGTCATCTCTGTAATTTGGAAGTTGTAAAAATCATCTAAAGTCATTAGCTGGAATGCAGGACTACCTTCATGTTTAGGATGGTGAGTCCTTTTGCTGGGATGACAGTGTTTTCTTTAGAGGTCGGAGACAGGCATATCCAACAGTCTAGTTTAGCCAACTCCGTATTTGATTGGCTTAGTGGATGGTGGGTAAGGTTTAAAGTTTTGAACAGATACATTGGATCCAAGAGTCCTCCTAGATGTTGACTTGAGCCAATTACTGGTCATAGGGTGAGGGTTAGTCCCAGAGTCAGGGAGGGAAATGGGGAAAAGCAGAATGAGGCTTTTAAATATGGTAGCAGTCCTCTGGAATAGTAACCCCATGTTAATGAGACAGTAAGGTCTTATTGTTGACAATACAATCTTAGGAATAGCAGGATTCCACACACAATAAACCCATGGAGAATGATAAGTCCCCAAATTGGAGTCCCACCTCAGGTGGGGTAAAGAATCAGGAGACATTCACTTATCTTTTGGTGGTTGCTTCTTGAAAAGGTGTAAGGTCCTTGCATAGCATCTGGCCATCTTAAGTGACAGCCTCCATTTTAAGAAAAATTTCACTCTCCTGCCCAAGGGCGTTCCTGAGAAAGGCTCACCCGTCCCTCATAACAACACAACCCTTTACCACCCGTATTAGGACCCACATGGCTCTAATCCCTGAGCCTACCCCATAAAAGTCCCAAACCCCAAGCCTGTTTTGCCTCTCTTCATCTATGGAGAGATGTACCTTTATTTGTCAGCTCTGACAAATAAACTCTTGTGTGTATCTCTGCCTGGTCTCAGTCTTTCAATTCTCACTTATCCATCTCTCATTCCTTACTTTCCCTTCAAAAGGAACTTGAGGTATTCAACTGGATGACTGGTCCAAGTTTCCTCAAGTGGGGTATGACGGCCGGGGCATTGCTCACTTCACCCTTGATAGACTTTAATAGCTGTGGAGTAGCCAGAATTACCTGATACGGACCTTTCCATCTTGACCCCAGTTGATCCTCTGGGGATCCTTCCTTCCGGGTTTTTATGAACACCTGTTGTCTGGGTTTTACTCATAGGGCCCCTCTCTCTTTAGGAGTTGGAAGGACTTGGTTTCCTATGGTTTGAATAGCCAGATGGAATTTGCCCAAATTGTTTAAATATTTAATGAGTTCAGTAGCTTCTGGATCTGCCATAAGTTCTTTTGACAGAAAAGGTCCCTCATAAAGCATTTCATAAGGGCTATATTTAGCTGGGTCCTAGGAACATTTTGAGTTCTTATGAGAGCGATAGTCTCCTGTGTTTCAGAAGTCTCTGGACAGAGTTTAGCTAGGGCCCGTTTTAGGGTCTGGTTGGTTCTTTCCTCTTTTCCTGATGACTAGGGTCTCCAAGCTGAAGGTAGGTGGTATTTCATTCCCAGGGCTTTGGCAACCCTTTGTGTGACTGAAAGGGACATGAAAGAAGGTCCACTGTCACTCTGTAAGCTTTGGGGAAGCCCAAATCTAGGAACGATTTCTTTTAATAGGGCTTTTGCTACTTCTGTGGCCTTTTCTGTCCTTGTAGAGTAGGCTTCACCCACCCAGTAAAAAAGTCCACTAGGAAAAGTAAATATTTAAATCCCTGGATTTGCCGGTCTCCTCCTGGGTGTGTTCCCTTGTGTTGTGTTGGTTCAACCAGTTGGGGGAGCCTGGGCCTGGGGTTGTTATGAGAGCAAAGAGAGCAAGCCCTGTAGATGTCTCTCACTGTTTTGTTTAGACCATCACCCAGAAAAATTTGGGTAGCCATTAAGGGTGGCTCCTCACCCTAGGTGGAAAGAGTCATGTAAGGTTTTAATGGTCTTCCATTGAGTTGACATGAGTAAATAAAGTGGTCCATCCCTTTCCCACTATTTCCCTTGAGTGGCTCCTGCCCCGAGAGTAGCCTGTTCCTCCCCTGAAGTACAGATTAGGTGCACTTTGGAAGGGGAGCAAAGCCATAGCCAGAGTTGGACTTATTCTCATGGCTGCCTCCTTGGGTATTTGATCAGCTCTTTCGTTGCCTCAGGATGCTTTTGACACATGCTTTTGATGTTCCCAGCAGTGCATGACAGCTACCCTTTGGGGGAGAGTCACAGCTTCCAAGAGCTGCAAGATTTGTTTCTTATGTTTAATGGGGGGACTGTCAACTTGTCAGGGGGCCTCTTTGAGCATTTTGGTGTAACACCAAACACATACTTGGAGACTGTATATATATATATATATATATATTGAACACTTTACCCTATCCTTTTATTAAGGCTCTAATTAGGGCAATTGGCTCAGTCTATTGAGCTGAAATCCCAGGGGGCAAGGAGAAGCATCTATTATTTTTTTCTAGGCTAACTGCTGCATATCCAGCCTTCCTCTGACCATCTGTGAACCACTCCTCCTTGGGATTAGGCAGGGGTTGGTCAGGTAGGTCTGGCCTAGGTCTGGAGGGTTACTTCCTCACATGAATGTTCAGCTGGGAGGTCAGTTGGCATTAGAGAGGCTGGATTGAGAGTATTACATGTACTGATACTGAAATCAGGATTACCCAAGAAAACTGCCTCATATTTTGTGAATTTCTCTCCTGTCATCTGTAAATGCCCTTTTATTTCCAAAATGGCTTTAATCTGGTGTGGGATGAGGACCTCAAGAGATTGTCCTAAAGTAACCTTAGAGGCTTCTGTTACCAGGAGGACTAAAGCTGCCGCCATTTGCAAACATCCTGGCCACCCTGTGGTTACTCCATCTAGTTTCTTGGAGAAATAAGCCACTGGCCTGTGTTGGCCCCCCAGGTGTAGGGTCAGGACCCCTGTGGCTATCCCTTTTCTTTCTGCCACACTAAGTATGAATAGCTTAGGTGGGTAGGTATTCCTAGGGCTTTGGCCTGGCTAAGGGCTTGCTTTATTGTCCCAAAGGCCACTTCTTTTTCTTCACTCCACTCTAGAGGCTCTGAGTCTGGCTGTTTTGGGGTTTTGTGATAAGGCTCAAGTTTGGGATCTGGATTCGACAGAAACCTGCCATTCTTAAAATGGAGTGGAGCTGTTGCTTATTAATGATGGACCCAAATCACAATGGCCCCTATCCTGTCCAGGGAGATTTGTACCCTCTGTTGGCATATCTGAACCTTCTTTTTAGATACGTTGTACTGTCTTTCTGCCAAGAGTGTTTGCATGATGTTTTGGTTGGAGACCTCCTTGGTTGGGCTACATATTAGCAGGTCATCCTCATATTGAAGGATGCCTCCCGCTTGAGCCTGAGATCCTTGCCAGGGTCTTGGCAAAGAAATGATGGCTAAGCCTAAACTCCTGAGGGAGGACTAACTGCGGACATTATTGTCTTTCCTTATTAAAAGGATTTTCCCATTTAAAATCAAGAAGATATTGGGATGATGGGTGCAGTGGGATTGAAAAGAATACATCCTTGAGATCCAGCACCTTAAACCAAGTAGTCATCTGGTATTTGCGAGAGCAGGGTATAGGGTCTGCAACTAAGGGGTGTACAGCCTCATTAATAAGTTTCAGATTTTGGAGATGGGTACCAGGGATTGAACTCAGGAGCACTCAACCACTGAGCCACATCCCCAGCCCTATTTTGTATTTAGAGACAGGGTCTCATGGAGTTGCTTAGCACCTTACTTTTGCTGAGGCTGGCTTTGAACTTTCAATTCTCCTGCCTCAGCCTCCCAATCCACTAGGATTACAGGCGTGTGCCACCGCGTCCAGCTAAGTTTCAGATCTTGTAGCCAGTATTCCCTGCCAGGTTTTAGGACAGGCAAAATTAGGGGATTACAGGGAAATTGACAAGATTTAAGAAGTCCATATTGAACTAGCTCATAGATAATAGGTTGTAATCCCCATTTTTGCGTCTTCCTTTAAAGGATGTTGTTTTTTATGTGAGTAATGGCCAGGGTCCTTTAGGGTTATATGTACTGGGGGAGCATAAAAAGGTTTCCCTGGGCTTCCTGTTTACCAAGCCAAAAGATTTACTTGCGAATCAATCTCCTCAGGTACAGGGTCACTAATGACCCCAAAGAGTGTTTGGGGTTTGTATCCCAGTTGAAGAATGCCCCTAGTTTTGCCATTATGTCTCATCCTAGCAGTGGAAGAGGAGAGCTGGGGATAAGAAATTCATGAGTAAAAAGATCATCAAGTGGGCAAGGTATGGGAAGGGTGAAGTATCTTTTTTTGTTTATCCCTTCAAGGCCTATCATAAAAATGGACCTGGAAGAAGGCTTTCCAGCATAAGTGGTCAAGCAGAGCAAGTAGTCCCCATATCAACAATGAATTGGATCTGCTTACCCATAACCTCCAAGGTTACCTGAGATTCCTCAAGACAGATGGTGATATCACATGGGGGCTTCGGTGGCCACCTTGGGCATCCTCGATCAGCTTTCTCTCCATCCAGGAGGGCCTGTTCCACTTGAATCTTGACTGACTTAGTCCCTCTTTTGGAATAGGGGCAGTCAACTCCCCAGTGCCAGGGGTCTTCTGAAGTGTTTTTACCCCATTTACAAGGTCCATTGGTGGCCTTTGGCAATCTCTTGCCCAATGCCCTGTGCTTTTGCATTTAAAGTGGTCTTTTCCTGAGGTCCTCTTGGATTTTCTCTGGATGGTTTATGGGTCTCGCAGGCATTGCCAATTATGGCCACCATAAGTCTGGTTTGCCATCTATCTTTGCTGTGATCCTCTCTACCTTACTCCAAATCCCTGGTGTTGAAAACCATAAAGGCAGAGTCTAGTAATTGGTTTCTACTTGTCAGAGGTCCCATCTGAAGTTTTTGTAATTTTCTCCTAATGCCTGAGGCTTATTGGCTAATGAAACGTTGGCCTAATAGGGCCATGCCTTCTAAAGAGGAGGGGTTTATATTGGTATATTTTCGGAAGGCCTCTTCTAACTTGTCACAGAATGGTGCAGGGTTTTCATCTTTCCTTGGGTGATACTTTTTTTTAAATACTTTTTAGTTGTAAATGGATCTTTTATTTATTTACTTACATGCTGTGCTGAGGATCAAACCCAGGGCCTCACACATGTCAGACAAGTGCTATACCACTGAGCCACAACTCCAGCTCCAATACTTCTTAATTGGTCATAATTTATTGGGTTTTGTATTCCTTTCTCCATCCATGTCATCTGGATTCTCCTTGTCATTCCTGCGGGAGTATTATAATCCTAATTGGGGTATTTTGTTGGAACTCTCTCTGCCCTGGGTGGGGTTTTCCCTCCTGGGCAAAAATTTCATCAGTTTCCCTTGAGGCTGCCTGTTCCTTCTCCAGTGGGTTGCAGTGTACTGTCAAGATAAATTAAATGTCTTTCCAGAACAAATCAAAAGCCATGGTTAGGATTTGAAACCCGTTGGCAAATCTGGGTCTTCTGAGTATTTCCCTAGTCTTTCCTTACCCTGTTGGATGTCGGTAACATCCAAGGGGACTTTCACCCTCACAGTCACCTCTGCTCCAGCCACCTCCCTGAGTGGTAACATGAGGGTAGCAGGTCACTTCCTTTGAATTCCTATGACTAGGACCCTGAGCTCCCTGTCTACCACTTCTGGTATGTTGAGGGCTTAAAAGCTTTGGAGAAGGGATGGCCTGTAGGGTTCCTCCCTAGAAGGATTGTATGGAGGTGGTTGCCATAGTTGCTTCCCCTGAGAGACAGGAGAGCAGTTTAACAATGGATCATCTAGGGCATCAGGATTTGGGGCAGTTTCCTTAGGGGTCCCTTGCGGGATCTTGTCATCACATAGGAGTGGATTTGGGGGGCCATGAAGGCTTAGACATAGGGGACTTCTGACCACTTGCTTTGTCTCCTGCAAAAGAGGTCTAGTTGCAGGATGGTATAATAATTTTGGCTTCTATTCAGAGGCCATTGCTCTGAATCCCTTAGCTCACATTTTGTCCAACAATTATTAGAAAAAAATGTCTTATTTGAAATTTTTTTTTTCAAATTATCAGGGCCAAAGCATTTCCAATGACAGAGAATACATCTGAGCGGGAAGTCCTATGGAATGGAGGTGATCCCTCCCCTGTTGTCTATGCTGGAAGAGAGAAGAGTTTTTAGTTCCTGTAACTACAGCCATGAATTCCACCCAAGTCATCCCTCTGAGGAATTAAGGCCTTCAGGTTGAGTGTTTCACAGGAGTCCCCGTAGAATTCCCACAATAATATTTGTAGTCAGATATCTCTGGCCCCCATGTTGGGTGTGCACCACTTCCTTTGAGTTTCTGTGACCAGGACCATGAGCCCCCTGTCTACCAATTTTTGGACACAATTTTCTTCACTCCTTTTTTTTTTTTTTGATACTAGGGATTGAACCCAGAGTTGCTTAATCACTGAACCACATCCCCAGCCCTTTCTTAATTTCTTTGACACAGGGTCTTGCTAAGTTGCTTGGGGCCTTGTTAAGTTGCTGAGGCTGGCTTTGAACTTGTCATCCTCCTGCCTCAGCCTCCTGAGCCACTGGGATTACAGAAGTGCACCACTGAGTCCTGCATTTTTCATTTCCTTTTGAATATAGACTTTGTTTGGTTTGGCCCCATTCAGGGGGCCACCATGTAACTCCATGATGTTTTCTTTTCTTTTTTTTTTTTTTTAACAGTGGTGTTTAGTCTCACTATTCATAGGACCAAAAAGGACCCATATAGTCCTATGTGAAATGGCATACCAATTGTCCCTATCCTACCTTTTATAGTCTTATTAAGCCCAGAAAAAGAGGGGAAAAACCAATTTTATCTTGGCCTATTTAATTTTGATTGGTGGTTAAAGAGATAGGTAGCCATCATAGCTAATAGTCCCCATCCCTCAGAGGGAATTTCAGGTAAACAATTAAGAAAAGACAATAGGTGTTTTGGAGGCGGTAACCCCCACAAGAGAAATAAGTGATTGACTGAGAAGGAGTGAAAGTCCATAGGAGGTGGGAGAAGGCAGGGAACAGAGCAGAGGTGGAGACAGCACCATGTTGAGCTCTGATTCAGGTAATTTCCTTTTGGAGTTGGGGTAGTTGGATGATTGTACAATGTGCCTGCATTGGTGAGCTTTGTCTTGAATCTGGCACAGACTAAGTCTAACTGTGGTTCACAGGAGTCTTCCTGACTTTTAGCTGCCTGACCTGTGCCTGTGAGAGTGTGGAAAAAAGACCAAGAGCTCTAAAATGACATTATAAGAAGCAAGCAAAGCAGTTGCGAGCACATAGACTCACCAGGAAATTAAACCTACAAACAAACAGTGAAACCAAAATGTCAACAAGCCAGGTCAAGCACATGGCAGGGAGGCTGAGTAGTACCATAGAGTTTGATAAAGTCTCAGGGCCTCCACTCTTCCAGGCTGTAGAGTTCCCAGTGTTCTGAGCACAGGTGCCTTCTGATCGCCTCAGGATGTGATTAGTTGCTCCTCAGTCTGCATATGGTACTCACAGAGAGCCTGATAAAAAAGACAAGTAGACTTAGGTGGGCTTACCTACTGGCTGGCTTGCCAATAAGTTATCATTTGAGTGTCCAGTGGGGGGGTCCAGGTCCTTGGTGTCTCAAACAAAGAATTGAGCAAGACACACATAAGTGACAGGAAAAGTACAGATTTATTGAAAATGGAGGTAAGGATAGCACTCTGTAAGGAAAACTGGAGTGGGCCGAGAAAGAAAGACTTAAGACCCCAATGTCTGAAAATTAGTGTCTTATATGCTTAACTGTGAGGTGTTCTTTTTCGTATACAGACAGGACTGAAGACCTTACCCCATTTGCTCTCATTGGTTACCTTATGATACCTGATTAGAATATTGTCCAATTTTTCCCCATTAGTTACTTTAGAAAACTGAATTAGAATACTGCCCACTTTACTCCCATTGGTCATTTTAAAATACTGAATCTGTGGTGGGAATTGTCATGATAATGGAACTTACTGTAAGCAGGGACATGACTCATATCCCTGTCTCATATCCTCCAGTGGCATCTGTCTTATACCCTGCCTCCACCATCTTGGTGTCCTTGAACTCCCATCTAACACATGCACCAGAGGACCTACCACACCGTTCCCAAGACTCACGTAAGCTCCTCCTCTAGGACTTATTTTCCTCTAATCAAAGGAAAAATTTCCACTCATTACCTGTATCCTTGCCCTACAGTACATAAACCTCATTAAGGCATGGCTTACACCATTGCATTTATTTGATTACAGGGATTTCTTTTCTCCTGAGAGTTCACTCTGAGAGTAGCAGCTCTGTCTTCCTCATTTTTATACTCAAGCATCTAGCATAGTGCTCAGCGAAGGAATTATTCCACCAAGGGACCTCTACTTGCCAACAGGAAAGAAGTCCACTGCATTCTAAATTACTTTTCCATTAATACATTTACTTCATAACTACTGGATTTTATTGAGTAGGATCAGTGCCTGTATTTTGACCATTAAGGGCCATCTTAAAAATTTGTGATTCACCTACAAATGTATCTAAATAGAGATCCAAGCTCTCTTTAATTCAGTGTATTTTTAAAAGTTTAAAAATATTTATTGTTAAACATAGATTGTAGTATTTACAGGAAAGCAAAGATTTCACTATCATAGTTTTATTAAATTAAAAAATAATCAAACAATTTTTAAAGCCACCCTTCTCACAAGAGTATTACATGACACTAATTTTTTATAAGCTTTTAAGAAATTGGTGACACAAATATTTTGATAAAAGCTTGAGAGCAGGTGCTAAAAATGCCTGTTTGGCTTCTCAAAGAGAAGGTGTTCATTTACCTCTGGAATATAATTGCTGTCTGAGGTAGTTTTTAAAATGTATCCAATTTCTGATGATTCTAACATTTTTTTTGACGTGTTTTCCCTCCTCCTAAGCTTCTCCTTCACCTGTCCTTTTCTTCCGTCTTCCACCACCATCTTTGTTAGCATCAGGAAAAATGCTGGCTATAATTTTCCTGCAGTCTTCATAAAATACTGGGACTCTTTCATTCAGACAAAAGAGGGTCACTTTATTGTGCCCTTCCTCTTGACCTTGGTAAAAATGTCATTTTACATAGGCTGGTCATACAGTCTTTCAGCCTGTTTAGTAACTTCTGACCACCTGATTTCTAGTCTTTCCAATCTCAATACTTCAGGCATTTATTAAGCACCTACTGTGCTCAATGCTGGGGAGGATGAATGAGATCAAATTCTTTCCCCAAGTAGCCCACAACCAAGTAAGGGAGATGCTTGCCAAGAGCTTCTCATCAGGGCCAACCCCCTTCTTGAAATGCTTTATAATCAACTTGGAAACTTTAAAAAAAAATAATGAGAGTCTTCATCAGGTGACATGAAAAGAAGGGAAGTTCCATGGACTATTGCCAGGGAGGGGCATCACCTGGTTCCTGCTAGGGAATGAGGGTTGGAAAATGTGCATCCCCCACCCAGCACTGTCTGTTGGGAGCAAGGGAACTATCCTGCATCTTAGCTGTGTCAATGTCAGTGTTGTGGCTGTGACATTATACTGTTACACTGCAAGATGTTATGGGGAAGAGGACTAGGTAAAGTATACATGAGATCTCTCTGTATTTTTGGTTTGTTTCTCATGCTAGGAATTGAACCCAGGGCCTCACACATGCTAGGCAAGTGCTCTACCACTGAGCTGCACTGTAGTGCTCTCTATTGTTTTTTTGCAACTGCATGTGAATCTATCATCATCTAAAAAAAAAAGTCAAAGAGAGCAAATGGTGCTATAGGAAAGATGACCAACTCCACTCACAATAAGAGTTCAGATTAAAATTACCCTGAAATACCAATTCTGACTTGTTGGATTGCTAAAAATGCAAGTGTTTCACAAATGCTATTGATGAGGCCATGGAGAACTAGGCACTCTGAGGCATCGCTGTCAATTGCAAAACATCACTGCCTCTGCAGGGGGTAGAATGTAGCAATGTCCCAGAAATCTTTTAGGCTTGTGTCCTAAAGATATGTCTCTACAAATATGAAACCATGTGTTCAAGGTTATTCATGGAGGCATTATTTAGAGCAGCAAAAGATGAGAAGCACTTGAATGTCTCTCCAGAAGGGACTGGTTGAATAAGTTCCACACAGTGGAACACTCTGCAGCCACATAAAGGAGGAGGGGTGAATTCTATGCTCTCATGAGGCGTATTAGTTTCCAGGTTAAATCCACATGAGAACATAGAATTCAGGAGGTGGTGTGGGGAGGAATAAGGCTTAGACACTTTATATAAATGCTGTTTTGTGAATGAAAGAAGGAGAAATAAAAATATGCATGTGTATTTGTTGCTTTTTACAACAGAGAGACTGGCAGGATAAACCAGAAACTAATAACCATGATAGTCTATTGGGGTGGATGGCAGTGGGGGCAGGGCGTAAAGATAGGAGACTGCTTTCAGTATTTTTCATATAGTCGTGAGTTGGAACCAGGTAAGTGATTTTGCTTATCAAATATTAAATTTAAAAAGCAAACCCAAATTGATTTTAAACAAATTTTAGAAAGTATTTGGACAAAACAAATATTTAATGAGTTTGCCATTAATGATTAACCTTAGCAAGTGTAAAGAAAACTTTCATTTGATAATTGTTTTTGCTGCATTATATAGATGTCACTAATACCATTTTTTTGTATTATGTATGGTTTTTATTTTTCTTCCTATTGTAATTTTGCATTTTTCTTTTCATACAGTTTATTTGGTAGTTAATGTGAGAAAGGTAGCATCTATCCTTTGGTGGCCCTATTAGTGGGTTAGCAGACCCTCCACCCCTGCCGGAGTCCTTTCCTGGACAATCAACCTTAACCACCTCAAAAGTGGAGTTCCACATGCCTTGTAGTTCTCCTGGCTAAAGCTCGCTGGATAAGGGATAGAGCCTAGCCCAGAGAGAGCACCACAACTCACAGAAAAGCCAAGCTACTCCGACTTCTCAGGAATTTGAAGAGACAGAGACGGGAGACAGCTAATTGTTGAGGATGGGGGTGTATGTCAGGAAATATTTGGGGCTTAGCTTAAATTTCCTTCTGTGATTAAGTGAGCAGATAAATTGCTCTACAGAGACAGAATGGAGAAAGCTCATACTGGAAATCATGCAGCCTCAGAGACAAAACACCCAGTCCCTGATGGGCCCCAAGGTGTTCCCAGTCTGTGTTCTGTGAGATACACATGGGTCCTTAATCCACTGTCATTCAATTAGCTGGACTGGATTTGTTTCTTAAATGAAATGATCCTTAGTTGATGCATTGATATATCTTTTGGAAAAGTTTTGGCCTCAATAAAATCAATTTTGACTATTATCAATCAAAGAGAAAAGCTATAATCAGGTATGTTCAAATCTACATGAAAATAGCCATACTGGAATGAGACATCTTGGAAGACCAGAATCATTTCTTTTTCATTTTTACATGGTCGTCTTAATAGGGGTTTAATACGTATTTAGTAAAGGAAATTTTTCATTTTTTGGTTGTTGCCCTTTCAAGATGGATTCAGGTTTTGCTTGTTTGTTTCAGTTGCTTTTCTCTAGAATATAGAATCTCAAGGATACAGCTTCAGTTTCAGCTGGACTTGAGGATCTATGCATACTCTGGAACAGTTATTCAGGGATCTGGTTAATTCTGTGACTAGGAAGTCCAGGGAAGCTGATTTAGATGCTATCCAGGTTTGGGGAACTCTTTAAATGGATAATAGTTTAGGCTAGTGGTTTCAGCAGTGATTCACATTAGAATAACTGGGGGATCTTTTAAAACTACAGTAGTGTCCTTTTACCAATAGTTTTTCACAGTTTCTGTTACTCATGTTCAGTCATGGTTATAAAGCATTAAATGGAAAATTCAAGAAGTAAACAATTTGTAAGCTTTGAATGATATGCCTTTCTGATGATTTCTTGAACACAGGCTTTGCAATTCCATGACAGTTGATCTGCAAACTAAGTCACTGAGTAACTAACGTGTGTGTAGTGGATACAGTGTGGATACACTGAACAAAGGGATGATTCATGTTCTAGGCAGGATGGAGCAGGAAGACATAAGATTTCATCACACCATCCAGGATGGCTTCCTGGGATAGATGGAGAAGGTCAATAGTAGCCTAACTCAATGCCTATAATATTTGTCTCACTTCATCTCATCATGTAGGCATTGTGTCATTTCACATCATCTCAAGAAGGATGATTACAGTACAATAAAATATTTTAAAATGATCACGTTCACATAATTTTTATTACAAATGTGCTGGAGATTTATAATATACCATTTCTAATACTTATCCTGATCAGTTAACCATTCTGAATATTTGTAGAATGGTATGGCCAGTTTATATATTGTTTCACAAAGGTAATAATTCATTATATTACATGCCTGCAACCGGCCAGGCACTCTTTAAGCTCTTTCCTTTTAATACCTTAATTCATCCTCACAACTACTCAGAAGGAATGAAAGCAAAGATCACTTTAGAAGCTATAGGAGATTGGTTCCTTAGCAGAAGAGAAAACAGTCAATGTTAGGCACTGCAGCATGTTCAAGATAAACCAGAAAATGGAAAGTGGTTGCTAGGCAGGGTAGTACACACCTGTAATCCCATTGATTCAGGAGGCCGAGGCAGGAAGATCAGAAGTTTGAGGCCAGCCTCAGCAACTTAGTGTGAGACCCTGTCTCAAAAAAAAAAATAAGAAGAGCTGGGGCTGTAACTCAGTGGCAAAGCACTCCTAGGTTCAATAACCAATAAGAAAGAAAGAGGGGCTGGGGATGTGGCTCAAGCGGTAGCGCGCTCGCCTGGCATGCGTGCGGCCCAGGTTCGATCCTCAGCACCACATACAAACAAAGATGTTGTGTCTGCCGAAAACTAAAAAAAAAAAAGAAAGAAAGAAAGAAAGAAAATGGTTAAAGAAATTTTGAAGATCTATGCAAGTAGAACAAGGAGGAACAGATAAGAAATTTTATACATCCCAGAAATTCACTGCCTTATAGAATCCTTGTGTGTGTGTGTGTGTGTGTAACATTGAGGATTGAACCCAGGGCCTCATACATGCTAGGCAAGCACTCTACCACCGAGCTATAGCCCATATATAAACGTTTTTAGAAAAGAATTCCTGACTCTACACTTTAATTCCAAAGAAATCCAGTACACACTGATTGTTCTTAGTCTGAAGGGTTTTGTTGCTTCTATGAAAAAAAAATTGGCATTACTTTTATAGTGTGCTTTTATAAGGACATAAAGCTATACAAAGACATGTTAGACTACGCTGGAGGAAATAATCAAGTAATTTTTCAATAATGATGTTTTAGTAGCTACTTACCTAAAAACCTCCTTTAAAAGTCATTGCCTGAGAGATGTAATTTCACTCTAGGCACAGACGCTAAAGTACCATAATTACTAATCCCATTGGAGGAACAAATTGAATAGGAATCATGAAATCACAGAATTTTAGATCAGGGAGGAAACTTTAAAGTTATCTAGAGCATTTTCTTTACTTCTTATTAGCTATCCATTAAAACAAAAGGAAACACAGATGGAATCTTCTACCCCTCTGGGTGGTGGTACCAGCCTTTCAATTCACCACATTCAAACTGTCCCAGGCACGGGACTGGACTTCTGAAAAAGCTGGGTGACCCTTCTCACCTTCGCTGGCTTCCCCAGCTTCTTTAATCTCTTAACTAAGCTCTTCTGTCTCTCAGGAGGAAATGTTTGAACCTCTAGCTAGGCCAAAATCACTTGCCTTTCTTTCAATATTGACATTTTCAGCCTCAAATTTTTGTCTCTTGGCTATTTCATCTTTTCAGGAATAGCTTTTTTTTTTTTTTTACTTATTTGCCTGGTGCCTCCTACATATGCTTCTAAGAACCAGCACACTTCTGTCCCTTCTGTGAGTTCCTCTGTTTCCCAGGAATCAGAACACATTTTTCTATTATACTACCATAGCGGGTTTTTTTTTTTTTTTGTACTGGGGATTAATTAAACCCAGGGGCACTACTTAACCACTGGGCCACCATCCCCAGCCTTTTTTTTTTTTTGAGACAGGGTCTCCCTAAGTTGCTCAGAGCTTTGCTAAGTTGCTAAGGCTAGCTTTGAACTTAAGATCCTCCTGCCTCAGCCTCCCGAGCTGCTGGGATTATAGGCAGGCACCACCACACCAGGCTACCGTAGCATTTTGCATACTCATATGGCAATGTTGACCAGTTGGCTGTCTAGCCTGCCTGCCTTCTTCCCTTCCTCCCTTTTTTACACTTTAGCTTGCTTGCTTTCTTCTTTCTCTCTCCCTTCCTTCCTTCCCTCCATCTCTTCTTTGTTTCTTTCTCTCTCTTTTTTCCTCCTCTCCTCTGGGTCCTCTCCTTTTCTTTCACCAGTAACATGTTCCTGACAGACCCTGTATCTTCATGCATCTTTATAGTTCCAGCACCTGGTTCAGAGTAGGTGCTTGATAACTGTGGTGAATGGATGAAGACATACATGCTGTCATAGGCTGAATAATGCTCCCACAAAGGCTGAATCTCAGAATCTGTGAAGTGTCACCTCACAGGGAAAAGGACTTGGCCGGTATGATTTTAAGTTAAGGAATTTGAGTTGGGAGATCTTCCTGGAATATTTGGGGGACCTCTTGTACTCACATGCTTTCTTATAAGAAGGAGCAATGAACCAAGGAGTACAAGTGACCTCTAGAAGCTGAAAAAGACAAGAAAGCAATTCCCTCTGAAGCACCCTGACAACCATAAGTTCTGGACTTGTGTCCTCCAGAAATGTAGGATAATAATTCTGTGTTGATTTAAGCTGCTGAATTCTGTCATTTGTTATAGTAGCAATAGGAAACTAATATATATGCCCATGTGAATTAAGTCACATATCCTATCAATGTATTAGACATACTTCATAAAATTATTTATTGAAACCTGCAGACAAGACACATAAGAAATAAATATATAGAGAAACGTTTACCTTCACTAATTAAAAAATTAACACAATCCCAAGATAGAATGGTATGTCTATTGAAGTGGCCACACGTTGTTAATAGGCAGAACTAGTAAGGTTGCAGTGCCGTAGAATGTATTATATAATGTATTCAGACACTAATAGTACCCCAGAAGCTACAGTTCTTGGGAACTCAGTATGTGCTATGCGTTGTTGTGAGATCCTTTACATGTATTATGAAAACTGCTTTCAAAACAACCCTCTGGAGTAGATGCTATGATTATTCTCATTTTACAAATAAAAAGAAGAAATCCAGATGCGGTGGTGCACACCTGTAATCCCAACTGCTCAGGAGACTGAGGCAGGAGGATCACAAGTTTGAGGCCAGCCTTGGCAACTAAGCAAGACCCTGTCTCAAAACTTCAATAGGTTTGGGGATGTAGCTTAGTGGGGTTCCATATCCAATATGGAAAAAAAAGGGGTCGGAGAGGGACAGAGGAACAAAGAGAAAGGGGATTCACTTTCCACCTTCCTGAATTGGCTCCTTCCTGAGGATCACTCTCCTCATCACAGAGGGTGGCTGCCAGACAGCCAGGTGGTATTATTCCAGGGAAGCGTCTCATTTTTTTCTGTCTATAAAAGAGAAGTCCTGAGTGCCCCTTTGATTTGGTCATTTTAGTTCTCCTGCCCATCCCTAAATTAAATATCACAGCAAATGAGATTTCACTGGTTGATTTAGACCAACTTCTAAAATCAGCCTCTTATTCTCACTCCCCGACCCCAGGAGCTCAGGGCTAAGATGATTTCCATTGCTGTTCAGTGGAAGGAGATGGAATGGGAGTAAGTGATGTAGCTGTAACATCCATTAAGGAGCATTTGTGAATTTTCCTGTGTGTTTGTCTACTTTAGTGGAGCCCCAGGCAAAGACTCCGCCTCTCTGAGCAGAACTACAGCTTCCCATGAGGGCCTGGACTCCCTATGCACCCCGAATCCCCCCACAGGGCTGTGCCCACAACAGTGCCAAATTCAGTCAGGCTCCCATCTCATGCTGCTTCTCTGCCAGGAGGCCTGGAACAGAGAGGGTCTCTGCCTTCAAGACCCTGGTCCAAACCCTCTCAGTAGTCTTTAGCTGTCATTCTTTTGGTCCTGGGTCTACTCAGAAGCACATTTTAAATAGACTCATTCTATTTTTTAATATTCTGAATGGCTAAGCTCTTGAAACCAGTCCAAGTATGCAGAACCTGGAGTTTGTCATTTGAATTAGGTTTACCTGAAGGAGCTGGTAGTTTTCTAGTGTTTCCCAATAAACTGCTCAATCTCTTGTATTTGATGGGTTCTGGTTCTATTTCTCACATGTCTGTGTGACAGGAGGAAAAAAAAATCCAAAACCAAAACAAAACACCCTGGAAAGCCCAGTGATCTGTAACGACACAGATATGAACACTTTGCCCACCTGGGGCAAAACCTTTTTCATTCCTTCCTTCCACATATTGGAAAGGACTCCTATTCCATGGGCTCAAACGTTTATTAATCACCTACTATGTGCTAGGCACTACTCTCCAGAATGTGTCTGATATATTTTCCAAGTGTTACCTTCATGAAGAAGCCTGGGAGAGAATTGAACAACAGCAGATGGGATAGAGAGGGAAGATGGGAGGGGAGGGGAGGGGGGATAGTAGGGGATAGGAAAGGTAGCAGAATACAACAGTCACTAATGTGGCATTATGTAAAAATGTGGATGTGTAACCAATGTGATTCTGCAATTTGTATTTGGGGTAAAAATGGGAGTTCATAACCCACTTGAATCAAATGTATGAAAGATGATATGTCATGAGCTTTGTAATGTTTTGAACAACCAATAAAAAAAAAAAAAGAAGAAGCCTGGGGTGTGATATTCATTCAGCTCAGTACACAGTGGCTGCCCAGGGCTCTTGCACTGGCCTCAGTATTCTCTGAGTTTCCCACAAGCCTCTTACCCAGTTCCATAACCTCCAGCCTCCTAGGGAGTGACATTAGCTGCAGCAACAGCAGGTGGGTGACTGCTGAGCCCAAGGGCAGCTCCACATCTCCAGGGTTTATTTAAGAAAACCTGCATGTGACCTGTCTCTGCTAACAGTGGTTCTGGAACAGATCTTCGGCATTTGCATAGATTGCTGAAGATGAATTACCATCTGCCTTGGCTTTAAATTAACTGGGGGCAGTTCTAACCCAGAGAGAATGGGGAGCCAGGAAAATGGAGTTGATTTTGAGCTTATTTCCATTTTGAAAGGCATTTAGAAGAAGTAAGGGGGTTATGGGAGGGGTGTGTTCTGTGAACCATGAAGTAAAAGGAAGGAATTGACTGTAAAACTGAGGGTTTGGTGAGAAATTATTCTTCGGAAGTGCTGCCTCTGCTGTCACTCTTGGTAGAAAAGTGCAATTGGAGGCATAAGTGCCCTACATTTCCTTGTTTGACAGGGACTATCAAAATGTTTCAGGAAGTGTTTTCATATTCATGATTTTTATTTTCAAGAGATATCTTAATTTTCTTTTCTGTGTGTGCACACAATGTCAACTTCAAAGTTATGAGATTAAAAGCAGGCCTGACTACTTCAAGTTCAAGTTGGTTAAAACTGAACTTCATGTTCAAATGACTACAAATCTGTGCTTCTGCCTATATTCCTGAGCTCAATCACTTGCTCATCCGATTCAACCTGCTTGCCAGGAAAGATGCCCGAGACTCCTCTAAGTCTCTCACAGCCTACGGCAAAGCTATTACTGATCTTGCTGTTGATTTTCTATTTCAAATAGACATTGAGCAAAAGAGGGAAATGTAAAAAACAGCTCCTGACACCCAGGGCTGGCCTCGATGTTATTAGGAGCTAATCTAACTCTAACAGCTGGCCGTGTTGTCTCCTTGGATACAACAATCTCACAGAACATCAGCATCTAACAAGGTCATTGAGACCCTGACAAAGTAACACAAAGACAAAATTACTGTGAAACCTATAAAATACCACACACTTACATCTCCCTGAGGTGAGTAACTACTGCTGTTTGACCAATTACCAGCTTTCTTATCTTGGCTCTGGTTTGCCCTCCCCATAGGTAGGCCATGGAGATACCCAGCTGTAGAATTGCACCCACTTTCTGACAGCATCCAACTTAGAGTGCACCCCCACTTCCTTAGTCTCTCCTCGAAGTCACACTTCCAAAGTCCAGATTTTCTGACAGTTCCTCTCTGACACCTTGTTAGTGAGCTGCCTTCTGGATCTCCTGGTATGTTTTTCTTCTTGTTGAAAAGAATAATAAGCACACTGATTGACCTGAATTGATGTGCTCTGGTGGACTTGGGCTGTGGAGAATTGACGCCATTCTCTCCTTGCTAAAATTGAATTTTGTCCTTCATCCTCACTAGCCTATGATTTTGCAACAACAATGTCGTGTATATTCTAGGTTCTTCCTCTCCCATTCTTCTTTCATGCTGTCTTGTGATTATCTCCTCTGCCCCCACCAGTGAATTGCATAAGGCTTTATTTATCAAACATGGGGCACAGAATACGATATATTGACAATATCAACTCCTAGCCAGGCATGGTGCAGTGCATACGTAAACCCAGCAAATTCTGAGTTCAAGGCCAACCTAGGCAACTTAGGGAGACTCTGTCTCAACAATTTAAAAGGCTGGGGATGTAGCAAGTGATAGAGTGTCTCTGGGTTCAATCCCCTGTACTGCAACAAACAAACAAAAACAGACAATATAAACTCCTAGATATATAAGGTGTCTTGACTGATGTGTTTTTTTTTTACAACTACAAATATTCCTCTACATATTACATCTACTTTAAAAACACAATTCATATTATCTTTCATATACACAAAATTCTTATAATCAGGATTAGATAAATAGTTCCTCTGTATTATGTGGCTGACTGAGTGTTTGCCATGAAATTCACAGATGTTTAAATGCCCAATAAACACAAGACAATATATTCAACATTACTAAGCAAAGTGAATAAATAAATAAAAAGTTGAAATAAACATTAGATGTATTAAATGTATTTTTTTTTTTTTTACTTTTCAGGTGGCAAAGGTTTCAATGAATACAAACCCAGAATAAAATTTGAAGGAACCCCATAGGAGGCTATATGGCTATATCAGTTTCTAGGGTTACAGAAACAGTGCCACAAACAGTGTGGCTTAAAACAACAGAAATGTATTGTCTCAGTTCTAGAGGATGGGTGTCTGAAATCAAGGCATCTGCAGGACCATCCTCCCTCCAAAAAGCGTGCAGGAAGGGTTGATCCTTTCTTGCTCTCTCCTAGCTCTGTTGATGGCTGTCCATCTTTGGTGTTCCCACTCTGAAGCTCCATCACTCCATTCTCAGCCTGTGTCCTCACGTGGAGCTCTCCCTGTGTCTCCTTTAAAGTTTTCCTCTTAGAAAAAGAATAATGATAATGTACAAAAATGGCAATTTGATATGGATTAATCTAACATAGGTGGGACAAAGATTTGCTAACAACATTGAACAGAATCAGAGACATCAGTTGGCCACATATTTTAGAAAATCTCAATATACATTATAAAGTCCAGCCAGGCATGGTGGCTGTAATCCCAGTGACTTAGGAGGCTGAGGCAGGAGGATTGTAAGTTCAAAGCCAGCCTTAGCAATTTAGCAAGGCCTTAAGCAACTTAGTGAGACCCTGTCTCAAAAAAATAAAATAAAATAAAAGGGGCTGAGAATGTGAATCAATGGTTAAGCACCCCAGAGTTCAATCCCCAGTACCCCCCCCCAAAAAAAGTCCAAATTTACATTTCATTCTTTCCAAATTTCTTGCTTTCTCTCTATGCAGCCAGATAGATGGTATCAAGATATTAGATTTGAAATTGGAGGACAGTGGAAAGACTTCATGGGATTTTTAGGCCTAAGCTGTGTGTCTGGCTCAGGTTCACCGAAGGATTCTGGTTGGAGACTCTATGCAAGCAATAACTCTCCTTGCTCTAGCCACAGAGGGTGACTGATAACAAGGTTTCCTTCAATAGATTCCTGTTGCCTTTAAGATAAAGTTTCCAGCTCTAGTGGGTGACAGGTAAAGCTGGGTTTCACTGGGACCTCATTTCCCACCACCTCAACTCTACTATGGCAGAGAGAGACAGTGTTGACCAACTCAGATTCACCCTGTTCTTCCAGAATGTAGAGTTGTCCTGGGGAAAGACTCTGGCCAGGAACCCTATTTCTCAGTGCCTCTAGATGGGACCATGGACTAGGGTTTGAATGTGTCCCATGAAAGTTCACATGTTGGAAACTTAATTCCTGAATGAGGCCATGGTGGGAGGTGGAGCCTAGTGGGAGGTGTTGGGGTCATGAGGGCGGAGCCTTTATGAATGGATTCATGCCTTTCTGAGTGGGATAATGCTCACAATAAGTCAGTTCCTCCTCTGCAGGGACTGTATTATTTACACGAGAGTGGTTTGTTATAAAGCAAGGCTGTCTCATGGTTTGGCTCTTTCAGATGTGCCCACTTGCTCTCTGGATTTCTGCCATGAGTTGCAGCAGCCTGAGGCCCTCACCAGAAGCTGAGCAGATACTGGGGCCATACTCTTGGACTTCCTGGCCTCCGGTACCATGAACTGAAATAAACCTCTGTTCTTTATAAATCATCCTGTCTGTGCCAGGTATTCTATTTCAGCAACAGAAAACAGATTATGACACCAAGTAACTAGCTCTGACCAGTAAAACGCCAGTTTGATCTTGTGTCAGCACACAGGGGCCTAATACCACACTCTTTCTCTTCCCTCTGTCGGCTGGCTAGATGTGACCAGAGTGACCCTTGAAGTCACAGACTAAATTAAGCTGCATCTCAGAGTCACCATTTACAAGAAAAAGGTCCTGAAGAATTGCCAGAGCAAGAACTTCTGCATTGGACCTGGCATGAATGAGACACCGCTGAGAATTGGGGTGGTTTGTTATAACTGCACAGCCTCAACCCACCTTAACACAATTACATTATGAATCAAGCTGTTTCCTCTTTTTATCAAGTTGTTTTCCTTGACCTGGTCTTGCAGTCTTTATTCTCTCTACCTAGAATCCCTTCTCCCTTTTCCACTTAACTACAAAACTCAGATTGAGTGAAGGCTATTCCGAGATCATCTCAGACTTCTTCGGGCTGTTGGCTTCTGCCTCCTTCCTACTCTCTCTGTGCTTTGTACCATAGCCCCTTGTCAAAGCAGGATGGATGATATAATTATCTTCTTAAAAGGTTGTGGGCACTTTACTAAATGCAGGCATCCGGTCTTATTCTTGATGCTTCGGGCACCTGCAATAGTGCCTGGCCCCCCGTGAGAGTCCTCCATACATAGATTTTGGATTCATCAAAGCGTTTTGGGTGTGTGAGTGTCTCTGTGGTTTTGTCCCTTACTCAGCTGATTGTGCCAGATGGATCAGAGGGGCTGAGTTGCTGCAGATATATCCAGCTGGCTCGGCACTACTCTTAAAAATCAGTAAAGCACTTAAAAGAAATGCCTGGAGTAAAGAAATGGGCCCTTACCATTCATCTTTTGCTATTCAGCGAAGGTTACAGAAAAATGAAATGTTCTCATTTGCAGAATCTGTGTTTTTAACAGCTGCAGATCATGCTTAATGTGTGCTTTGCTTGCAAGACATTGGAAATTTGGATCTCTCCCAGAGTTCTGGCTAGAAAATTGCCAGCAATTTTTTTTTCTTTTGTGTAAAATTTGAATTTTTTTTCCAACAGGAGAAAGGAACAACAAGTGGATAAAAAAAAAAATCAGTTCTCACGAAATGGGAGGTGCTTTCATGGGAATGTTTTATTGTCTCTTCCCGAGTTTCTAACATAGCTTATAGAGTAGGAACACTGCTTTTGTACAAAGGGAATACTGTCAGTTGTGTGGGATCCTGTCACTCCGTAAGCTCCTCATGCTTTGGGGTTGCTGACTACTGCGGTGGTGGAGTAAGAGTAGGGGCTGAGCAGAGCGGCGATGGTGTAGTGGCGGTGGCCAGAGTCGTTCGCTGTGAACACCACCTAGGGGAGAGGACAGACAGAGCTGTTTGTAACAGAGCCCAGAAGTGTGAGGCACAGTCAGAGAGATCACTGGAAATCCAGTGCAAAATTAATTATTTTTATTTTATTATCTCATTTTGGGGGAACAATTAGAACAAAAAGCAAAAATTCAAATACCCTGGCAGATTAAACCTCTGGAGTCTTGTGCAGTTCTCAGAAATGCCCTTCAATAGGTGAATGGATAAAGAAACTCTGGTATATATACACAATGGAATATTACTCAGCATTAGAAGAGAATAAAATCATGGCATTTGCAGGTAAATGGATGGAGTTGGAGAATATCATGCTAAGTGAAGTAAGCCAATCCCAAAAAACCAAAGGCCGAATGTTCTCTCTGGTAAGTGGATGCTGATCCATAATGGGGATAGGAGGGGAAGCATGAAAGGAATGGAGGAACTTGAAATAGGGCAAAGGGGAGGGGAAGGGAGGGAACATGGGGGTAGAAAAGACCGTGAAATGAGATGGACATCATTACCCAAGGTACACTTATGAAGACACGAATGGTGTGACTCTACTTTGCGTACAACCAGAGAAGTGAAAAATTGTGCTCCATATGTGTGCTATGAATTGAAAGGCATTCTGCTGTCATGTATAACAAATCAGAAGAAAGTAAGTTTTCTACTGCCTGCATGATGAGTCTCTTGTTTTGCAATTCACCCCATAGTCTGGATGGCCCTCGCCTGACTGAGTGGAGTCACAGCCTAACATCCATTTTCTTGGCTTCAGAAAAAAGGTGAGGAGAAGGTGAACACCGGCATCCAGAGACTGGAGACCGGCTAAGAAGGTTGACCAAAGTCCTACTTTGAGAACTAGAAATTTGGATCGGGAGGAACTGTTTTTCCTGTTTTACAGATAAGCAAACCAGACTTCTGAATTAGTTTACCCAAGTTCATAAAATGACAGAGCCCCACCAGGAAGGCAAGTCTCATGTCTCCAAGCCCAGAGATTTTCTTTGTATTTAGCTTAGAAATTTAGATTCTTCCCCGCCCAGGGAAAAGGAACAAGTATATGTATATACCAAGGAATGGAATATGAACTAAAAGAAATCTACTTATAATAGAATTATAGAATTCTACTTATAATACAAAGAGATTGTGGAAAAGCCTATTGGAATTCTGAAATGTGTATGAATGCTTTTGAGCTTTCTGACTGGGCCAACTAGATCAAAGTGCTGTTGTAATTCATTAGTCACACTTCTCAAAGTCACTGGAGTATCTGAGACTCAGGGGCTGGGTGGCCTAGGCGACAGGAGGGAGGGAAGTGGGGGTTGATTTGATTGAGGAGAAATCTGGAGGGCAGTAATGGGGTATTTAGTTTTACTTATTTTTGTATGCAGGCCCTGGGTTGAGTGTTTAATAGACTTTTTGTTCCAAACAAAGAAGACTGGAAGACTTGGGACAGGAGGAAAAAAATATCTGAGTGAACCATACCAAACATAAAAAGAACATTCAGGCAAAGGGAGGTGAGACTCTCCTAAGAATCTTCTTCTGAAGAAGAGAGGGACTCCTTCAGGTTCACCCTGGAAGCAACTAGGAAAAATTTCCTAACTTTTTTGGTGACAATAGCCTCTGGCTCTGTCTCCCTTAAAATTGTAAAAGGCATAGTCTTGTAATCAAAAATCCATGAAGTGAAGAGGCATATTAGTTCCATAGGAAATTTTCTAATTCTCCTTGGTAAGTCTAATATGGCTACCTGGGTCACTGGCCAGGAGGAGAAGACCAGCTCTGAAGGGCGGTGAGTCTCTGGGAGGTGCTTATCTGCAGGAATGGAGCTCATGGCTGAAGCCACTGTGCACTGTCCCTAGAGTGAGGTGTGAGGGACACATGCTTCACTACTCTCTTTCCCTCTTGTTCCCCTTTTTCTTTCAGGCTCCAAACTAGGCTTATGACTCTTCCTACTATGTCTAATATTATTCACTTCCCTTCCATTCCAAGAGCAGGGGGTGTGTTTTCATTTCTAAATCTCTGGTATCTTTGAGTGCTCAACACATACAGGATTTTATTTTTCAAATATTTGTTGAATGATCATTAAAGAGTGAATAGTAGCTGATATCTATTGAATAGGAGCAGCCCCTTCGTGGGCTGTATAGTGGTAAACCTTTTCAGATGGTCCCCTCAGGCTGTGACCCAGGGTGGAAGGGGCCCAGGGAGGCTAATCCAGTGCTGAAGGGTAGGGCTGAGAGCCTTCTGTGCTGTGCCCAAGCTGATCCCTGCACTCCCCTGTTCAAAAGTCTTGTCTTGCTGCCTGGCTGAGGAGTAGCCAGAGACATACTTCCTGGTAGAGGGGACTCCCTTGGTGACTTGTGGGCCCCAGAAGTCAAACAGTCACCTACAGTTTCCTTGGTAACACTGTCTGCTAAAAGAACTGTTCTGTGCTAATTGAAATTCTCAACCATGACTAAGCCAGAGAGAATGGTTGCCTTTCATGCTGAGCTATTTTCGATGGAATTACTTGATCTTTAACTCTGACCAACAAATCTGGATTCTATTTCCATGACAGCCATCTGTTTTAAATGACTTATGGAGTTCAGTCAAGGAGGTGGCAGGGAGACTGGGCCCATGTATAACTGCTGGTGGATCCTTACCTCATAAGGAAAAGAAGAGAATGAACCAAAGTTTACAAATATGGCTGCTTCTTCTTCTTCTTCTTCTTCTTCTTCTTTTTTTTTTTTTTTNTATATATATATATATATATATATATATATATTTTTTTTTTTTTTTTTTCCCCTTCAACCAAACTAGTAACTCTCTGAAATCAAGTGGCAAGAAAATTTTTGAAACTTTCCAAATATCTCATTGTAGACTT
Organism: Marmota marmota marmota; assembly: GCF_001458135.2. NCBI lineage: Eukaryota > Metazoa > Chordata > Mammalia > Rodentia > Sciuridae > Marmota > Marmota marmota. Next base: position 33,722,231 of record NW_025999990.1, read on the forward strand.
TTGTTCTTATAAGAACAAAATACAGGTATAATGTTAATTTAAAAAGTCTTAGGTCTGGGGAAGTAGTTCAGTGGTAGAGCACTCGCCTACCATGTGTGAGGCTCTGATTCTATCCTCAGAGCAACAACAACAATAACAATAATAAAATCTTGGGATTCACGGTTGGTGATTGGATGAAAATTCAGGACACACCCTGGAAGTGGCCATAAGGTACTCTAAGTGGCCATAAGGAACTCTCCTGTTCCCCAGGACCACAGGATATCACTTTTGTCCCCACTGGCATGTGGCTGCCTTTCAGAGAGTACTATTTGTTCACACTGTTGGAAATCTAAAATACAAAGCAGAGCCTATATTGACTCTTGTTCCTTTTATATGATTGATCTCTTTGGTATTTCTTTGCCAAAACAAAATACTAGGGAAATTCTATTTCTATTTAGGTACCCGCTCAATTGTTGAAATGTTAGAAATGGCTCCCAATTAGACTACAAACCCAAGACGGATAAAAATGGAAGTTGTCTTTAGTGATTTTGATCATGACTGCCCCTGTTTTTTCTTTTCAGTTCCTTTTTTATGTGTTGTGCATGTGTGTCTTGGTATAGGAACATCTGAATACTTTTGGTGTCCAGTCTATCTCCCACGTAGAATATCTCCCATGTTGGGCTTGGCATTTTACATAAACATGAGTGAGTTAAAAAATAAAATCTCAATTAAAATTGCATGAGGGAAATGATCTTCCTAATGATGGGTGAAGAAGATTCATAAAGTAGTTCTTGGGATTCAATTAAAACCCAACAGAAATTCTTCTCCAGGAGATGAAATACTTCAGAGCTTCTTTTCTGCTTGATGATGAGGGTTTCTTAGTGATGCTTCCTTTGGTTAGTTTGTTTAGGTTTACTAATATGGATTTTGTTTGAAATTCTTGCTAGTGGAGGTAGAAAAGCTCTATGAAAATGGTAAAGTGGTTAATAAAAGGTGAGAAGTCATTTTTCCACACTGATGGGTGATGGAGAGATTAGTCTGTGGCTAGAATTTGCCTTACATGTCCTTCTCCTAGATGTTTTTTTTTTTTTAATTAAGCTTGACAATAGCCAGTTTTGTACATAGTAGGTACAAAAGCCCTGGATTCTATATAAACTCCTCCTAGGTGTCCCCTCAATGCTCTTTCTCAATTCCTTTCTTTTTATTAATAAATTAACACACATTGTCCATCATGCTTAAAATTTTAAGAATTTTTCCAGCATGGATGTCACCTTAGGGAACTTTAGATTCACCTTAGGAATCTGTGAAAATCCTGAAATTCTATATATATTTCTGTATAGTGTGTTTATTGTGCATTTTTCTGGGAATGGCGTCTATAGTTTTCTCACTTTCTTCAAGTAGTCTGCGACCTGAAAAGTTTGACTCCTGTTAGAGTAGAGCAGTTAGACACTCCATCTTTTTCTTTTTCTTATCATCAGCCCTAAATGATGCTCTGGTCACTTCCAGCTAAGCAAAGCAAGAGGACATCCTTCTCAGGCCATATTTGTCTACATTTTCAATCTATTCATAGGAGTTTTTTTTTTTTGTGGGGGGTGGGTACCAGGGATTGAACCCAGGAACGTTTAACCATTGAGCCACATCCCCAACCCTTTTTAATGTTTTATTTTGAGACAGGCTCTTGCTCAATTGCTTAGGCCTTGCTAAGTTGCCAAGGCTGGTTTGAACTCACGATCCTCCTGCCTCCGCCTCCAAGCCACTGGGTACTTGTAGGTTCTTTAGCTGGTGATGGAAAAAGTGGAAAGGGTGAATGGAAGGATAGAACCAAATCCCATGGCAGGGTTCTCTGGCAGCTTACCCAGAGGCAAATGGCTCCCAGGTGCCATCAGCTGCCTTTTTGAACACTTTCACAGACACCTCCACAGCAGGACTCCCTCGCACTGCATCTAGGACTTTGACCATCAGAGGACAGTTGGTTTTACCAGTGCCCTGAGAGACATGTGAGAAGTCAACAAAATTAACCAGAATGAAAGGACTTATTCTTTATGGTGTTGGAAATCCACAACAAAGCCGGAAATACATGCTGATCCAATTACCAGTAACATAAGTGTTGACAATTAATGAGCTTTCCCACTCAGTATATTACAGGCATAATTGTTTCCAAAGCAAGATTGGTTTCTGCCTCCAGACACACTGCTATCGACCAGGGACGTGCATAATGAATTTTCAAGGATAAAATGGGCCCTCTGAGAACGGTTGCTTTGTTCAGCCTCTCCATTTGAGTGAAATACTGAAAAGATGCAATGTGTCATAGGACTGAATAGTTTTTCCTGAGGTCGTTTTAATAAGTGGTTGCTATAGTAATTCCCTCTTACTGTCTGTTGTCAAATAATGTCAGAGTACTTCCTGGCCCCTTTGGTAGTATTAGTTAATTCTTCCAGAGGATTTAAGAGTCAGATATCTGACTGGAATATTGTTCACCAAACAAACATTAATCAATCCATAAACACATTCAGATTAGCCAAAGGGCCAGAGTATAATCTCTGTAGTTTGCGCCCTAACTATATTTATAAAGGGATGCTTTCAGGAAAATTCAATATTATCAGCTTCATTAAGATGATATCTTTATTTCTATCATGTGTCTGAGGACACTGGTGTGCTAGGCACTGAGACTTAACGCACTAAAGCAACAGAGTAAAGAACACAACAGAGAAAAAAGCCCTAAGCTGTTTTTGAAGTTCAAATCAATGATATTAAATGTAGGTGCTGAGTACCCTTGCCCTAGTAACACAAGCTGGTTGTTAAAGCTGGAAGAAGTCACTTCTATTTAATCTAATGTACATCTGCAATGTCCAAAAGGGACTTGACAGAATTAACACTCACCACGGGGTCAGCTTCGGACACAAATACCAGTCCAGCGAGGCAGAGGAGGAGTAGATGGTGAGAAGCCATCCTGTCAGGACCCAGTGGACTTCTGTGATGGCTACTCTTGGTTTGGGGCTTTTATACCCTCTTTTTCCAATCCAGGCTGCTGATCCCTGCCAATCTGACTCTAAACCTGCTGATTCTGATTATTGACTTAGTCAACAAAGGGAGAATAAGTAACCCACACAAATATGAACCTTGTCTACAGAGATTAGAGCATTGGAACACTAGCTCTGTGGAATATTCTTAACTGGTCATTTGACTAGTTGGATCACTAAAACCCAACCTAAACAGAGCAAAATTAGCCTCTCCCTGCTTGACTAATGGAAGCAGCATTCTTGGGATCTTCCACCCTGCTTTATTTCTGTTCATGTTTCCCATTTGCTATTCATTTTTGTCTTTCATTTTAGATGACAGATGTAATTTGTGATTTTTCTTTTCTTTTTTTTTTTTGGTGTGTATGTGTTGAATGATATTAGGTTGCACTGGCTTAAATAATAGTACATTGGAAAACATCATGGCACTATATATATGTCCATGAGCCAACAAGAAAAACCCTCAGCAGTGCTTCATTCTCAAAAGCATGTTTTAACCAAACAGTCATTTAGTCACTCGGAAGCCCTGCTTAGTGATTTCTCTACATTGAGTGTATATGTGAGGATGTATTCTTCCCAGATAAGGTTCACCTCAACCCAGGGAATAATAGCATATTTCAATTTGGCATTGATGAGCCTGAAATACAGAGAACCAAATCTTTACTGTGTCTCCTCACTGAACATGCAAGAATAAGGCTACCCAGCTGGCTTCTGTCAGAGTTAAAATATCTGGAAGGAGGTAGAGATGATTGTTAGAAATAGAAACTAGAGTTGACAACACTCTTCCTCCTGGATGACCTACAAGTCTAGGAATTATAATAATTTGATGATTTATTGATAAGTACCAACTCTAGTATGTATGTGCATGTCTGTGTGCCTTTGTTCATGCATAAATTAAGACAGGTCTTTGTCCTTATAAAGACAAATATATCAGAGATAGAAGACAAACATTTTGGATAAACGCATCTCAAGGATGAGTCCAGTTTGGAGCACTAGAATTGGGGGAACATTCCCACAGCTGACAGAGTCTGGTTGGAAGTTTAATAAGAAATTATGAAAGATAAGAGCTTTCAGGGTGTGGGGGAAGGGACAGGAGGTATTCGAGGAATATGGATGGGTGTAGGAGACTCCAGGAGAGTGGGTTAACTGTAGCAAAGGAATAATGAGCAAATCCAGTGGAGAACATTAACTAGGGCTGGAATCCTGTAGCCTCAGAGTCTGAAGATGAAGTAGCAGTGGAAAGAGTTTTGAATTTGGAGTTAGAGGCCATGAGTCATCAGACTCTAGTTCTGCTACTCAGTTTCCTGGACACTTCAGTGAGTTACTTAGTATCTTAGACATTCAGTTTACTCATTTGTAAAATAGAAACACCTACTTTTCTACTTCAAAGGACTGATCTAGTAACTTTTATATGATGATACAAAAGCGTTTTATACACTGGAAACCATGATTCTGCTGCAAAATCACAATTGTAACATGATTTGGTTCAGCATCTAGGCCTAAGGAGAAAATCCTTTAATATCATATGTTGTCATCCATTATCCTCTTGATTATTTCCTGTTGCTCAGAACCTAGATAGAGTCTGTTCCCTGACTGCAAATCCTAAATCTTCAAAAGTTCTTTCACAACCCAGAAATCTTCCACCCATACGTTTTAGTACTACACCCTGTAGAAACTAAGAATTGCCTCCTATAGACCTTGTGAACTGGCAACGCTGGGCTGCCACCGGCCCAGAGACACCAGTGTTTCTTGAAACGGTTTGAAATAAGTTGCTAAAGTTGAAATTGAGACATGTTGCATAAAAATCTGGATTTTTATCTCGTCTTAAGAAATCAGAAAAGATGGCAGCAGTTGGCCATCTTTGTTGGCCAGGACAGCAACCAGCAGCATCTCATTCACATGCCTTCCTTCATGTCAGAGGCCAGGTGATATTTCCAGTGGCACTGTCATACTTGAGGTTCTTTTAATGCATGTCCTGTTTTCCTTGTCTATGTGCCTGCCCAGCCTCTTGAAAATTAGTGTTTGTGATTTGGGATCTTTCAGTAGCAAGTTAAGTAGTGAATGACAGCTTATTTTCTTTTTGCCAAATAGATATCCCTATTTATTTGAATGCTTTCTCTTCTGATGCCTGGAATCTTCACCAGAACTTTGTCCTTCGGCATTTTCCCATTAGTCAATGTTCCTCTTCAAATGTGATGCACTAAACTGGATACATCATCCAAAAAAAATCAGATCAACTCACAGGACTATGGCAAAATGTGCACCCTTAGGGCATTTCAATTGTAGTTGCTATGACTCACCTCTTCATTATAACACTACCCATTGTGACCCTACGGGCGACTAAGATCTAAAATAACCATAGAGTTTCCATTGTCCTGTGCTTTGCTCATTTTTCCAGTTTAACCTAAATGTGGAAGCTCAAGTTTATCTTGGATTTATCTCATCCAGTTAGTTTCAACTTACCACCTCATCCTATTGACATTATTTAATAGTTGATTCTGTCAGTCACTGAGTTAGAGCACCCTCCAAGCCACATGCCCTAGGACACTTCAACTTGCTTGCCTTCTCCACTGCATTGATCTGGAAATCATTAATAAAATTTGAATTTGAACCAGACAAAGAGGTGGAGAGCAAGTGAGGCAATTCAGAGTACAGGAGGATCCCGAGTCTGATTGGAAAATCATTGATAAAACATATAGAGATAGAGATTATTTTAATATCAAAAGAAGAGAAAATTTGTGCAGAGGATTGAAGACAAATACAGGTAGGCTGCAGTCAGAGCCAGACAGTTTCTAGAGAGGAAGCATGCATGCTTTAGGTGAGAGAACAAGGCTGAGGCAGGAAGGAAAATTGAAAAGGAGAGAAGAAGAGCATTCTTTGTCAAAGGGCTGCTTGTGTGAAATAAATAGCAATGACACATACAAGAGAAGTCCACTGCTTCTTGCCTGAGAGGCAGTCTGTGGATGAGAGAGGGTCATGTGGATAAACACAGTTCCCCCAAAGAGAAGAGAATCTGCCTTTTCCGTGTTTATTTGAATTTCTGAAAGCTCTTCTCAGAGGATGGTGACGTGGGATCTGTTGAGACAGATGAGTTGAGGTCAAGGGTCACCACATTCCTGGAGTTTTAAGTGGTTGCTGTAGATGCTGTGTGAGCTGTGGCGACACTATAGGTAACCAGGATCCGGGGCTGGGAAACCAGAGGAGAATTAGAGCAACATTGAAGCTACAAGTTTAAGTCTTCTCCTCCCCATGTACTGTGTTTCTTCACATTTTGGCCTTGTGGCTACCATCTAGATGTTTAATAGAGGTGAAGAAGACTGATTTGTTAACAACATTCTTCCTCCTCCTTCAGAATATGTGGTGGTTAATGAGCAACTCGGGCCTCTCTTGGTTTAAGATTCTTCTCCCTCTTAATGTACAGCCTCATTTATTATATAATATATTATTATATTTATATTTATTTATATTATAATATTTATATTTATATTATCATTTTTCGTATCACAGATAAACCATTTCTCCTTAACACGGTTTCTGAGGGTGCATGTCAAACGGCAAGTCAGGGGTCTGTCCACACCGAGTGTTCTCTAACATGACTGTGAATAAGCTGATTAGCCACATGGCTGGTCAAGTACTTGGACTGGGCCTCCCCAGGTGTGGGGAGAGGGGGGGAGGGCAGTGACAGTGTGGGGGCCCTGGATTTTTGTAGGTTAAAGAATTCAATTTTGTCAGCTCCCCTTAAGGTGGATAAGTCCTAAGGGTTTGATTAATGATAAGCAAATCATAAAAGACTCATTTAAAAACCATAATGCCAATTTAATTAATGGTTAGATGGTTGCTAGGGAAGCGAGGAATTGGAGGAAAAGGACCTGGCTGATTTTGTGAAAAGATTTCCTCCAGGCTGTGGGAGAGCCAGAGAAATTTCCTTACCTTGCTGCAGAGAACACGTTTCCCAGGCTGGGAAGGCTGTGTGTGCCTAATCTCACGTGCCTTTCTTCCACGGAGAGTTACATAAACACTGAAAACATCTTTTCCTTTATGTCCCCTGCCTTCCTTGTTTGCCTACCTATGCAAGTTACAGCAAATATTATTTAGTAATTAGTAAGTTAGACCTCTTTTTATTTTTTTGGTAATTATGGTTTCACTCCCGTGGTTCAATTTTAGAAGTCATCCTAGTTGAGCAGCAATTGAGAACTCCCTGGGATGAGAATCTTCCACAACTGATATCTTGCATGCTGCCAGATCTCATATTCAGGGGCCATATTATCAAGAGCAGTGATCTTAGCCCCACTGCTAGTTTGAGAACTTACCCTGTCTCTATCCGGGACACCCTAATTTGTCTTATTAGCTCAGATGATACCCAATCAAGTCACCCATGCTTTAGTCTACATTTTCAACTGTCTTGGTGATCTTATGTATTTTAAGGACTTTATCCACAAACAGGCATTAGATGCAGTTGGAGTTTTGGATTCTAGAGTCCCTCAAAGCTCACCCACCTACACTGAGGGGGAGATATGCAGACAGAAAAGGAAGTTCAAGACTATTCTGTCTAGTTGGCCCACTTTCCTTGGGCTTCTTTTTGTCGGGCCCTGCGTCTCTCAAGCAGCTAGTGTGGCAGGGCAGGCTTGAGGGGGTGTGGCACTTAGATGGGCCAATCTGGCTGTGATCTGTGAAGGATAAGTCTGAACCACCATGATGGAGAAATGGCAGTGAACATGGGGCTGGGGATGTGGCTCAAGCGGTAGCACGCTCGCCTGGCATGCGTGTGGCCTGGGTTCAATCCTCAGCACCACATATGAAAAACAAAGATGTTGTGTCTGCCGAAAACTAAAAAATAAATATAATAAAAAATAAAATTCTCTCTCTCTCAAAAAAAAAAAAAAAAGAAATGGCAGTGAACAGACAACTTTCCAATCACATCCTTGGGATGCTTTGTAGCTTAGTACTATTTACAAGAAGTCTGCACTGGGGTTTGGATAAAAACACCAACTAGAATGAAAGAAGATTTGACTGATCTTATCTCCATATCCACTGCTTCCTTAAAATAAGCTATACTGATTCTGTGGCCATAAGTCAGAGTCCAAGATTCCAGAGTTAGCTTTTGGGCACTTCTAGTATCTTTTGACTTTGGAAGTATGATTAATAAAGAGATAAGCTAAGTTCAACTAATAAAAAGAAGCAACCAGTGAGCACCTTCTGGATATAAGTCAATGTGTTAGCCACTATGGTGGGAGTTATTGAGAGACATACACCTTAGAGTTGCTTGTAACTTAATCATTAAGAAAATACATTTATCCCATTAAAATGGAAAGCAGTAGATGAGGTGGGCAATAATCCACACTAGGAGGAAATGACTTTGGGATCATGGAAATCTTACGTGAAGAGATGAGATTTAAGCTTGATTATCAAGGATAAATATAATCTGCCTAGCAGAAGAGGAGTTATAGTATGTGTAACTCCTTTCCCAGACAAGTGGGGATGCATTTGAGATCCTCAAGTTGATCTGAGTGGAAGGGGAAATTAGTGGCCCAAGTACCTGGAAAACCCCAAACCTAGGATCAGATACTAAGTATAGAATCTGTCAAAAGCATCAGTTTTAAAGGGTGAGACAGATTTAAAGTAGGCAGGAGGTAATGGAATGGTAAGGAGACAAAAGATCAAGCAGGTTAAAAATATGATCAATTTTGAAGCCTGGGATCTGATGAACTCTGGCTTGAGAGGCTTCTGGATACTGTGATTTCCACACACATAAGAATAATTAGACACTTATCTCTCTCTCTCTCTCTTACACACACACACACACACACACACACACACACTCACACTACAGCCCTTTTGCATAGATGGAAGAGATTGTTTCACTTGGAGGTGATGAGCCCAGGGAATTCAGCCATCCAAAGTCCCTCCTAGCAATTCCAAGAACAGAAGGCACCATCCCTATGTAATGGATTAGAATCTGTCCATACCACACCGAGGTCTTAAGGGGTTCTGTGCATGATAGTTGTTGTTGCTGTTGTTGGCTTTATTGGGCTCTAGAGCCTCTTCAAAGAAGGAATTGCTCTGGGTTGAGCTCATAGGACAGGCAACCTCTCCTAACAAGACATGAAATCAGGAGGAGCAAAGGTACAGACGTGGAAAAAGTGTACCAGGCATGGCCAGAGAACAAGGAGCACAGCGATGCCTCTGTGTGGGTTTTACAGTCCTCGCAGGCTGAGCCAGAAAGAGCTTGGAGCAGATTGTGGAGCCTGTGTAACTTTCCTGAGAAGCTAGTGTTTTTCCTATAAGAAAGAACATGAACCTTTCTGGTAATTTCAGGCTATTTCCCATTACTCTGTTGTGGGGTGAGGAATCCCTTTGGGTACCCTTGTAGGAGCTCCTTGACCATGAATCAAGTGTACTGGGTTTAGGGATCCACAATGGTTAGAGTTGGGAATACATGACCTGCAAAGTCCCTTCCAATAACAAGTCTTTAAGGGGTTTATTGAGATCCTTGAGTGGTAGAATGACCAGTATGAAGAATAGGAAGACGAGCCAGAAGAAAGAGGGAGGCTGGAGGAGGAAATTCTAGAGGCTGAATGGCCACATAGACGTCTATTGAATCAGCAGGAACTGTTTTAGTCAGCTTTTTTGCCACTGTGACTAAAAGACCCAACAAGAACAATTTTAGAGGAAGGAAAGTTTACTTTGAGGCTCATGGTTTCAGAGGTCTCAGTTCGTAGACAATCGGCTCCATTCCTTGGGACTCAACGTAAGAAAGTATGGCAGAGGGAAGTAGCCCACATGATAATCATCAAGCAGAGACAAACTCCACTCACGAGCTACACACTATATACCCCAAAAGCATGCCCCAATTTTTACCTCCTCCAACCACACCCTACCAGCCTTCAGTTACCGCTCAGTTAATCCCTACCACTAATAGAGTTAAGGCTCTCATAACCCAATCATTTCACCTTGGAATGCTCTTGCATTGTCTCACATGTGAGATTTTTGGGGACACCTAATATCTAAACCATAACAGGATACAACCTGTGGGTCAAATCTACTGGCACTCTTGTCCTTCTGGGGTTGTGGATCTTGATTCTATCTTCACATGCATTTTTTCTATCAATGGATATTAAAAGAACAATTTCTATTAGGTGAAGGCCTGCATATATTTTCTCATACTTTTAAAAGATATATTGCATCATAATATGCACACAATAAAATTCTCCTTTTTAAAGAATACAGTTATATGAATTTTGACAAAATTCATATATGGACTTATGAAACTAGAATGAAGAGTTAGAATATTTTCCTCTAATAAGTTCCCTTTTGTAGTGAATTTGATTCCCCAACTTAGCCCCTAGCAATCTCTGATTTGCATTCTGTCCCTTTGATTTTTTCTGTTGCACATGCCACATAAATGGAATCAACTATCCCACCCTTGTGAATCTGGCTTCTTTCAGTTAGTATAATTCTTTTAAACATTCATCCATGTAATTCCATGTTTTAGTAACTTTTAATTTGTGAATAGTATTCAAGTGAATGGATATACACAATTTACTCATCCATTCCCACTCAATGGATACTTCAATTGTTTCCATTTTTTGGTGATTGTTTCATACTTTTTCAAATGCAAATTGAACATTCTTGAAAAGATGAAGAACATATCTGACAACTGTAGGTTATATATATGAAATGAAATGAGTTGCCCAAGAACTTAGAAATTAAGATGTGGGGAAAAAAAAAAAACACTACAAAATCATCATGCAATGAGAAAAGAAAAAAAATGAAAAAAAAAAAAAAAAGAGAGAGAGCCATGCTTAATCACCTTAATCACCTGGAGGTCCACAAATTGTTGGTGTCTGTGGGCAGAAATTAGAAAATATTCAATTTGGATGGAAAAAACACCGCCTCTTTATTTTTATAAATCTGATTAAAATCCAGCATTTCCTTAAAGTATGAATGAAGAAAAAAATAAGAGTCATAATTAGCAGTACCTGTGAATTTATTACCAGTAGATATTATAGATATTTTCATATTACATCTAGTTGAGAGACATATTTGGAAATATCCTTTATGCTCATCACTGCTTTGAAATTATAGATCTGGTGCTGAGTTTTATAATTAATATAGATACATAACATTGCTATATCACAATTTGAAAAAAAATTAAATCGTAGTTTTAGGTAATTAATTTCCTTTGTAATTGCCTATATTTAATTTTATGCAAACAAGTTTAAGGACCCCAAGAGAGAGAAAAATAGTGTCCAAGTCAGCAAGGCTTAACTGCAATCTAATGGACTCTACCAGCATGTGTAAAGAAAATGGCAGTCATCTCTGGTTGACAGTGGAAGGGAAATAAAAAGGAAGTTGTGACATCGGCTTTTTGGATTGAAGATTTAGTTTCATTAGCAGAACTTTCCTTGGAATAAGAAAGATTGCTGCTAAGACTTCCTGTGGAGATATGTCACAAAGAGAACCTCCTAGTCATTCTGATCTGTGTTGACACTTTTCTTCCAACCCTCCTCTTTCCCTTCCTCCATTTCCCTCCTCCTCCCTCCC
>NW_025999990.1:33734350-33742453 GCF_001458135.2 Marmota marmota marmota
CTTCCTTCCTTCCTTCCTTCCTTCCTTCCTTCCTTCCTTCCTTCCTTCCTTCCTTTCTTTTCCATTGCTGGGGATTTAATCCACAGGTGCTCTACCACTGAGCTACATTCCCAATCTTGCTAAATTGCTGAGGTGGCATTTGAACCTGCAATCCTCCCACCTTACATTCCCAGTTTGCTGGGATTACACCACTATGCCTGGCTGACTGCTGGATTTTTTAATGGAATATTGCTACCTTAGAGTTCTAAGATACTTCAGTGTTTGTAAACTTGGTCACTGAGAATCCATCTCTGAGATTTCTGATGCAACTATGGTTCTGAGCCTCCACAGTTGACTTTGGACATTGATCAGCCCAGTGAATTAGCAAACTTGCCCAGGTAACGCCCCCCAAAGGGAGAGGGCCAGCTGGGCTTTACCTGGAGACACTCTGACCTTAGTGAGCACCACTCTTGCAAAGTCAACAATAGTAATCTGGGCTGATGGAGAGCCACTGATCATAGACTAAAGGAGTGTGTGCAATAGATAATGTAAATAAGGAGCAGTGCCTGGAGGACAGGGTGTTGAGAAAGATGGAGGGGTTGAAATGTTTCTTCAGGTTAGAACCTCAGAGGATTAGAGAAGGACTCTCTGACAGAAAGACGAAGGCAGTGAATCAAAATAGCAATTGAATAAGTGGAAGATTTCATTTATGAAAAGGGTAGTAACTGAATATTTAAATGCAGAGGCTAAGGAGGCAATGCACATATAACTCAAGTTAGATGTCCCTGCAAAAATTACATGCTTTCTCCAAACATGGTTTTGACCTGGAAGAGATTATCCCGGACAAATGGACCATAAAAATAAACAATGAGGACATTCTTAGGGTGATTTGCTTCACTAGTTGGAGATGGAGAAGGATGACTGGTTTTTCCAGTTGACAGGGTTCTAAGACCTACTAAAGTGAACAAAAGAGATTGACAAAGAAACCAGGTGTATACTCCTTTATCCATACAGACACAAACTCCTCCCTCTAATTTCCAAACTTTCTTCACTTGTGCTTATAACCACTTAGATCACTCTCCACCCATTCCTTCCACTGAGTTCCAGATAACTTTAATGCCACTGTGTACCAACTCCCCTTACCCTCAGCCAGTGCCCTGGTGTCCTGTCTACTTCTCCATCGTAATTGGAATGTGGTCTCTCCCAGTAACTGCACTTCTTTTGAGTTTTCGTCAGTGGTACTAGTTCCCTGATCTGACCAAGACACCTTGGAACCCTCGATATTCCTGTTGGGGATTAGCTTGCCTTCCCTCCCAGCCAGTGACCTTCCAGCACAGTCTTCCAGTCAGTCCTTCCAGCACATCTCGCACCAGGCACTCTCAATGCTATATGTCTTGTCTTCTGCCATTTCCCTATCCTCAGTGTCTGATTGCACCATCTGATTGCAGAGTTTCTCTGGAAGGAGGCAATGTGCTAAGTTTGCTTAAGGGAAAAGTGACAAAATGATCTTAATCCTGCCCTAATAAATGCATTTAATTCTTGGGTAGCCCTCTTTGCAGGCTTGGCAATTTTATATCTACACTCATACTTTACTGACTCCTTCTAGCATTTCCTACTTATCTTTTTAGACTTGGGTTAAAGCTGGATGTGGTGGTGTCTTCCTGTAATCCCAGTGACTTTGGAGCCTGAAGCAGGAAGATCACGAGTTCAAGACCAGCCTGGGCAACCTAGTGAGACGCCCATTTCAAAAACAAGAAGAGTTGAGTTAAACACTTAAACTTCATTTCTTTTGTGAACGTTTCCCTGACTCTCCTGATTCTGTCCCTTGATTCAGAAGAGAGTACATTATTTCTTCTAGGCTACCCCCTATCTTCTATCCTTCTAGACTACTTTGACCTTAATCTTTGTCCTCTTCCAAAATCATCTGTCATCTACTCTTCATTATATTTCTACCCTCCTTCTTCTTATCTCGTCCTATCCTCTATGCTGAAAACAAATTCATGTCACTTCAAGGCAACACCTCCCTCTCCACCTTTCTGCAGCCTTTGACTATTATGCCACCTCTCTTGTTCCCATCTCTGCCACAGGCTGGCCTAGGTCCCTTCTTTTCCTGTGCCATCATGCACAGCTGTACCAGCAGTCTCGGCCCCTTCCTCTTCAAGAATTTTTGAACTTCAAGATATTATTATCATCATCAATTCCAAAAGTGTTCTGTGTCTCCAACCTTGGTCATTAATTCCCAGAGCTGCTCTGTCACCTCTGGGTAGGGGCATCTACCTCTTCTTTCTGGCCCCACCTTATCTTCTGAATCTCCCAGTGCTCTTGCCATCCCAACAGGGCCTCTAGTTGAACATGTCTAAATCTTAGTTCCCAAAGCCTTCTCCCCTTACCCCATCACCCCTTCTCCAAGTGGAATCACTCACTGTTCCCCTGGTTAGTCAGGGCTAGAACCTCAAGAGTTATGCTTTTAATCACTCTTCTTCCTAGCACCAGACTTTAAAAAGTCACATCAATTTGATTTCTCAAGTATTTCTTCTATTTCTTTCTGTTTCCATAGCTGCCAGTCGAGTTCCAACTTTCATTGCTAATCATATAGCCTTTTGCCATTATGTCCCAGCTGATCTCCTTAATGCTAATCTGTTTTTCATATAATCTTTTCTATAAGCTACTGCCAAATTAATCTTCTTAATGCATACCTCTGATTACATCACATCTCTCTTCAGAAACTTTTTCCCCACTCCCTGTGGTTAGCCAAATAAGTCCAATTGTCCTTTGTCTGACATTCAGAGAGGGCTATGACTTGGTTCTGCTCCATCTTGGTTTATTGCAATGTTCCTTCAAATACCAGCTGAACTGTGGGCAAAGTCCTGTATCAGGCCAGTCCTGTGCCCTCATCCCTTTCCTCATCCATTCTTCCTCACACTGCCAACTGCCCAAAGGAGCACACACCAGGAAAGTGTTGATGAGGGCAGTGTTCATACAAAAGGCCCCATGAGAGGCAGTCACAGAGGTAGAAATCAGAGGCTCTGGAGACATCAGACATGGAAAGTGAGTGAAAGGAAGAGCCAAGGATGACTTGGGTGCTTTCTTTAGCTTTGGAGCATATTTAAGTAGGAAAACTGTAGTTTCTCTAGTTAGAAATATGAAAGAAAATGAATCTAGTCTTGGACGACAGGTGGAGGGTGAGGGGTGGATATGCAGGCATTTGTTTCCAGATGGCAACTCAAAAGGAGAGCCTGGGAGACGGAACTTGGAAGAAAGTGTGAGGTAGAGTCCAGCATTTGAAGGTCACCAACAGACTTTAACAGTAAAAAGTCAATGATAGAATTCTAGGGTAAACCAGCATTCATGGTAAAAGTAAGAGAAGCCTGAAACAGGTTTTCCCAGGCAGAGTTCACTCTCCTGTGAATGCTTTGCAACCCCCACCCCCTGCCATTTTTTTTTTTTTTTTTGGCACTGGGGATTGAACCTAGGGGTCTTTTTTCCACTGAACCACTTCTCCAGACCTTTTTATTTTTTATTTTGACACAGGGTCTTGCTAAGTTGCTTTGGGCCTCGCTAAGTCCTGAAGCTGGCTTTGAACTTGCAATCCTCCTGTTTCAGCCTCCTGAGTCACTGGGATTCCAAGAGTGTGCCACCGTGCCCAGCAGCACCCCTCTTAAAACAGTTATGCATCAGAGTTGTTTGTGTTCACAATTTCTCTTTCTTGGAGGCAAGTGTTAGGCCTTCTGCATTCTTGCATCCCCAGCTCCTAGTTCATGGCATGATCTGCCCTATAAATGCTTACTGAATGATTCAATAAATGAATGGAGTTACTCGTGTTCAGCTAGACTGTACTTTTTCCCTCAGAGCACTGAAACTTCCGTTGCCCTTTATGTCTCATACCTGAAGTTTCTGACCATAGGTCAACAATCGCCCTGGCGTTTCCTGGGTTCTCCACTGCAAGAGCCAGTCTGACTCCGAATCCCAAAGCTCCTCATTCCACTCTTGATGGTGCCTTCACTTTTCTATCTGCTGGTCTGCACTCCCCTCCCGTGGTCGCCCAAGTCACCTGTGGGCTTCTGTATCTGCTTGAGGATTCATTTCCTTATTTTTGAGTCTAATTCAAAGTTCCTTTATTGTGGTTCAGCAGGATGGGCAAAAGGAACCTCTAAAATATGCATTCTAGAAGATAAATTCACCTAACTTACTTAGCCCAGGACAGATTTGAAAACTGGAATTAACTTCTTTATTCTGAATTTGAGTATGAATCTTCTGTTTGGGGGATCAAATGGGCAACAGGGTCAGTTGGATAAATATTGATTTAAAAACTCAACTGCAACTCCTGTGTGAAAGGGGTAGTTTGCATTTTTTGGTAACACCCCCCCCCCCTTTTTTTAAAGCCTTCTAAGCACCTTCCCACTTTCTTACACTAGGATCATAATCAAACTTCTTCCTACCCACACATTTGACATTAGTGGTTCTCCAAGTGTGAGCCTGAGACCAAGAGAATCAGTATTCTCTAGGAACTTGATAGAAACCTAAAGTATGAACACACTGAATTTGGTGCTCTGGGGGTGGACCCTGACAGTCTTAAAGAAGCCCTCCAGGTGATTTTGATGTTAAAGTTTGAAAACCGGTGTATTAGATGCAACTAGTGCTCAGGAGTAAGATTGGGCCAGGGAATCCGACCTGTTTTTTTTTTTTTCTTCCTAGCTGAGTAATCTTGGGGTAATTGCTTAACCACTCTGAACCTTATATTTTTTCTTTAGAAGATAATATTTGAGTCAGTTATCTTAACAGTTCTGTGGCTCTGTGAACACCTCTAAAGACAATGATGGAAAATTCCCAAGTTAATAGCAAAGGGCTTCAGGGTATTGAAGAGAGGCTGACTGGTGGCCAGGTACATGGCTATCTTTCTACCTTCAACCTTTCTCAGAAAGAAGTCCATTTGGCTAGGTGTCTGAAAGCAAATAGGGATCTCCTTGCCTCCATTAATCAGGTGCCAAAGTTCCAAGTTGAAAGAGGCAAAGCTAATCATTCATGACACATGGGTTCTTTTGTGCCACAGTCTCTAACCTGCAGAGAAAGAACTATTTGCAGATATTAGTAGCTCAGGAAGGCCAGTGTACAAAGATCAACCCAGATTTCAACAGCCAAAGGAATATCCAAACAGTGGCTTAGTGTGACCGTGTTTTAGTTACTTGTAAATTCAATAGAGCGGCTTGTTCATTGTGCTCTCAGTCTGAAGAGTTCAAACTACAAGGTCACTCTGAAAATGAGTGCTGATTCTTGCAGAGAAGAAAACCATGGCATTAGCTGCTTGTGTAGTCAATAAGGCTCCTTTGGAACACAAATCAACTTCTATTCTTTTAATGCATATTCATGCCAACACTGTAATTCTTCCATTGGGACAAATGTTTGCATTAAAAAAGAAAAACAATATCAATTTCTCCATAGCTTTATTCGAGTCATGTGTAGCCACATTTGGCTTTTTCCCCATTGCCTAGTTTTTAAGAGGTGCTCCAAAGTCATCATGAAGGTCAGTG
Organism: Marmota marmota marmota; assembly: GCF_001458135.2. Lineage (NCBI taxonomy): Eukaryota > Metazoa > Chordata > Mammalia > Rodentia > Sciuridae > Marmota > Marmota marmota. The sequence goes on from NW_025999990.1 coordinate 33,739,858, forward strand.
CTGATTTGGGCTAATTTGGATTAGTGTTTTCCTAATAGCACAGTTGCAGTCCGCCACCGCATCTGCAACCTCTTGTCCCCAGACATGTGGGTATTGTGGGGCTGGAGCCAGCTTCTGAGAGGTAAGCTGCCCTATCTAGCATCATGTCCCTCCCCTGGAGTCCTTCACTGACTTAGCCTCCATCTGGCCTCAAGGGTGATAGATGCCACATATTAATGCATCTGAACTTGGAGCTCCACATGGTGACTCATGGTGCATTGTTTAAGAAGATCACCTATATGAGTAAGTGGAACATGTCTGTGCATATTTGATTAAAAAAAAAACCAGGGTCATTTGGATAAATATTGATTTAAAAACTCAGCTGCGACTCCTGTATGAAAGGGGTAGTTTGCATTTTTTGGTGCCATCCCCCTCCCCCTTTTTAAAGCCTTCTAAGCACCTTCCCACTTTCTTACACTAAGATCATACTCAAATCTGTGTACACGCACCAGGCAAAGAAATAATATTTCACTTGAGAGGCAACGTAGTATAGTGGAAAATGCACAAACTTTGTATTTTCAGAAAATCTTGGTTTGACTCCAAGTTTATCACATCCCAGCTGCTTTACCTGGGATTTCTTACACAATCTGAGGCTTAGTGCCCTTCCCTGTTAAACAGTGACAAGAATTGCATATGCCCATTAGGGAGGATTGAATGCAATAATGGATAAGAAGCATAGCACAGTTTATGGCCCATAGAAATTTATAAATATTAATCCAGTCAGGTAGAGGTATATTGGGAAGTTAGCAAATCTACCTTCATTTTCATTATGCAATTTAATCTTCGGCTCTGTTTCTTATAGATACTATTCAGAGAAGTTGCTATCCCATGGCTGTCTGGTTCCAAGTCCCAGCTTTTTGGATAGCAATCACTTTATCATGACACCCTTTAAGACCCATTTTATTTTTTGACCTGTGTGCCAATACCATCAAAAAAGAACATGTAAGTGCATTGGAATTTGAATATATTAGTTGACTTGGTAGTCACCTCTTGGTTTTCGAAGCATGTGGAGATGCAAAGAATTATTATGGCATTGAAGTGATGCTCCTTTTTATTTCAGTGGGTCTCCCCGTGCTGGATGGCAATCACATGTGGCACTTTGTTAAAATAAAGGTAGTGAATTGGGTCAAAGAGGGAGAGGATCTGTGTGGTGTCTGTTGATGCTGTGAGAGGTGATGAGTCTTATTCTCACCTCTTCCTGGCCATGGAAGGGTAGGACTCTGAAAAGGACTGGAGCTAGGCCTTGCTATTTACTGTAAGCTAAAATAGAATTGTTTAAATCATATTTTTACATTTTGATTGTAGCTTCCAGCAAATTGGTCGAGGGTGACAGTTGCATCAGTAGCGTTTAAACTTTGCCCTCAGCATTGAACTTCTGTGAATTCAGAAGCTCATTTTTGGAAGACTCAGTGACTCTGTTTCTAAATGCGGAGCCTGCACTCTGGGCAGCAGTTCCCAGCCCGCCTCCCACCTACCTGAGTCGGGAGGAGACGAGCATTTGCATGAGCGATTCCAACCTGCTCTAGTACGATCTGGAAATTCTTTTTAAGGTCAAATAAATGCTGAAAACTGAATTTCTATTATTCACCCCTATAAAAGCAAATCTATGACCAGAAGTTAATAAAAAGTCAGCAATGTCTTGAAAGGACTGATTTTTATACATTAATTTCGTGTGTGTGTTTGAAAAAAAAAAAAGGCAATCTTTTTCTAAATGAATATTACCTCCAAATTACCTTACATGCTTAGGTAAAGGACTGGCCCTTTGCCATACCTGTGTGTACCCTCTGCCTCAGAGGACCCAGAGATGGTAAAGAAGAGCATGGTGTCCTGGAGGGGAAGCCCTCTACAGTTCCCCTGATGATGCTTGCATTCAGGAGTGCATGCTCGGGGAAGAGTTCAATTAGTGAGTCAAGGCCCATCTGGAGGGTGAAGAGCAATTCTAGGACTTGGCAGTGAAGGAAGTTTCTAGGATAACTTTGTCCTTGAGCAACTGAAACCACCTATTGAGATATGGTGTCAGGAACTGGGTTGATATGCTTCCAACTTGAGGCATGCAATAAAGCGCTTGGTTGGTGGTTCAGAATAAAACTGCTCAGCACACTTGAGAAATAGAGAGGGCAGCAGGACATGGTGGTGGCCTACAATCCCAGCAACTTGGGACACTGAGGCAGGAGGATTGCAAGTTCCAGGCCAGCCTCTGCTACGTCACAAGGCCCTCAGCCCCTTAGTGAGAGTTTGTCTTAAAATAAAAAATAAAAAGGGCTGGTGACTGACCCCTGGGTTTATTTTTTTTTAATTTTTTTTTTAATTTTTTTTATTGGTTGTTCAAAACATTATAAAGCTCTTGACATATCATATTTCATACATTAGATTCAAGTTGGTTATGAACTCCCAATTTTACCCCAAATACAGATTGCAGAATCACATCGGTTACACATCCACATTTTTGCATAATGCCCTATTAGTAACTGTTGTATTCTGCTACCTTTCCTATCCTCTACCATCCCCCCTCCCTCCCCTCCCATCTTCTCTCTCTACCCCATCCACTGTAATTCAT
>NW_025999990.1:33746813-33776995 GCF_001458135.2 Marmota marmota marmota
GAACAGGACACCGAGACGCTCGAGGCTGCAGTCCAGCCTTCCGAGGACAGGGCTCGGCACGCAGCCCAGCTCCAACCTCTAGGTGCGGCTGCCGGACAGTGTATACAGAGCCATCAAGACAGCAAGCAGAAAGCAAATGGCGGCTCCCGCGGAGTAGATTTTCGGCACAGAAACCACAGCCCCGCCAACAATCCCAATCCACAAACTCTCCCGGTATAAAAAATATTCAAAAAAAAAGAAAAAAAAGGTGGGGCACACTGAGCTTTCTTTGCCTCGGGTACTTACAATCCACTGCTGATTACACATTCAGCTTCTCCGCCCGGAGCGAAGCGAAAGAGGAAGCAGATGGGAGCAAAGCGCCCGCGGCTCTGAGCAGCCAAGCGTCTCTTTTTCGATTTCTTTGTTCTTCCTGCTCCTTGGCAAAGTGGTCCGCTACAGATTAACGGTGAAAGGAGCTCTAACAGACTGTGCGAAATCTCTATTAAAGCCGCTGCTTTGAGCACCACGCTCAGCACTTCAGCAACCCCCGTACGCAGCGGCCATCTTTTCCCTGACCCCTGGGTTTAATCCTCAGTATTGGGGTGGAGAAGGGGAAATTGAGATGTCAGTGTTGGTTAAGGCATCGAAGATTTGTGGAGGAGAGCTTTTCATGACAACAGAGTACACTATTGGAACCAGAGACCCAGAAGTGAAGAAGGAATGGGAAGAGGTGGGTTCTGTCACTGAATGTGCTTGACTCCTGGCCTATGGAAAGCCTGTCTTCATTTTCCATTATCCGTCCTCCTCTCCTCCCTCTCCTCCTTCTCCTTCACATCTTCCACTGGTGCACCCTGCTAGCTTGTTGTCTCTCTTCCGTGGCTTCCTTGTATCTCTACCAGAGAATGCACAGAGCAGGTAGCTCTTCCACAGATGAGCCCAGAGGCAATGTTACCCTTCTTCAGCTGGGTCTGTACTTTTTTCCTCTTTCTTTTTAGTACTGAGGATTGAACCCAGGGGCACTTTACCACTAAGCTACATCCCCTGCCCTTTTTTATTTTGAGACAGGGTCGTACTAAGTTGCTGACTTGGTGAGGTTGGCCTTGAACTTGCCATCCTGCTCCCTCAGCCTCCCAAATCACAGGAGCCTTCCAAGCCACCACGCACAGCTTCAGACCTTTATTCTTTGATTACATAATTATATAAATTTATTTAGAATGCCTGGCCTGGAAGGTAGGTTAGGGATCACCAAGTACAATCTCCCCAGTTTCCAGATTAGAAACTGAGGTTGGGAGAATTGCAGCATCTTGTAAAGGGTGGACCCAGCAAGCTCAGGGCTTGCTAAGTGTTCAACGCTGCACATTAATTCCTCACAAAAGCCCTATGAAACGGTTACTCTTCTTGTCTCATTTGTAAAAATATTACAAATGAGAAACGCAGTCACCCGATTTAAGCAATTAACCTATGCTCTACCATTAAAGGCCATGCAGATTGTCAGTGAGAAAACTGGAAACACACCAAGTTCATCCTTTTTCTGCTAAGGGTTACTTTTCCCACACCATGAAGAGATCAGTCCACCTCAAGGTCTCTATACTTTCTTTGAGGTCAAAAATGTCCTTAACTAAAACCATGTAAGCATCATCTACAGAGAAACATCTAGAATTTAAAACAATTGGTGGATGGCACATGCATGTAATTCCAGAGATTTAGGAGACTGAGAAAAGAAGATTGCACATTTGAGGCCAGCCTTAGCAGGGGTGTTGGTGCACGTCTGTGATCCCAGCAGCTTGGGTGGCTGAGGCAGGAGGATTGTTAGTTCAAAGCCAACCTCAGTAAAAGCAAGGCACTAAGCAACTCAGCGAGACCCTGGTTCTGAATAAAATACAAAATAGGGCTGGGGGTGTGGCTCTGGGGGTGTGGTTGAGTGTCCCCGAGTTCAACCCTCAGTAGCTAGGGCAGGGGAAGGTTGGGGATGTGGCTCAGTGACTAAGCACCCTTGGGTTCAATTCCTGGTACCAAAAATAAAGAAAAAAGTAAACAAAAAAAGCTCAGTGGTAGTGATATCCTTGGTTAAATTCCCAGGACTAAAAAATAGATAAAAATTAAACAACAAAATAAATTGGAAGACTTAGAGTTGTTTTAGCTTCACCGAAAAATGAATGGGAGGTACAGAGATAAGATGGAGGAAACCGGATGTGGAAAACATTTGTTTAAAAGAGCCAATTCTCAGTTTGTCCTGCCCTTTCTACACATGAATGGATTATTGTGAAACCTGTTCTCAGTGTCTTAACTTCTTTCAACCAGGCCCTGTTCTTTACCTCCTGTATAACATTTGTTCTATATAACTCACATATGGGCTCAATTCCCCACCCCACAGCTTCCCCTATTATTAACACCTAGTATTAGCATGGTTACATTTTTTTTCCCCCTGAGCCCAGGGGCCCATGCATGCTGGGTGTGTGTTCTATCACTTGAACTGCATCCCCAGTCCTACATTTGTTGTACTTGGTGAGCCCATATTGATAATTATTAATAGAAGATCATTTTTTTTATGTTAGGTTTTGCCAAGGTTGATGGCATGTATTTGCCAGTACAATATCATTCAGAGCAGTTGCTCTGTATTCCATCTCTTCCTCCCTCCCTCCCTCCCTCCCTCCCTTCCTCCCTCTCTTCCTCTAATTCTTGGCCACCTCTGCTTTTCTTGCTTTACTGTCTCCATAGTTGTACCATTTCCAGACACTCTATAGTTGGAATCACATAGTAGACCTTTTGGGTTGCCTTCTTTCACTTAGCAATGTGCTTTTAATGTTCCTACATGTCTTTTCACAGCTTGACATCTCATTTCTTTTAACCACTGAATAGCATTCCATCATGTAGATGCATCACCATTTGTCTATCCATTCACCTATTGAAGGACATCTTCATTTTACTCAAGTTTTGGCATCCGCTACGCCAAAATGTGACTAAAGCTGCTATCGATGTTCATGTGCAGATTTTTGTGTGGTAGAAATATCTTTGTTCGGTAGGTAGAATAACTGGCCCAGCTTTAAGAATAACCTCAGCTTCTCCAATTACATGGATTTGTTTTTATCTGATTTGCTTCACCTAACACACACAGGGATTCCTTTGTAAAGCCAGATTCGTGGGACCCCAATAGACCTCTGATGCAATCACACAAGAGTCTTTATTGCAAGCTCAAGCCTGGACTCACAACCGTTTCCAACGGGTGAGATTTTATAGGTTTTTGGGGATACTCTATGTGTCACAACATCACACAGCAAATAATTTCAAACCACGGGAAAGTCAAACAACAACTCTTAACATTGATTAGCACATTCACTGGCAGGAACAAGTTGGGTAGGGGTGATTGGTCAGTACAAGAGGGGATTCGTTTGAACTGATTGGTTTAAGCCATGAGGGGTGTACGTGCTAAACTACATGGTTTCCCAACATGTTATCAACCACCATAAACTACTGGGGGGTCATCTGGCATCCCCGGTATTTTCCCTGTCTCATGCTGATTGGTGGTTGCTAGGGGGTTGCTACAGGTCCTCACCTAGCCTGACTGAGTCAGGGACACCTGGCACCACAGATCTCTCCTGTTATTTGCAGACAAACAACTCAGCAGGGTAGGTATATGCTTAGGACAAGGGTCATGCCCCCTTCCTTGGACAGGCTTTGCTCTGAGGTAGAGGCTGGTTTCTCAAAAATGGAGTCACATCATTTTCTCACCTTCCTTCCTGGAACATGTATTTCTTCATTTAAAGAGGAATATCCAATTCATTAATACCCAATGAATTGCAGAATTTTGGGATCCTAAGAGGCCCAGATCCACATAATGGCCCCATGGTCCCCAGGTTTAATTAAATTTAGGAGAACTCATTACTCTTAGAGCAGTCAGCTACCACAGGGGCTTTAACCCAGAGAAAGCTTTCATGTGGAAGATTCTGGAACATTGCAGGCCATTCATAGCACTTTGGCCATAAGCAAGCTTCTTATGAACTTTCAATCCCACTGTTCCTTCTATAGCTGGCTCAGGAAAGGGCTGCTTCTCCCTTGTGACTGTTCTCCAGGGCACAGCTCAGGTTTGGAAGAGCAACTGTGAGAATTGTTAAGAAAGACTTTTAAAAGCTGGGTGTGGTGGCGCTTGCCTGCAATCTCAGTGGCTGAGACAGAATGATTGCAATTTAGCAAGACCCTGTTTCCAAATTAAAAAAAAAAAAAGAAAGAAAGAAAAGAGGTGGGGCTGTAGCTCAGTGGCAGAGGGTACCTGGGTTCAATCTTCAGTACTACAAAACAAACAAACATACAAACAAATAAATAAATAAAATTAAGGGTGGGGGCATGGCACAGGGACTTAAGCCACTCTTAACCAAAAGGGAAACTCCTGGATGGTTAGTGTTTCTCCCCTTCCCTGTGGCCATAGGCAGTAGGGCTGTGGGAAATGTCACCAAGTCACAATCACTCTGCTGGCTCAGTTCTGCGATTCTTTCACCTGAGGGCTGAGACTGAAGAGTCTCATTTTCTATTTGCTTCTATTTTCACACAGCCTTTCTTCTCTCGCCTGAGATTTGGTTTTTATTTGCCTCAATAAAAAAGAGCCCTACGAGAAAGCACTCCCCTGGATAGCCATCTTAGTGATGGCAATGCATTTCGTTCTGAGTCATTAGGTTTCTCCTCTTATGATTATTATTATTTTCCATTGTTTTCAATAACCTTTGTTAACGTTAAATGAAAATAAAAATACTCTCCTGAGGCCATTTGAGAATGATTTTCTTGGGTGATCGAATCAAACTTTCCCTTTCTTCAGCTGGTAATATTGGAAATAAAAGGTAGAATTGAAGTGAGTGGAAGAAAACAAAATGGGGCATGCTCTTTTTCCTTGTGATGTGGATGAAGGAGCCAAGTGACACAATATTCTAACAACCCATGTGTAAAAAGGCATCATCTATGTGTCTACAATTATAAGCCTGAATTTCTTGGTGCAGTCCAACACTTGGAAACACTGTCATGAAGGGACCTCATCAAAGACTGGGTTGTAGGTGGGCTCAGGGTGGTCTTAGGGATGTTAATTCCTGGGGCAGAGATGCAGGACTGAAGGCCTGCCGGCCAGACCTACCTGCAGAGGCCACAGCTCTAATGCAGGGACAGGCAGGTGACAGGTCAATGCTTGATGGCTGGGCCCTGTCCTCCTCAGTCTAGACAAGGCTGCTGGAATGATCTGTGCCAGGTACAATCAATGTCAGAGCTGTACCCCGATGGAGGTCCCCAACCCTAAAGGATGATTAACAAAATTGATGTGCCAAGGTCCTGCTTACTTTTTATTGTGAAACACAGTTATGCACAGAGTTAAGAGCAATTGGATGCCTTAAACTCATAAATATTCTTTAAAATAATGGTTAAGTCTTTGGATTTTATTTGCAAAGTATATGATGCTGAAATTTTCACTTATGCCTACTGTAGAAATTTAGTTGTATTCCCTGTACTGATAATGACAGCATCTAGCATGTCATATGATGAAAATGACTCATCAAATACAAAATCCATGGATAGGCATCAGTGCTGTTGCCTTAATTACTGCAGATGACTTTCGCTTAAATAATACCTGACTAGAGCTGCCACAGAATAATTTAGGATACTAACAGACTGGATATTGTCCTTCTCTGGCATTGATATTGTCCTTCTCTTGATATTTTATCTGCGTTTCAAACTTCCTCCCTTTTGGAATACATTCACGTGCTGTGTTCCAGTCAACAGCAGACCACAGATATGTCTGTGGTCTCATCAGAACATAAAGGAGCTGAAAATTCTATTGTCGAGTGACCTCATAGCTGTCGTGACATCATAGCTATCATAACATCAGAGCCCGGGGCATCACTCATGAGTTTGAGGAGTTGCTGGTGTAAATAAACCTACTGAGCTGTTTGCTGCATGAAAGTCGAACCCATATATGAACAGCACATAAGACTTGATCATAAATGACCTTGCTTGGTTTATGTATTTACTATATCATATGTTTTATCCTGTTTCTCTGTGACTCTCTGCTTTCCCAAAGTCCCCAAGACGGCCACCACAACTGTCCCTATTGTGTTTTCAGCGGCAGCTTGAGACAGAGGAAGCATGTTTCTTTTTATCAGGGAGAAATTCCTTTTGACTTTTCCTCTGGTGTGTGAGCCGGGATGAAGCCACAAGGCAGGTCCCTACTGCAAGTGTGGATAGGAAAGCCAGTATCTGACATTTACAGCTTGTATCCACCAGAAAGGAAGAAGGTTCAGGGCAATAGCAATTAGGACACCACCTGTCATGGCGTTTGAGTGCTCTGGAGACTTTAAGGTCTTGTTTAGAAAATGTAAAGCTCGAACCACACTGTGGTCTCACACCACAGCCAACCTGATCTTCAGCCGCTCCCATCCTGGTTGAAGAACAGGTTTTGACGCACCAGAACTATTCCTGAAAACTCGAAATAGGAGACAAACAGGAAGCTGGCACTTCCTTTCTTACTGTGTCCTGTATCCTGCAGCCATTTGTGAAGTAATGGGAGATGGCAGGAACTGGTTGAGAGCTCACTGATAAGGAATGAGAACTCTGTTAAGAAGAGTGAAAGTTATAGGGAAAATGTTGGTAGCAGTAACTGAAGGATACAGAAAATCACATCCCAGGGAAGTACAATGGGCCCTGAGCACACACAATTTCCCTTATCTATAATCGTTCCTCCAGTTGCTCAGGGCCTTTCTCCCTGCTGCAGCTGAAATTTCTCCTGCTATGACTCAGCTAAAATTCACCTGCCTTCCAAAAGCCCGCCAAAAGTAGCTATCTCCTCCCATGAGGTGGCTCTGATCTTTGCTGCGGCCTCCTTCCACATTTTCTCTCCACAAAACGCACCCCTCAATGCCTGACTGATTGACTTCACTGCTTAATAAAAGGCATTGCTGATCCATAGAGGTCTGCTCTCCTTTCAGTCATTTTTGCTTATGGTAACATGTTTAAGTCATGAATTATATTGCTTATCCGAGAATCTGTCCTATGCTAGCTACCGTCGGACAAATGTTTCAATCTATGAATTTTGGATAGAAAATATATCAGGGCCCCTCTTCCTATGACTTCTCATGGCTTTTACTGAATTCAACCCATGCTTTTTAGCCCTGCTATGTGTGGTTGTGTCTAATGACATGAAAGTTATTCTGTAGCAGGATTGAAATGTACACACCATGTGCTGGTTGGTTCCACAGTCAGTTTCTGGTGTGTTAGGAATGGTGTTTTACAGAATCCCCCTTCCTCTATGATCCACACTTCAACTCAGATGTACATAAAGTTGACCTTTGTTTATTGCATTTCTGGGGACTAGATGCAGGGCCTCCCACATGTTAAGCAAGTCCTCCACCACTGAGCCACATCCGAAACCCTTTCTAATTTATTTTTGAGATAGGGTCTTGCTCAGTTTCTCAGGCTGCACTTGAACTTGTAATCCTCCTGCCTCAGCCTCCCCAGTAGCTGGGATTACAGGAGTGTGTCTCCATACCCATGTTCATTTATTTTCTACAGCTGACTTTTGGAGGCCTTATTCCTATTAGTGAATACGAATAAGGGAATTAGGCCAGGAGTTGGGGACTACTAAACTTGTTGAAGGAAACTTGCAAGAAAACTCTGTCTCTGATGGGTTAAAGCAGTCACTTCTGGGTTGTGTTACACTGTTTTGTACCTGCCTCCTTTTTCCCTAAAATGTTCCCCAGTGCAGGGGGAACCTACCCACCCTCTTGTTGGGACAGGCCTCTCCCAGCATGCTGTTCCTGTGAACCTGTGCTACTCTCCTTGGAGAAGTGGCTAATTTCACAAGATCAATGAACTGGGACCTGCTGCTGAATCGCAAGGCCTCTGATACTGCCTCCATTGAGGATTTGGCCACCCTGCTCTCATCTCCTGACCTCATATATATGCTGGTCCTCCTGTCCTTTTGGTACCTCCACACCCCCATCTGGGACCTGTGACTTCCTAAGTTCCATGCTAAGGTGTGAAGGAATCAGGGAGCTGCAGGGGATCTTCGACAGGTTTTTGGAGAATTAACAAGCAGGAGGGAAAATGTCTCTAGAAGTCACTAGAAGGTTGAATAGCAGAAGTGGTGGGCATGAGACAGACCTTGGGGAAACGGAGGACTGACACAGGAGCCTGAGCTGGAAGAGTCCGAAGCTAGAACACTTCCAGTCATTGAGTGGGACCCAAGGGTGGGGAGCAGAAATGGGATACAGGGAAAGCTGAATACTGAGAGCCATCTCACTGTGTCAGTGTGCTTTGGAAGCCCGAGGGCTTGGGGGAAAAGCAGAAGGAAACTCAGGAGAGCAGAACACCTGTGGACCTTCAAAGTCAATTTCTTGAGTTTAAACCCTGGATCCAAGGTCAAAAGTAACTCCATTCTTGAACCTCGCGTTTCCCAGGTGTTAAACAGGAAAATGACATCCTTTCTGCAGCACAATTGTGGAGTGCTCAGAGCAGGAACTTGTGATCACCAGTGTCAGCCCCACTCACCTCCCCGCATTAGCTGCCAAGTGCTGGAGAGAAAAGCAGTTAAAAATGAACCTCCATATTTCCTTGAAGTGCCCCCACACTTTCCTTTGGGTTTTGAAAATCCAGATGATGCATGCATTTCTCACACCTGTTCTCGTTTTTGACCTTTTTTGTTCTTGTATTAAACCAATGGTGTATTTTACAGTTTCTGGCACCTTGAGTTCAGGAAAGGCACGATTTGCTTCTACTCCCAGGTGGGTGCAAGGGTGAAGCATGGTTTGGTGTTCTTGTTGTCTCATTTTTGCCACTAGGTGGCACATCCCTTCTGTGACTGCTGCCCTGCCCTCTCCATCAGTGGACTTAAGAAATAATTGAACTTTACTGATAAAAATAAATTTGAAATTTTTATAAAATAAAATTGAAATTTTGAAATGGAAAAAAATTTAAGATTTTGAATTGACAGATCATCAAAATAAGAAGTTTCAAAAACAGAATCCTTGAACTTCACACAGTGCACCTGTGCCACTACTTTTTAAAATAACTAATTCCCCTTTCGAGAACACAGGATCATATCATAGATCTTTCTATGTCCCAGACTTAGCCTAATGCCAAGACCAGCAGAGGTCTTTCCAAAAAGTGATTTAAAAATTGAATGTGGAGAAGGAAAAGGTCTATGTGCCTTCATTTCACATGTAAAGTACACAAAAAAACTATGCAAAATCTTAAGATTGATGCCTCTTTCTATGAAGAGGATGAGAAGGAATTAGCTTGAAATAGCAGCAAGGGGAATTTCAGTGAGACTTTAAGAAGAATTTCGGAGCATAGAAGCTGTGAATTTTGGGAGTGGATATCCAAGGATGATAAGTGGCTCCCTCTTCCACTTTCTCTGGTGAGGAGGTGCTTCCCAATGACATGATGGAGCTAGTTGACCTTCTAAGCTTGTTTCATCTCTCTTTGAGAATATAAATATGTTTTTCTCGCTTATTGCAAATTATTGCTATCATTGCTGTTATTTTCTCCACTGGTGAAAGCACTGACATTTCTTTTCTTTTTTTTTTTTTTTTTTTTTTGGTAGACTTCAAAGCATTTTGTAGACATTTTTCATTATTATGGGTTGGTGTGGATTTCTGTATAGGTAGAAAACCAAACAGCTAGAGAGTCTGAGAAAAGGGTTCAATGGTCTCCCAGTGATTCAGAGACCGAGCTAGTGGGGACTGGCCCAAAGAGCAGACTGTTTTCTTTCAGAGATCATAGGAGTTTTATTATTATGTTTTTATTTGTGAACTTTTATGAGTTTTATAAACTGAAGGAACAAAGAAAACGTATTTTGCTCTGAAACAAAAGAAAGAAGAAAAGAAAAAAAAGAAAAACCTTCCAACCAACAGAGACTTGGCCTGACCTTTATGGCCCCTGCCAGCCTCAGCGCTGGGGGCTGTACCTTGTAATAACTCTGATCTTCCTGCAGAAGAGGAATGCTAATCAGCCCTTAGCCCTCCTCCATTTGTTACCAGTTGCTAAGCAATAGCTAAAGATTAGCGGATCATAGGTGAATGGATATTTCTACTCTGTGCTTTTGTTTGTAGTGATGAAAAATAGCTCAGGGTATTTGGGGAAAGAAATCCTCTTCGATGTCGTTGGCACTTGGATTGTTATAAAGAGCCCCTCTCTAGCTCAACAAATCCAGAGATTGGAACTGTCAATAAACAAATGGCTTCCTGAGGTTCCTAAAGTCTCTCATTCTTAGCTTTTTTTCTTGTTCCTGTCATTATTTATTTCTCCAGGGCTTAATGTTCAATGATGCAGAAAAACAGGAAGCTTCGCATATTGTGCTACTTCATTAACCCTCAGCTCACTCATCCATAGATGGGGTGAAAATAGGATTCCTCACTGGGATCGCTGTGAGGATAAAATCAGATATTGGGAAGAGAAGCACTTAGCATGGGGCCTGTTCAGAGGAAGTAGCCAGGATGCACTGCACACTGTCATTAGTAACACCGTCGCTGTTGTCATGTGTTAGGTTCTCTCTGTGTTTCAGAGGATCATTAATTGCAGAAGGGAGTGCATGCTTATTTTCCTTTTTTTTAAGAAGACTGCTCTATGACAGGTTTGTTTGTTTTGTTTTTTGATACTAGGGATTGAAACTAGGGGTGCTTAACTGAGCCACATACCCGGCCCCCTTTTAAAATATTTTATTTAGAGACATGATCTTGTTGAGCTTCTTAGGACCTCGCTAAGTTGCTGAGGCTGGCTTTGCACTCCAATCCTCCTGCCTCAGCCTCTGGAGCTGCTGGGATTATAGGTGTGTGCCACCGTGCCTAGCACTATGACAGCTTTTGACAAAGATGAGAACTACGAAGCAATGAAGGCCACTGAGTCTGAAAGCTTTCTGTAGCAGAGTGTGCAGGGGTGCTGTACCCTCGTGAGCTTCCCCTTTGATTTGCTTATTGGAAAAGTGGGCCAAGTGCAGTGGCAGGTAGATCTAGTCCCTGGGCCCTTGTATCCTTGCACTCACTCAAAAGAATTTGGCAGATCTCTGTCTCCATGCTAGAGCATCACTCAATCCATGTGTTGCATGTTAAAGAGTGGATTTTGAAAGAACTGTGTCAGTAAACTTCTGGTCATACTTTAACCCGATAAACAATGCTGTGATAAACATCCATGTACATATGTGTCAGATTATCTCCCGAAGTAAAATTGTAGAAGCCAAATTGAAAGAATCTGATTAGTATTAAGAAATTTTTTAGTTGTCGATGGACTTATTTTTGTCATTTATTTATATGCAGTGCTGAAAAACGAACCCAGTGCCTCACACATGCCAGGCAAGCACTCTACTGCTGAGCCACAACCCCAGCCCAATCTGATTACTTTTTGATCATTAGAATGATCAGCGCGTACACCCAGGTAAAGGTGTTTGTTCTTCACCCTCCTATACCAGGGCCATGTCAGGATGGAGGGAAAAAGACTTGGAGAATTCATTTCCTTCTATGTTTCTCTGCTTCCTTTTTAGTTTCTTTTGATTTACCTTACTCCTTTTCTAGTCCTCTGGTTGGTACTTATGGCCAAACCTTACTGGAGTATGTATGGGGGTGGGGACAATATATTAGTTCCAATTATTGTTTTTATTTTTATTTCACCCCAGCTTTTGGCTGTTTTTTTTCCTGAGTTTTGAGACTTTAAGTCCTGCACTAGCAATAACACAGTGGATTCGATTGTCCTTTCTTAGAATGCTCCTGATTATGTGGGAATTTTATTTCCCTTAATTTGCAAAGGAAAATCTTGGATTTTGAAAAAATTCCTTCCTCAGAAAAACATGAGTCCTTGTCTATCTCTTTAATAACCAATTTGGCCATACTCTTAAGGAAATCTGATGAATGCTCTCTCTCTGTGTGTGTGTATGTGTGTGTGTCCTTATGTGTTTACTTCTAACCAAATGGCTTTTTTCAACAAGTGTTTCCATTTCAAATACTCAAAGGCAGGAATGACTGGGCCAGTTAATCTCTATCTTCCCGCTGTAGGTCTTTGAACCAGACTCTCTATTGGGCTTCTAAACAGCCTGCTCTTGGACTAAGCGCCCTCCCTGTCTAATCAGCTGTTGGCTGAGTATGTATGGATGCCGTTCACCTCTTTGTGCTCTGGAATATTGAGTGAGGGGAATAGCATTCAACAATAGCTCTTACTCAGGGATTTCTTTTAAACTGACAAACGGAACAAGGAAAAAACATGGCAAGAATTGCCCAACATTTTGCAAAAAAGAGTTTCTGAAAATGTCTAAATATACTTACCATAGGACCCAGATATTTAGGTATTTACCCAAAAGAAATGAAAATATATGGCCATCAAGACTAGAACAAGAAGGTGGGAATAGCTTTTATTTTATTTTGATGAAATTAGAAACAACACAGGTATCCATCAAAATGAGGATACGTAATTCTGACATGACTATATGATACAATGCTACTGCCAACAAAAAGAAATGTATGCAGATATACGACACAGGTGAGTCTCAATAGCACTGTGCTGAGTGAACAAAGGTATACGTATTTGTCAAATATGTAAATGTACACTTTAAATTGGGGCATTTCATGGTAGATGACTTTATCCCAGAAGAAAAAATTGTAAACACATCCTGAACTCTAGCTAATGAAATGCTAGTTGTCAGGAGCTGCCACTTAAGAGTTGAGCGCCCCCTAGCTTTGAGTGATGGAAATGTGGAGACTGGCTTCCCTGATGGGGAAGCAGGTGGATCCCCATCTTTGCTCAGCAGAGGAGCAAAGTTTTGGGAGTGGGCTGCCTTCTTGTTCCTTTGTAATATTACCCCTCACCTTTTTTGGAAAGAACATTCCATGGAACCTCCCTTTGTGTGTCCCCCCTATATAAGAATAAGGAATTCAGGTTGTGCTCTCTCTTTCCAACGGACCCCTAAGGTTGAGAGCCGTCACAGAACCCAAAGAAAAAGGTATTTTCTGTGTGTGCCAACTCCAAATTCACCTGGAGTGATCCTGACTGATTTAGTTGCGTGTCACGGCACACACTGAAGTATGTAGGGGAGGTGTATTTATGTCTCTGCTGTAATCTAATTTGAAATCCATCAAGAAAAATAATATGGACTGATGGATGGAGAGAGACCTAGAGAGTTGAACAGGTATGTGATAAAGCAAAAATAGTAAAGTGTTAATGGTGGAATCTTGGTGGTGGGAATGTGAATATTCACTGAAAATTATTTCAAATTTGCTTTGTGTGTGAAAAGTTTCCCAAAAGAATGTTGATGCAAATGTCTACGGATACACTGTTGGCCATTAAATTAATGCCATTTAGTTTAATTTAAGGGCACTTATTCACAAGCCTGTAATCTCAGCAGCCTGGGAGGATGAGGCAGGAGAATCTCAAGTTCAAGGTCAGTGTGGGTAATTTAGTGAGACCCTGTCTCTAAATAAGATAAAAGACTTGGGGATGTAGCTCAGTGGGAGAGCACTTTCCTAGCATCTGTAATGCTCTGGGTTCTATTCCTTGTTTGTTTGTTTGTTGTAAAGGCACTTTGACAATAACAAAAAATGCTATATAAAGCACTGTGTTATGTGCTGAGGAAACAAGAGGAATAAAACCCAGTTCTCAGCTCAGAGGGTTCACGATTTCATAAAGGAGGCTGAAGCGACACCAAATTGTCATGTGCACATACATAGTCAATGGTTTTCTGAAATAGTCTAATTTCAAGTGCTTTGTTTTTAATATAAAGTATTCATTAAGTAAATGGCCCTGAATTATTTTAATTGCTTAACTTTGTAAGACTTTTATAGAAACAAATACACAAGTCAAGTCAAGTCAAGTGGCGAGGTGGAAATCCCTTTTGTAAAATTCTGTCTTCTAGTTTTGGTTGGGGAGATATTATTGCCAGAACCATATTTTGCTCTCTGTTGGTTCTGTGAACTTGTTGACATAACATTTAATATTTACTTTATGGCAGAGGAAAAAAGGGCACTGAGAATACGTGGAAAAATCAATAAAAGAGAAAAAAAAGTGGTTAATAGTTAACATTCCTGTTGGTTAGAGTTGTCTACTACTTTCCCCACTCTCCTGTTTCAGAACCTCCCACCTCCAGCCCACCCTATTCTACAGTCTGAGGGTTGTTTCTAAGACCTGATCCTGGGACTGTCTCTACCTGCCTCTTCATCCACACCTTCTGCTTCATCCATCCATGGCCTGATCCCCCTCCCCACCTCTAGCCAACCTCACCTGTGTGAGATGAGCCTCTGATCTGGCTGATCTCTCTGTTTACATGATCTCTAATTTTTATGAAAAGGCCACTTCTTAGAAAACCTTCTACATGTTTCTTCTCCTTTTGTCTTGGAGGGGTTGGGGATGACAAAGAGGGACTAATCAAGAGAGGAACAATCTCTCCAATCAGCTTGATGTCTTCTGTTTTTTTTTTTAACTTAGTTACACATGACAGTACAATGATCTTGACATATCATACATTTGAATCAGATGGGGTATAATTTCTCATTTTTCTGATTGTACAGGTTGCAGACTCACATTGGTCATACAGTCACCTATATACATACAGCAATAATAATGTCTATTTTATTCTGCTGTCCTTCCTATCCCCCCTTCCCCTCCCCTCCCCTCCCATCACTTCTCTCTACCCAATCTAATGTGACACACTTCTTTTTTTTTCCCCTTCACATTGTCATACCTGTATTCTGGATAATGATGAGGGTCTCCTTCCATCTTGGTGTCTTCTATTTTTGAAGACTTGTTTCTTGCAGGCTGTCTGGGTTTTCAGAGTAAGCTACTTGTAACTACTACCTCTAAAGTACTGTGAGCCTTGGGAGAGCAAGGGCAGGGTCTTATCTTGAAAAAACTTAAAGCCACTAACCATGGCTTTGCACACGGTGAGAATTCTACAAATATTTAATTGAATCTAATTTTGTAAAAAAAAAAAAAGTTGTCATCATCTATTCTTAATAATCACCCACACCAGACTGATTATGTTAGTTATCAATCCATTGGATAGATTCAGTTTGGGGGTGGAACCCAGACCTTGCATATATTAGACAAGCTCTCTTCTACTGAGCTACACCCTCAGCCCTAAAGTGCATCATTTTTAATAGAACCAAATGTTCATGACTCACCTTCAGAAAGACCTTTTATATTTTCTCTACTTAAAAGAAAGTGGAACAGGGTTTATTAATTTCTGTAATTGGGGCTTCATTTTCTAGGCAATCCTGGAAAATTTAGCTGGGGAAGGCATAGTTAGTAAAGGAAGGTAATAGCCTTTGTGAGTTTGGATTGCTCATGAACTTAATGAACGAATGAATTTTTTCTTCCTTGCTTGGATATTGATCAAGTTTGCCTGTTTTACTGCATATGTAGTGCCATCTTGTGGCCACATAGCATATAACAGTCATATTTACTTGCTGAGATGATGGTTTTGGGATATTTTTCGGGCTTAGATAATTGTGCTTCTGTTATTCCATCTTCCCCGCCCCCCCATGCTCGGGATTGAATCGAGGGCCTCATGCAAGCTAGGCAAGCATTCTACTACTGAGCTACACCTCCCTTCCTTATTTCTATAGTCCAAAGGAGTGCCAAACAAAGAAATGTGAATTACTAGTAGGTGACGATACACATAGTTTATTGTCAGGCCTATTCATTTGGACCTCATCTATCAAGGATTCATTCAGAAGAATTTATGATGCTTCTATTTTGTGCAAATCTGACTTCTCTTATTGTGGTACTGAAGCCGGGGGACAACAAGCAGTCAATACAGATAATAAATAATTGGGTCTGCTTGGGAAGTTGGAAAGGAAAAAAATTCTAATGTCTCCAAAGCCCTTCACCCTCATCCTCCAAGCTGTTGCCCCAGGGACTGTTCCTCCCTGCAGGGAGTTGTAAATTCAGGCCTCGTGGGCTGTTACCTTCCTGCCTGGATCACTCCATCTTTTGGGTCACTTGTCACATGCACCGGATGGGGAGAGGAGAGAGGCAAGATAAAGGCAGAAGGAGGACATGAGAACAAGGGAATTCTAAAATGAATAAAAGGGGCAAGACACCCCTATTTCTTTGGATATCCAGCTCTGGGTACCCTTCTCTGCGGATATGTCTATTTCTGTCCTTTAAATAAAACTTGCTTTCTGTGCTTGCCTTGGCATTTCTCGGGTGTTCAATCATTACAACTGGGGTAATGGAACTTGGCCTGGTGATATCAGTATTTCAAGGTCTGTTTTCTCTCCCCCAACCTAGTGTTGGAGGTAGTCCTTGGGGGTGGGGCTGGGAATGGAAAAGTTCAAGATTACTTCAGAAAGGTTCAACTCAAGAGGGGTTGTAAAAGCAAATTTTCTGGTAGAAGCAGCTGAAAACAGTAGATAGGGGCAGCAGGACATCTGGGTTGCACCCTAACAAACACCCTAAAGGACAGAACAATAAGCACACCTTAACACAGTATGAGCACCTGTATGAACTCTGACGATCCAAGGAACCAGGATGTAGGAAAAAGCTCTGAAGGAAACAAAAGAGATGATGAATGTATTGTAATTCCTAGAACTATGAAGTCCTTGCAGGAGATCAAGGTATCCCACCACAAGTGTATTCCTTTAGTATATTTCAAGTTGGTTTTTGTAAGAAATAAATAAAATGGCTTTGAAAATCTCTCCTTCATAAACAGAGAATGCAGGGGAAGCTTTTTATCAGATCCCTACCCCTCATTCTGCCTGGGAAAGATCTTTCCACAAGAAGACATTGAGGGTCTGATACCTGACCCAGACAGAGAAGACCACAGGGCTTCATGTAGATGGCGAGTCTTCATCTACATCACGAGATGACCCTTGCTTGCCCTGTACCACCTTCCAGCATTCTGCAGCCTGCCCACAAGCCTAAGCCCATCCTTTCCTTAATTTCCACATGAAGTTCAACCATCTTGTCCCTTCTTGAGCCTTATGCTTGTGTATGGTTTTTGTGCTTATGCACAGTAATAAATTTGTATGTTTTCCCTGTTAATCTGTGTATTGTCAGTTCACTTCATAGACTAAAATTATTGACTTCTTAGGAAGAAAAGAGTGAATCAAAAACCTCTCTAAATCCCCAAAGAATCTTTCCACAATTGTAGAAATGTTCTATATTTGTGCCACCAAATGCTAGCCTCTGGCCACACAGAGCCTAGCCATGGAGTATAAGGCTAAGTTCAAATCAAAAACTGAAAAAAGCTGCATTACCCCCTCTGGAATCTCCCTTTATCTCTGTTTTTTTTTTTTTTCTTAAAAGCTACTTTGCCTCACATTAAAATAACCACACAGCTTTCTTCTCCTTAGTGTTTCCATTGTTTATCTTTTTGATCCTTTTCTGCCTCACCTGCTATCTCTTGGTAAGCAGAGTGCCTTTCTTGTAAACAGTACACGGGGAGGTCTTGCCTTCTTATTCACGTTGACAAATTGCTTTTACAAAAAGCACAGGTCTTCCCTTCCCCTCCCAGCTCTCTTGAAGTATTTATTTTAGAAAACTTGCAACGGTTAGATCCTCTTTTGTCTCTTGGAGATATCCATCTTTAAAAATCAAAAAAGCCTTCCAGCTTTGTAACTGGGACTGCCTTTGTGAAAGACCTGGGCCACCTCTTTGAAAGATAAATATCCAGGAAAATAGCACCCTTATCTCCCGTTCTCCAAGGGTGCCTGGCTCCAAGTTGCTACTAGCTACCTGTCATAGAGACCAAAGAAGTTTTGTTATTTCTTTGAATAAAGCAATTAGCAAACATAATGGCCACCTCAATCACTGAATTTAAGATGAACTATGGTGAACAAATAGTGCTGTCAAATCCTCTTTCTTGAGGACAAATTGCCTTTTATCTTGTGTGTGCTCTGCTTGGCTATTCTTAGGGTAAGACTTCTCCCCTATCTTTACAATTTCTTCATGTACTGCTGCTGATGAGCAACACATCTGCCTTAATGCTTATCTAATAATGCAACTTTTTTTTCTTATTTTTCTCTTCTACCTTTATGAAAGATTTTCTAGGTTGGCAGGACATTTTGTTTTTATATTTTCCTCGACAAAAGCAGACAATTAAACAATAAACCCAAGGAGGAATGAAAAGGTCAGTAGCCGAGGTCAGTGACACAAAAGAAGGCAAAAGAAGGCCTAACCCTAACCCTAAGCTGCAAAGCAGATGAGACCAAGTTGCAGAAGAAGTTGCAAAGCAGATGAGACCAAGAGAAAACAAATACCAAGATGGAAGGTTTAAACTTACCCTAATGAGTCATTGCTAAAATTCTGCTAAAAGTCAGAGATGTCAAAATGATTAAGAAGGCAAGACCTACCTAGGGCTGTTTACAAGCATTGCATTTGGAGCATAAAGATAGAGCAGGAGGGGCACAAAAGGATCAAAAAGATAAAGCATGAAAACACTAAGCAGAGAAAGATGGTGGGATTATTTTAATTTTAGACAAAGTAGCTTTCCAGACAGGAAGGTAACCAGAGATAAAAGAAACATTCCATAGTGACAAAAAGGGTCAGTTCATCAGGAATGCACAATAATCCTAAATGTGTTTGTACCTAAGAGCAACACAGTCTTCGTGTTTCAAAGCACAGAACTATCAAGCTAGAATTAAAGGGGAAATAAGCAAAACCCACAATAGATGGGAGAATTTAACTCTTCTCTCAGCGATTAACAAAGAAGAAAAAAAATATCAGTAAGCACAAAGAAGATTCGAACTACATTAAAATAGTAAAATGAACAGGTTTTGATGTGTTAAAGGAGTAAGATTTGAAAGAATTCCCCACGCAAAGACACTTGGCCGGGAGAATTCCAATTTTATTGCAAAAAGCAGTGTGCTTATATAGAACTAAGGGGGAGATGGTAGGGTTTAGATAAATGGCAGGCAACCCGTTTATTGGCAAGTTCTTTCAGATATCAGCTCCGGAGCCCAGGAATTAGTTCTCATTGGGGCTAAGGTTCCCCGCCAGCGAGATTTGAAATTGGCGCCGTAGGGAGAGTTCACACGGGCGGGAACTTTTCGCGCCACTGCAGAAAAGAAGAAGGTAGGAAGAAGAGGTGCTTAGGCGCCATGTTGGGGTTTTTTCTCTGGGGTATGGCTGCCGTTTATACTTTTCCCAACAAGATTTGCCAGGTGTGGTGGCGCATGCCTGTAATCCCAGCAGTTTGAGAGGCTGAGGCAGGAGGATTGCAAGTTCAAAGCCAGCTTCAGCAATTTAGGGAGGCCTTAGGCAACTTAGCAAGACCCTATCTTAAAATAAAAAATAAAAAGGGTTGTGGATGTTGCTCAGTGGTTAAGACCCCTGGGTTTAATACCTGGTACCCCACCCCCCAAAAGAAGGAAAATTTAATTACTTGGAAATGGTTACTGGAAGCACCTCATTTCCAGACGATGCTAGGCCATCTCATTGCATACATTTTGATGTAGAGGGGACTGGGATGTGATCTGCAGAGATCATCAAAAAGTTCCCCTCCTGATTCCCTGAGGGTGGGGACACAGATCACAGAAATATAACAGGACAGTCTTCATGATTCAAGATGTCTTGATATACCCATGAACTCTTCATTAATGTATTCATTATAGAATTGGCTGTGTAGGAGCCCAGAATGTGCTAACCCCAAATATGCCTTTTTACCATAATGATTATTTGGGTTTGATTATTTTGAGAAGTTGCAGACACCAGAGAAGCTCTGAAGATAGAATATACATTTCCATTTTGTAAAGAAGATGTACATGTATAAAGGCAATGTTCCATGATAAGGGTGTCTCCTGTGCACCAGGAAGAAAAGGTGACTCTAAATCCCAAGAGCTCTTGTTGATGAAGAGATGCTGACTTACATGTGCATATCCACATTTACCCTTTTTACTATTTCTAACAGCCTTCTCATAATTTGGCTCCCTCATCCATAAACTCCAACAACTCTCCCTCCGTCTCCCTCTCTCCCTCCCTCCCTCTCTCTCTCTCTCTCTCTCCCCCAAGAGGTTATATTGTTAAATTAAATTTGGCAGGGATGAGGGGTGGAAAACGTGTGCTTCCCTTTCTTGAGCTCCTCCATAAAGAACTGCAACCCTGTTTAGTAGGTAAAGGGAAAACCCAAGTTCAAAGTGTACATTTGTAACAAATAGCTGAGTCTTAGCCAATCACAGCAGCCACGGTTCAATGGATTGCAGGTTACCACCTGATTAGACTCTTGCTTAAAGAAGGCAAATGCTCAGCTGTAACCAATCAAGCTGCATCCTAGCTCAATTCCTTTTCCTGTCTGTAAACAATACCTGTTATATCCACAATTTAGCTATTGTGAATTGTGCTGCTATAAACATTGATATGGCTGTGTTCCTGTAGTATGCTATTTTGAAGTCCTTTAGGTATAGACTGAGGAGTGGTTCCATTCCCAATTTTCCAAGAAATCTCCATACTACTTTCCATATTGGCTGCACCAATTTGCAGTCCCACCAGCAGTGTATGAGTGTACCTTTTCTCCCACATGTCCTTCAATAGATGAATGGATAAAAAAAAATGTGGCATATATACACAATGGACTATTACTCAGCAATAAAAGAGAATAAAATCATGACATTTGCAGGTAAATGGATGGAGTTAGAGAAGATAATGCTAAGTGAAGTTAGCTAATCCCCCCAAAAACTAAATGCTGAATATTTTCTTTGATATAAGGAAGCTGATTCATAGTGGGATAGGGAGAGGGAGCATAGGAGAAATAGATGAACTCTAGATAGAGCAGAGGGGTAGGAGGGGAAGGGAGGGGGCATAGGGTAATTAATGATGGTTGAATGTGATGATCATTATTATCCAAAGTACATGAATGAAGACACGAATTGGTGTGAGTATACTATGTATACATCCAGAGATATAAGAAATTGAGCTCTATATATGTAATAAGAATTGTAATGCATTCCACTGTTATATACAAAAAAATTAATTAAAAAAATAATTGCTATTGTAGACTGGCTTCTCTGAACCTCTTCTGGTTCAAAGAATGCTGGATTTCTAAATTGTTCTTTGCTCAATCAAATTGTTTATTTATAGTTTTGCTCTGAAAAACATCAACCCAAGTTTTAATAACTCTTTGAGTTGCTCATCTGTTTCTTCTGAGATATTATACATGTTATCAGACTTTATTTTTCTCTTTAATCTGTGTTTTGTTAGAGTCCTAGCTGAGAACCTAGAAGGTTAGAAGAGTATACACATTTATATATTAAATATATTTATTTATGTATTTCCAAGTAATTAAATTGTCCTTCTTTTTGGACACAGATAGGGTACCAGTATTAAATATTTAACCCAGAGGTGCTTAACCACTGAGCCACATCCACAACCATGTACACACACACACACACACACACAAATTCTTACAGCAGTCACTGATATTTTCCCTTATAAACTATGTAAGCAACTAAGTCAGCCTTTCAAGCATTGTAGATCGATTTTATCTCTGGTCAGATGTGTGAGCCTTCTCTGGCCAGACACAATGGTTCATTTGGAGTTACTTTCTGGGCAGAGTGACCTTTAATTCTTTAGGAACAAGGCTGCCAGACTTGGTCAAATAAAAATACAATTGTGGTACCTGGTGAAACTTGAGTTTCCGGTAAACAACATGTGGTCCCGACTTAGGATGTTTCCACTTTATCGTGGTCTGAAAGTTATATGCATTTGTTAGAAACTGTACTGTGATGTTCAATGGGCTGGGGGTATTAAAGGCATTTTTGACTTACGATATTTTCAAGTAATGATGGGACAGAAAGGTATCATAGATCAAGGAGCATCCGTACTTTTTCTTTTAAATTTGTAATGATTTATTGTCTTACAACATATCAGTCTTTCATTGATAGAAATGAAAAATCTAAACAGGGTCCTGATAAGTAATTTGAAAAGTACTAAAATTGACAATGAGAAAACAAATACTACTAATGAAAACAAATACAAATGGGAAAAAAACAGAGGCAATTTAACTGCCAGGAATATAGGATAAACTGAAAAGAGTGAAGAAGATTGATAAGAGAGCACATGAGGGCCACGCCTGTAATCCCAGTGGCTCAGGAGGCTGAGGCAGGAGGATTGAACGTTTGAAGCCAGTCTCAGCAATTTAGCAGGGATCCTGTCTCAAAAAAAAAAAAAAAAAAGGAGTGCCCCTGGGTTCAATCCCCAGTATCCTCCCCCCGCCCAAAAAAATCAGTTAACATGCAAGAATGTTTTAATATTCATCAGGGAAATAGATTAAAACTACAGGTAGGACACAAACCTGTAGATGAGTAATGTTACAGCTTCACAATACTGAGTGTCGCAAGGCCACCATCCAGAGAGGACATGGGACACAGCCCCTTAGAGAGCTTGTGGGCAGCATCAATGGAAAGGAACGCACCCAGGAACACCCATTCCACTCCTTGACTGGGAACCCAGATAGCTCCCACACTCCCTCAAATGACAGGTGGGGACAACAATTAGGTGCGAAAGTAGTCAGGATGAGGACCCATGGGACTTGTGGGATGTGGCAGGCGCAGAATCCACATATATTCAGTGATCTCCTGGACCTGATTTGTCATTGTCCTCAAAATCACCTTCCTCCGGCAGGCAGATGTCCAGGGCTGGGGGCAGGGCAGTGGGGAGGTCGAGGCACTGGGGCCCTGAGGCTGGGTTGAGGCTGTTTACAGTGGTCCCTTCACCTTCTGAATGTAACCCTCAGTGCTCTAATGTTCATTTTTTTTAAAAAAAGGTTTTTTTTTTTTTTCCTCTCTTCTCCCTCTCCCCCTCCCTAACAAGATCTGGGAGACAGTGTTATCTTTATCTTTTCTTCCCCTAGTTAATTGCCCTTTTCTTCCCCACTACAGGAAGGAGATGCCTCCTGAGGATCTGGGAAGTGAATATCTCCTTGATTAACAAGGGAATCCTAACAAGTCCTCAGGGCGCCCTAGGACTCCCTACCAGAGCACACCCGGAATATAACCCTTGAAGGGTTCACAGCCTTTGGGACAGGAGTCTCCTGTGTTTCTCCTTTGCTAGCAAAGCAATAACCCCCCCCCCCTTTTTTTTCTCAATACCATGTCCTCATTATTAAATTGGCTTTGGGGACAGGGACCAAGCTTTCGGTTACAAGGCTTCTGGGGACGTCCTCCTGGGTGCTGCATGGAGGGTACCCACAGGCCTGGACCTGACTGGAGAAGCCGGGTTTGTCCTCTGGGAAGAAATCCTGAGGACTGGCATTTAAGCTGCCCATTGCCTCTGGTCTGTGCCCAGAGCAGGTACTGGCACTGTCATTCATGCTCCAGGAGTTTGTGGATGTAGAAGTAGAGGCTGATCTGGGTCAGGTTGACTCTTTTGGCTGGTATGAGCCGCAGCTGGGACACTGCTCGCGGTTAGGGTAGGAGGCCTGGCGCTTCACAAACCACATCCAGTAAACTATTAGGTTCTTCCATCCTAGCTCCTGCTCTGTTCAGGTGCATCTGAACTTTTTTTTTTTTTTTTAAACCACTGGACAAACATACAGCAAAAAATTACTCACTATGAATCTGAAATTAAAACTAAATTGCGCCTTCTTGTGTTCTACTCTTTTACCCAGCGGCTGAGGAGGCTGAGGCAGAAGGATCACGAGTTTGAAGCCAGCCTCAGCAAATTATCCAGGCCCTAAGCAATTTAGCTAGACTCTGACTCTAAATAAAATACAAAATAGGGCTGGGGATGTGGCTCAGTGGTCGAGTGCCCCTGAGTTCAATCTCTGGTACCAAAAAAAAAAAAAAAAAAGGAAGGAAGGAAGGAAGAAAGAAAGAAAGAAATAATGCTCTTCTAAAGAGGCTTATTGCACTGGTTGCAAGTGGATCTAATTAAATAATTATGACTAAGAAACACCTGTCTTTAGGGTGTTCTCTCCTCTAAAACCCCTATTTTATAAGCATATAGAAGATGTGGAGAAAAGTCCCTTTAAAGTAGTCTTTTTATTTAAATATTTTATGATAATACACATACAAATATAATCTACCAAGGAACAAATGCAAAAACTAATGCAAAGTACCTTTTTTAGGAACAAAGAAAACCATTTAGAACATGTGATTATGTTATATATACACACACGACAGGTTTGTTTTCCACGCCTGCCCCAGGAGGCCTAAGATCAAGTTTTGTTTGTTCTAGGGACATAGGTCATATCTATATTTTCACACGGCAAGGATACTCCTGCTGCATATTTGGCAAAATACAACTAAGACTACAATAAAAACAAAAAAAAAACAGAAAAATTACCAACTGGAGAGAAAACAATTCTAGATCATGGAAGAAGTGTGGACTTCATCTTAGCCACAGCTTATGATCTCTAAAATATATGCCCTTACTATATACATTTAGTGGAACACATTGTATATTCCTTTCATAATACAATTCAAGTAAAGAATATCTTTAAAAATGTCTATAAAACATTTCAATTCTGGGGTTGGGGGCATAACTTGACAGTACAGTGTTTGCCTAACATGTGAAGCTTTCAATTTGACCCCCAGTACTACCAAAAGAAAGTTTCATTTTCCTAGCAAAATATCTTAAATGTCCAGAAATTAGTCTAGAAAAGTTAAGAAAATTACTTTGTTATTGGAAATAGATATACAAATTATTACTGACATATAAATGTCAGTATATATATAAATGTATTTTGAAACATTTCTAGGAGCAATACAATACAATTTAGGAGCCAAACAACCCAAATCAGGCCAGTTATTATTATTATTTTCAAATGTAATATTTACTACTCATGTACTAAGTCATGACCAGTCAATAACTTTGGGACATCAGAATTGAATCATAATTTGAAATTATAATTATAGGATCCTAGGGTCTTTTGATGTCTTGGGCAACGGAATATAAAAGAGAATGGTTTGTAAAATTCAATTTAATTCCACAAATATTTATTTGACATCCATGCTAGGCACTGAGGACATAAGGTCATGAACCAGGCACTATTCCTACCATAGTAGCTGGTGAGTTTAGCTGCACTATAAAGTGACTAGTAAGAAGATAATATATCCTGAGGGTTTTTTTTTTCAAAGCATTTAATTATTATAATAAGTAAAATTATCTTATATTTATAAATTTTTTCCTAGATTTTAAGCTGAATATGAAGCATTCAAAAATGTCATGACTGCTGAGAGACAAGAAGACACGATGCCATTTTTAAGACCATGATACACATGTGCAGGGTGTCATGTATACAAACTATAATGTGTGTTCTTCCCATGTCAGCAATCTAGAATTTCAACATTTTTACACAATTTAAAGGGTTCCAGTCTTAAAGAAAACCAACAATAAAATTGGTAGCCCAGACTGTTGATGTATTTTTGGAAAAATGAGCTGCTAATAATCTGTAAGGTGCAGTCATGGGCAAGAGAATGGGCAACGTTCCATGTTATGATGGTAGACAGAGACCCAGACAGTTTCTTGGGTTGCTCTGCTAGACGGCTGATGAACTGGATACTTCATGTTAATTTGATAAATTCTCAGAAGCCACATTTCCTCTGTTTTGTTTTACAAATATTGTTTGTATAGCTCACTAAAAGGCACTTCAGAAACAGCATCATCACTATGTCCTCAGTAAATCACAGGGCAACTCTGAAATATAACCCATGGAAGCAGAGAAAAACTTTAAGCTCAATGCATACATGTCTCTGCATGTCTGAAAGGTTTACAAAAGACCAGGGACAAGGAAACCTTAGAGCCAATTCCTGATGGCTAAGCTCTGGGTCAGCCTGTGGCTGGTGGCAGCTTAAGAGTACGAATGTTGCACAGTGCTATGCTTGGTGACCCTGGTGGAAGATGTGGTGATGGTAGAATTAGAATGACCAGTTTCCTCTAAACCAAAATTCGACAGAGGGTCAGAGACCCCTGCACCAGAAACCACCATATTTCTGGCCTTCACAGAGGTTTCAATGGGAATTTGGTGACTGGATTGCAGAGTAGAAGCAGGTGTTAGTACTCTTTCAGTCACTGTCACGTTCTGTCCTACTGCCACATTGGGCACAACCAGAGTGGATTGCACCCCTGAGCTGGGGGCAAGGACTCTCTCTCTCTCCCTCACCATAACATACTGTGCATCCTGCAGATGCTGGGTACCCTCCAGAGGATTAGGGACACCTCCGTTGGGCTGAATTACTCTTTCAGTTACCATGACACTACCCTCATTAGCATAATGCTGATCCACCAAGGTGGAAGCTGGAGCATATACCCTCTCGGTCACAATGAGATTCTGGGGCTGTCTAGGACCCAGGATCACAGTGCTTGGTGGTATAGAGGAGCCCGTGGCATAGGACGTTTCTGTCATTATGATATTACCAGAAGGCAAGGGCTCGGCAAGAGGTGGTGCTACCTTTTGACCCTGCCTGGAAGATACAGATCTTTCGGTGACTATTTCCTGAGTTACTTTTTCTGCATTTGCTTCATGCAGAGGTTTTGGAACTTGGAAGCTGCTGCCAGAGGAGTAGGAAGTCTCTGAGTTCACCACAGTTTGGTCATAGAGTGACCGTGGAGCTGTATTCATACTTGTGTCTTTAACAGGTTTTTGCCTCTGCTCTATTTCCATATCCATATCTATCTTTTGACCCAAGCAAACTTCAGCGAGTGTCTTGAATTTAAGTCCCAAGTCATCTAAGAAGCGGTCATCTAGCTCTCCTTCAATAAAACTGCAGCAGCCGATGGAGCCATGTAGAGATTCCGTTTCTTCCTGAGAATAAACCAGAAGGCAGTCCTTGGCCATGTGAACGTCATCTTCCTCAGTGTAGGAAGCCACTTTCTAAAATGGATATAATAATAGAGACAAGTCATCAGCGATGACTATTATTTCTGCTCATAAATGCAAAATCTTAAGTCTGATTATAAAGGAAATATCAAACACAAACATCAGAGTACACAGTTTCAACTTTATACTAACTGCTCCTTTTTTAAAAAAAATTTCCTTTGTTTACCCATGGGTTATTTGGAAATATGTGACTTGCAAGTATTTGGGTATATTTTATACATTACTTTGTTATTATCTTTGGTTTGTGAGTGCCAAAGTACTCTGCCTGATTGCAATTCTATTAAATCTATTAAAACTTATTCTATATCACAGAACAGAACTTATTTTATATAAAAAATTTTATTTTATATCTATGTCAAAAGGGATGTGTATTCTACTTTTGTGTCATTGAGTGTTCTACTGATGTCAAGTAGCTCCAGCCAAAATTTGGCAGAGGGCCAGAGACCCCTGCTCCAGAAACCATGCTATTTCTGGAGCCAGTTGATAATGTTGTTAGGTTTTCTATATCCCAGGGTCTCATGCATACTAGGCCAATGCTTTACCACAAAGCTACATCCTCAGCCCTTCCTTGCTGATTTTGTGGACTTGTTCTTTCAATCACTGATGGGTTAAGTTGAACTCTCCAGCTATAATTATGGACTTGTGTGTTTCTCTTTTGGTTTCACAGCATTTCAAATTTTTGTTATTAGGTACTGACCTATTTTAGAGGCATTAGGCCTCCAGATGAACTGATCCATTTTCCATTATGGAATAAATATCCCCAATAGTTTCTAGTAATAGAATATGTTCTGAAATACACTTTGTTTCAAACACTTTTTTTTAAATTTTTTAATATTTATTTTTTTTTTTTTAGTTTTTTTTCCCGGCAGACACAACATCTTTGTTTGTATGTGGTGCTGAGGATCGAACCCGGGCCGCACGCATGCCAGGCGAGCGCGCTACCGCTTGAGCCACATCCCCAGCCCTGTTTCAAACACTTTTATCTTCTAATTCCTAATTCTAGGCATGAGCTTCTCTGGATGTTGTTCTTCGGTTTTTGGTGGTTCTGGGGACTGAACCCAGGGATTTGCACATGCTAGGCAAGATGTACCAACTGAGCTACATCTTCAGCCCCATGAGCTTCTTTAAAGCATTTGATCATCTTTGCTATAACTTTCCTCATCATTTTTTAATGAATTCTCCTAACAGTACAGCAGGTAAAATCTGAGCAGACTTAACAGCTTGTGTTTTTTAGGTCAGGTATTCTCTGGCCCTCCCTCCTGGATTCAGGCCTAGGATTGTGCTTTCTGACCCACTAACATTTGGTATGACTGTGTGATTTGCTCTGACCAATGAAATGCAAGTGTAAAGAAAGCTGAAGGCTTTATGTTGTCATAACCTGCTTCTGCTATTACTCTTTTCCCTGTGTCACAACGATGGCGGCTTCTCAGATACAATCTGCTATTTTGGTATGCAAATTGAAATGAAGCCAACGTGGAGCAGAGCAGAGCTGAGCTGACTGGCCAAGATATGAACATAAGTGAGAAAAAAGTCTTTGGGAGAACTTAGAAGATGTGGGGTCATTTGTTATCACAGCATAGTTGAGCTAATACTGACTAATTCAATGAGTATCATTCCTCTTTTCTCATTGCCTATGAACATGACCTAAAAACAACCAAACAGAAAACCCCCCAAATCCCATTTAGATTCATGGCAATGAGTACCTTAAAACCATATTCCTTTCTTAATTATTTTTTTCCTATACATAAAAACCCATCCTTACCTCAGTGAAATAATTTCTTAAGAACTCCTCATTCATTGCCACAGCACCTGCTCGAGCTCCAGCCATGTTTCCGGAAGCCCCTGTGGCTCTTGTGGTCCTCATGGTTTCAGCACCACCCACCATGCCTCCTGTTGTCCCCATAATCTGGGTTGCCCCACTAGAAAGGAGGCTTCTATGTTCTTCCCATCTTCCATCCATTGCCGACAAATTATGCTGCGCTTTGGTAAAGGAAGCAGAGCTACTTCCTTTCATGGTGGCTTCCTTGGCCATTGTACCTCCTACTCCATTTCTTACTGCTGGATTCTCCGCATGATCCACTGCCAACAGGGTTGGCATCACCTGTGAGCAAATACCGTTGAGGACTGAGTCAGAAGGATGGAGAGTCCATATGGTAGATAGAAGCGTCTGAGCTAAGTGGGCATAAGGAGGGATAAGCTATTTCCCCAGAAGCTAATCAGGAAAAATGTTTTGGGCTAAATAACTTCTACTTGAGTCTTTTTTTTTTTTTTTTGAGATAGGCATTATCATCCTCATTTTATTCTATTTTTTAAAATCTGAGTCTTATAGATATCTCCATTCTACCTTCTTATATTTCATAAGTGATTACAATCAAAGGAGGAACAAAACCCAAACTTTCCTGTATGGTCTCATCTCACTCATCGACTGGCACCGATGACATTTCAATATTCCTCTAGGGTTTGATGACTTCTGCTGTAGTTATAGAACACTTAATTTTATTTTTAGTTGGATGGATAAAGACTGTTTCCAAGCCTTGCTGCTACTAGGCATAGCCACCTGAGATCTGGTTGATGTAAGTCAAGCCGAAATGGTGTAGGCAACTTCTGGGAAAAGCACTTACAGAGCGATTCTTCACTCTTCTCCCACATGCTAGTTAGGATGTGAGGACAGTAGCTAGTGTCTGGAACACAAGGAAAGTGTGGGAATGGAACTCATCCATGGAGGGATGAGTTCCAAAAAAGAAGGCACCTGGGGTAGACACATCGCCCCAATTGGAGGAGGAGCGGAGCAGAGCCGCCTCCCGTGCCTGCAAGGTGGGCAGACCTGCGACCGGCGGAGCAGGCCCAGCGGCCCGCCGGCGTGGTAGACACATCGCCCCAATTGGAGGAGGGGCGGAGCAGAGCCGCCGCACGCGCCTGCAAGACAGGCAGTCCTGCGACCAACCGGTGGAGCAGGCCCAGCGGCCCGCCGGCGTGGTAGACACATCACCCCAATTGGAGGAAGGTCCCAGCTGCCGCCCACAAGGTAGGCAGACCGCGCGTCCCGGAGAAGGGGCCCGGCGGCACGCCGGCCTAGTTGAAAGATCACCCCAATTGGAGGAAGGGCACAGCCACCGCCTGCAAGGTAGGCAGATCTGCAACCTGGAGAACAGGCCCAGCGGCCTGCAGTGTGGTAGACAGATCATCCCTATTGGAGGAGGGGCCCAGCCGTTGCCCGCAAGGTAGGCAGACCACGCGACCTGGAGAAGGGGCCCAGCGGCCTGCAGGCGAGATAGACAGATCACCCCAATTGGAGGAGGAGCACAGCTGCTGCCCGCCCCTGCAAGGGAGACTTTGCAACTATACAAGAGCAATATAAATATATAGGGGGAAAATTCAATAACACAACAGTTTCACCAAGCAGAAAGAAACGCGAGCAGTATGAAAAGACAAGGAAAGAAAG
>NW_025999990.1:33779272-33793576 GCF_001458135.2 Marmota marmota marmota
GACGAGAGGTGGGAGGGAAAGGGAGAGAGAAGGGAAATTGCATGGAAATGGAAGGAGACCCTCAGGGTTATACAAAATTACATATAAGAGGAAGTGAGGGGAAAGGGAAAAAAAGGGGGGAGAAATGAATTACAGTAGATGGGGTAGAGAGAGAAGAGGGGAGGGGAGGGGAGGGAAGGGGGGATAGTAGAGGATAGGAAAGGCAGCAGAATATAACAGACACTAGTATGGCAATATGTAAATCAGTGGATGTGTAACCGATGGGATTCTGCAATCTGTATACGGGGTAATAATGGGAGTTCATAATCCACTTGAATCAAAATGTGAAATATGATATGTCAAGAACTATGTAATGTTTTGAACAACCAACAATAAAAATTAAAAAAAAAAAAAAAAAGAAGGCACCAGGGGCTACATGCTGTGGGATTATCATGTTGGTCCTGACCTGCCCACAAATATGTCTTTATTTGAATTCACTAAACACTGACATTGATGCTGAATCATATCCTGTTGGAAATGGAGCTCATGGCAGATGCATAGAGACCCAGGGTGAAGATGCAATAGAGAGATCAAAGAGATGGCTGCTAAATAATTAGGAAAGGGGACTTCACAGCATTTTACAACTGTCACTGGGGTTGGAGGTTTATCTCTGTGTCAGCTGTATGGAGGGGGATGGAAGCAG
The DNA here is from genome assembly GCF_001458135.2 of Marmota marmota marmota. Taxonomy (NCBI): domain Eukaryota; kingdom Metazoa; phylum Chordata; class Mammalia; order Rodentia; family Sciuridae; genus Marmota; species Marmota marmota. The sequence continues at coordinate 33,779,955 of NW_025999990.1, forward strand.
AGCAGTTCTTGGTTGAGAAAGACTAACCATTTAATATTGGGACCCCTGCTCCACATTCTCTGGGTCACTGCCTGATGTACGGTCTACATTATTATTAGCATAGGATACATCACAGTGCACTAAAACCACCTCAACTCTGCCCTGGCAACCAACCCCAAGTATGTTGTCCTTTGAACACTTTGTTTAACAAAGCCAAGTGTGTGAAATCTTTAGTGAAAACCAAACCACTCTTGTACTCTCTCACCACAATGGCCAACACAAACTTCTGTGACCTCAAAAGATATGGAGATTTCTCCCTACTAGCAAACAAGCAATCAATTCTGCAGCAGGCACCAGCTGGGTGGCCTCTAAGTCAATATAATTCTGACACAATCTACCTGGAGATAGTGTCAGATTTCACAGGTTGAGGGCAGTTCCCAGTACGACCCAGACTTCACTGCCGCTTCCATATGTCTAGACGCTATCACTTAGGAAATGCCAAGGTTTTTAGGAGTTGTATGCCAGGGAATGGGGATGAACACCAAACATATATTTTACAACATCCCAACCACATTACTCTCATGACCAAAAATGTTAGAAACATTCCCCATCACCCAAGGCCCCTTTAAAATCAGAAAAGATGACAAGGAGTATCAGTATCTGATGAACTGACCTTGTCTTCAGGTGGCGCCCCTTCATTATTCCAAGGGTGCAGCATCTCAATAGTCCCAGGTATGGGTGTAAAGCCTTTGGCGCCCTCTCCACAATGGCACATCAGCAGCAGAAGTGGCACAACTGTGCAGAAGCAAAATAGAGTAGAGATCTTAAATTGCAGATGTGATTTCTAAGCTTAAATGGTACAATTTTGGAATTTGCGTCTCACTTCTAAAAGTTTAGTCTTCACTTATTCATAGCCCTATTTTTCTTTCCTTCACCCTGATTCAATCTCCCCAATCTTGTTTTGGGTAAGTAACATTAAAGGTTGAGGCAGAAGGAGAGGGTCACATACTCCAAGCCTGTTCATTACAAAGAGACTTGCAGTGGTTACTGGGGGAAATATTGAGACTGGATGAGACAGTACCCAAAGTTGCAAAACCAATTTAAAGATGAAAAAAATTTAAACCATTGTCCAATTTTTTTTTTTTAGTAAATTTACTGTTCAAAATAGTATGTATTAAAAAAGAGCTTAGGAGTGAAAAAATTTTAGTAGAAAAATATTAAAACACTAAAACTGCTATAATACTTAACAATGTTTTTTTACACAGACATGATTGTCTGAGGTCTCAATTAACCTCCAAATTACCCTAAGTACTGTTTTCTAAAACGATTCTACATTAAAATGTGCATATATATGTATACAAATACATTTTATCTAGCATTCAATATGATAGTTTTTTTTTTGGTGTGGTGCTAGGGATTGAACCCAGGGCTTTGTGAGGCAAGCACTCTACCAACTGAGCTATATCCCCAGTCCTCTTATGCTTTATTCTGCATCTGTGAGGAAACAAAGACCAGCTGGGATTGGCTCTCTGGTCAATGCAGTATAGAATTAACCACATCTGCAAGCAGTGTGGGTTAATTGGTCAATGGGTTTCATTTGATTTTACTGTCATTCCCATTTGGCAGTATGATGAACTGAATACTTCTTAGATTCCTTCTCATATAAAATAACTGACAGCATGGTAACTATAGACTATAGCTACTAAGTTTAATATAGAGATGAAAATCAACCAGCAGTGATTCAATAGTTTTAGGACATTCGATAAATATTGAGTATCTGTCATGTGTCAAGTGCCACATTAGGCTCCAGAGAATCTGAGATGAGAGGCAGTGCAAGGAATCCCTACATACAGCATGCAGTCCCAGCTCCAGGACCTACCCACACACTTGGTAAACTGAGACAAGTCACTTATCCTTATGTGTCTGTATTTGTAATTACCCACAACATGGAGATAATGGAATAAAGGTACACTGTAAACTGTTGAGCTGTGCATTCAACTGGACATCTACTAATGGCTTTCTCAGGCTCCTCCTCTCCTTCTGAGATAGCCTTGGAACTGGTGGTTTGCCTGAGTTCAGAGGTCAAATGGAGTGGGACTCCATGACCTTAGTTGGCAGTCCTTTATTCTTTCATGAAAGGAAACTCAAGGGCTTTGGAGGGTAGACAGAGCGGGCAGGCGTGGTTGAGAACAGCCTATCATTGTTGGGATGTAATTAAGTGCTTGCAGGTCTGGCTACCATTGGTACTGGTGAAGAAGCAAGCTAAGCAGAGGGGATCACGGGAGGCAGAGCTCTGGCAAGTTAAGTCTGAAGAGAGTCCTGCAATAAGTTTTGGTGAATTTATCAATCACCAGTGGGTCATTTCCCTATTTACCCTGAGAAGTGTTCTAGGGTGGTTGAAGAACACCTGTAGAGACATCAATGACTACTACAGTAACAAACCACTATTAGGCACTCAAATTACTAACAGAGCTAGGGAATGGCTTTTAAGGCTTACGTAGCAAGAGTAGAAGGGCCAAAATCATGAGCGCCACTGCTGCGGGTCCCAGGCCCACGTAGGAGTCATGCTGGGCTTCCATGCAGCCGCTGCCATGCAGACATTCACAAACGGTGAGCTTAAGGATCTGCTTCTCAGGACAACTCAAGCCTTGACTGTCTGAAATCAGGAACTGAATCTCACTACTCCCCAGCTTCTGTTCGCTTTGTTGCAGCAGCACACTGGTACCTTCAAGGGTAAGAATAGGGAGAAATAGAAGCAGGTGATTACCAAGGAAAGGGAGAAATTAAATCACCGAAAGAATGTTCTTTATTTAGCTCCACTTATAAACCTTATTTTTCCTTAACTTCTCATGGAATTCATTCTGTGAGCTCCTTAAAATCTGTTTACAGACCTCCAAAACAGTTTAATAGCAAAGATTTGGACACTTTATTTTTGTGATGATTAATTTTAATAAATGTATGTGGTGTATCAAATATGAGGAATACAGTGATGAACAAGGAAGGAGTTCAACATTTTCACTGACTGACTCTATTTTACTATTTCTTAGGAAAAAACTTAATGGCAATTTTCCAAATATAGACAATAATAGAAAAGCGTAACTCTCATGGTACCCATTCCCAACTTTAACGATATTCAACAATGTTTTATGATTCCTTCCTTTTTGCTCTAAATACTGTGTATTTGAAATTTTGAACATTTTAAACCTTCAGAAAAATTGCAAGAATATTCCGATCAATATTGATAATACTGTTATGGCTTGAATATGAAGTATTCTCTGAAAGTTCGTGCATGAGACAAAGCAGGGATGGTCAGAAGCAAAAATGATAAGATTATGAGAGCTGAAACCTAATCAGTTTATTAATCCATTTGATGGATTAATAATCCAAATGGACTAACTGGGTAGTAACTACAGGCAGGTAGGGTGTGGCTGGAGGAAGTAGGTCATTGGGGACAGGTTCTTGGGGATTTTATTTTGTCCTTGGGTCCTCAATCTTTTTCTCTGCTTTCCAGCTACCATGAGCTGAGCACTTCCCTTCACTATATCCTTCTGCCATGATGTTCTCCCTCATCTCAGGCCCAGAGCATTGGATTTGGAGACCTCTAAAACTGTGAGCCAAAATAAACCTTTCTCCTCTAAGTTGTTCTCATCAGATATTTTGGTTACAGTGACGAAAAGCTGACCAATACATATACCCTTCACTAACTGTTTACATTTTGCATCAATACTTTCTCTCTATATATACATCCATACTTTTTGCAAAAAATTCTATCAGAACTATTTCAAGGTAAGTTATATATAGCATGACATTCTTCAGCACAAACTTTTTAAGGCCAAGGAATATTAGTGCTCTTAAAAAATTATTACTGATACAATAATACTAAGTAATATATATAACTCATTTGCAAACTTTTCAGTTGTTATAAAAATATCCTTTTATAATATCCTACAGATCTCTGTCCATTTTTCTCTCTCTTTTGATCCTGGGTCCAATCAAGGCTAACACATTGAATTTAGTTATTACTGTAGTCCCTGCTTATTTGGAATTTTCCCACTCTCTCTTTGGCTTTTCAAGACCTTGAAATATTTAATAGGCCACTTATTTCAGAGAATGTTCCAGTTTGAATTTGTCTGGTTGTTTCCTCACGACTGGATTCAGGTTGTGTTTTTAGAAGACTATAACACTGGAAGTGTTGTGGAATACCTCTTATTTTTTAAGTATATGCCTTGGTGATGATTTAAAAATTTTTTTTTCACACAAATAAAAATAATGACCAGTTTTCACACGAATTAAAGCCATGATTAATTACAATAGCATAAAACTTTTCTGACATATGTAAATGTTTACTAGAATAATTTACTTATAAGGTATGATAGAGAACACAAAGATACAAATCAAGTGTTTTGGTTTTATCTTTGTTTTTGAAGTAAGAAATATTTTAAGCTCCAAGTTTTATGGAATTTGATCTGTATGGTTAGAAATATACTTTTAAAATCATCACAAAAACTCTGGGGAAATGAGGAAAGGATGTAGTCATTGGTCTAAGAAATATGGGCTCAGGGAGACAGGGCCTGGAAAAATACAACTAAATTCATGATGGGTCCTGATGGGCTATGTGGGAGGGGAGGATGGGATTTCCATTCTATTTAGTTATCATCGACAAATGAAAGTTCTGACTCAAACACAAAAAAGTGTTAATATTTTCTTTGGGGTGGTGTCTTTCTATGTTGCTGAGGCTGGCCTCAAACTCACTATCCTCCTACCTCAGTCTCCCAATTAGCAGGGATTATAGGATATACCACTATATCTGGCTCATTAATATATTTTTCTTCTCTACTTATTTTCTTTTTTTCACATTTTTTACTGGTGCATTATAGTTGTACATACCAATGGGAATTGTTGTTACATATTTGCACTTGTACACAATATAACAATATAATTTGGCCAATTCATGTCCCAGCACCCTACCCCTGACTCCCTGGTCCCTTTCCTCTATGGATCTCCCTTTGATATTCATGAGATCCTGCTCCTCCACTTTTTTTTCCCCCTCTCATTTCTAGCTTCCACATATGAGACCCTTGACCTTCCGAGCATGGCTTATTTTGCTATACATTTTTCTGAAAATGACGTGATTTCATTATTCTCTATGGCTGAATCAATCATTAATTTCTTTTAATTCTAAGTAGTAAGTATAAGACTATATCATTTAAAATCCTCTAGAATTTTCCATATTTAAAAATTTTCCCAGATAAGTAAAAATGAAAATAGAAAGAAGCTATGTATCATGATAGGTCAATCACCTTATTATTTGATCAGGGAGAAGAAAGCCTGAGTTAAAGAATTCTCTCTCTAAACTGCATCATTATATAATGAATAATCTCAGTGACTTCCTGTTACAACACTGTTAACACACTTCCTTGAGAGTCTTAGGTTCCTATGACTATTAAAAAAAAAAACATTCAAGGACTCATCAAGCTTAAATATGTTTATTTTTAGACAGAAAAGCCACTTACAGATTTGGAGAGGCAGCACAGCACCCAGGCAGAGCCAGACTGCCTGGGTTGAATCCGAGCTCCAAGTCTTAACCTAGCTGTGGCCTCAAGAAAGTCAGGAAAACTCACTGTGCCTTTGTTTCCCCACCTGTAATATGCTGACAATTGTAAAACCAAATTTCTAAGGCTGTTAACAGCAGAACGTGCTGAAGACTTTGCCCAGCATATACTAAAGTCCATGTGGTTCTCAGATAATATAAAGGAGTCTTGGGATTCCAAGTTCAATGGAAAACTCATTTACATATCTTGGTCAAGGAAAGACAAGCTGCAGTCAGGCATTCAGTGTAGGGGTGTCGCAGGCCTCTTAGGGTACAGAACTGGTTACTTAATTCAAGTTTTGATGTCTGTGATGAAACTACCAGAAGAAGCCCCCAGACGCCTGCCACTGCAAGGCCCTCACTGGCTGGGAAGTTGTCACAGAGAACCTCAACTAGCCACAAAGGTGACTCATCCTCAGTGGAAAGGCAACCTGAGCTAACCAAGGGCATGGCTGCTTCAGGTGAGCTCATCGATAGAACTTTTGGAATTAAACAGAGGAAAGTTGAAGCAAGTTAAGGACACTGTTTTAATATTTTTGTATTGTCAGGAATTTATTTATATTGTCTTATGTATTTATGTTATAAAAAATTAACCCTATTAGGATGACAGATTATAACTCTAGAATGTGTAATTGGCATTACTGACTTAGACTTGTGGTTTTAGGCTGAAATGTCACTCGTTTGGTATGAAATTACTGAAGAGAATTCTAGGTGCAATATATTTATAAATTCAATTTACTGGAACTTAGGGTACAAAATCACAGGGAGGATTTACTTGTTAATTTGGATCACTGAAATGTATAAAAAAGGAAATCAAATATACTTAGTTTATATAAAAAGTTTGAAATGTTGACTTGTAAACTGGTCAAAAAAATAATCAAAACCTCTTAAAATGACTTGTAAACTGGTCAAAAAATTAATCAAAACCTCTCAAAATGATTATAAACACTGCTAGACTTAAAATACCATAACAAACCTATAGATTAAGAAAAACTTGCAGATTGTACTTGAAACTTTTCTGAAATGAACACTGATTGTTTAAAACAAAATAGTTTTCTGGATAGAGTTTTTGGCATGTAAGACCACCCTAAAGAATTTCAAAGCTCACATTAACTCGAGGGCTGTGTCTAAGATGTGGACCCATGGGTGTGTCCATTGGTGTGGGGCAGAGGAACATAAGACAGACTCTTTGTCATGTGATCTCCACCACACACTAGCATTTTAACTATGAATAAGTTACTGAACTCTAGTTAAGCTAAGGTTTTCTCACCTCTAATCACGGAATAATGTTATGGATTAAGGGTTAAATATGGTAATGTACCTGGCACAGAGTAAGTGCTCAAAAAATGTAATTCCCCACTTCAATATATGTTATTTTAGATGGAATTATCATTAGCATACTTCAAGAGTTATAGAAGGCACTTACTATGATTGTTGTGTCTAGAAAAGCTTATCAGAGAAGAGCTTTTGAGACTTCAAGAGCTATTCAGAGAACACCCCACTAACTCTAGCCATTTTATATAAATTTTCATCTTTCCATAGGCATATAAAAGATACTATGTCTGTAGGTTCAGAACCCCATTTTACAAATGCCCTAAAAAATTTTTATTGGAAATATATATTGTGAGAATAAATACAACCTATAAGGATTTTAAATATCTACCATGCTTAATATTTTGATTTTAAGATAGTCCAACAATTCTGCTTACTTTCTTGTCGTATTATTTTCCATTTTTCTGCCATTCCAGGTGGTTCATCAATGATAGAGAAGCTGAATGGCTCACTGTTCAGGTATCCATCAAGGTCCTCTGCAGTAACGTTCACGTACGGCACATTCTCACAGATGTTTTGCACTGGGTCCACCAATGTGGGGCAGTTGTCATTGATGTCTTCAACTGTGATAAGGACGGTGCCAGTGATGGTTTTTCTAGGATAATCTGAACAATAAGAGAAGGAAAAATTATTTCTATTCTGATCATATTGTTGACCACAGTTTGAATTCTCTTGCCACCTTGGTATAAAGAGTGTACCAACCACTTCCTATCCCAGGTATGTCTCATATTCAAGGCCAAGTACTATCTTTAGTCACTGAATAAGTAAGAATATGAATCTTCATCCTTTAGAGAGATTAGATTTTTATATATATTCAAAATAAAAGTTTCTGATGCTGGAAGATAAAATCTAAATTCACATAATCAAGAAAAATGTCTATTTAATAACTTACCGTCTGATATAGCCATAATCTTTACAGTGTATGTACCATTTTGGACATATCTAGATTCAAAATCAGGAATTTTTACAAGTTTAATTTCTGATGTGACAGGATCCACAGAAACCCAGTTGTCTTTATCTTCCAATTTGGCATATCTGTTATAAAACAAACATCAAATTATTTTTAAAATTCTGGACAAATTGGGAATCTCTACAACTCTTTAAAAATTAATTTTCATCTCACATATGTTCTTGTTACAGAAATTTGTTTGGATGTCTTTAATTTCTTGAAACCTGCTTAAACGTCTACTAATCCATGAGGTTGTCACTTACTCTGTAGCCTGTCCTGTAGCTGTTGATCTAATCTCTCCTAAATTTGGGTTAAGCCTTTGGGGAATAACTTAGTAACAGAAAAAGACAGATGGACAAAAGTAGACTTACATTACACTGTTCATTGGGACGTTGTTAATAATTTTCAGGTAGGAATGGTTAAAAGTGGAAACAATGCTGACAAAATGATTTCTGGGTTTCCTTGCTCAAAGCAAAGAGAATGACTGTGAAAAGAGCCAGCTATGGGGAGGCAGGGAAAATGTTCCTACTATATTTTCAGAAATGTGCATAATGAATACCACTTAGTTTAACATATAAAAATACAAATATAAACTAAACATGAGTATCTTGGCTCAACCAATCAAATTGATGATTTATTTTCTATTAAGTGGTTGTTTAGGCACACAAGAATGGGTGGTTAATTTATGGCAATATTTATGTACTGTGTTTAAAAATTTTTATGTATTATATTTAAAAAAATCCAATCATACATTTGAACTACGCTTTTATGCCTCTTAGTATTTCTATTAGTAGATGATAGTTCATTTGGATTTTCACAAGTACCTCTGAATTTCCTGTGAGAAACGTTAAAGCTGGGGTCTACTTGCCATCCACAGTTTCCCTCATTCATACTTAAAAGCAGAATCTTAGTAATAAGTATCACACTTCACGCTGAAATGCCTTCTGTGATCTAACTTTGGAAATGTCCTTATTGTGAAAATGAGATGCCATTCAGGTAGGAAGGCAGCTCACATGCTGTATCAAATATCCATAAACAACTGCTACAGATGAATAATTATCAGAATAGTATGATAAAGTTAGTGATTCTTTTGCTGTCCTCATTAGGATTTCAAAATAAGGGCTGGGGATGAGGATGCAGCTCAGTGGTGAAGTGCTCGCCCAGCATGCACCAGGCTCTAGGATCAACCCTCAGTAGTGCAAAAAAGAAGAAGCAAAAAGATCTCAAAATAGCAATTACTAATTATTTAGGTGAACACTGGAAGATAATTTAACTTAGCTGTGCCTCCCATTCCTCCTGTAAAATAATAGGTTTGAACTGAACTTTTAAGATTTTTTCTCATTCTAAAGTTCTGTAATTGCAGGTTAAAGAAGCACGGCTCATCATTCTTCCAGGGAGAGCAATAGTTTTTTTGATATATTTATAGCCTTTATTAAAAATAGCAGCCCAAATTTAAAAAAGATTGGTGGGAAACAATTTTCAATAGACAGCCACAAACTATTGGCAGAGAGTTAGAACAATACACTTCTCAGTAGATGGCAGTGAGAATTTTCACAAAGAATGTCACAGAGAATCCTCATTTCTGTAGATTCAGTTAGGGACTGCCTTGTTCAATGCAGAGCGGGGGAAATTAAAACTAGACCACCCAAGTCAGCAGAGGCAGACTGGCTCCTGTGGGGAGGGTAGGCAAAGATGGTCACCAAGACCCTGTATGTAAAAAACAGTGGATGCTATTTCTTAACATTATTTAAAAAAATAATCACTTGGCTGAATTCCATAGGAGATGTGTTCAAAGGAAAGAGATCATTGAAGAACTTTCTCCATTATTTCCAGTTTGGCTACAGTTGGCCATGCTACTAAATACAACGTTGTATGAAGCACTAGCACACAGGGTCATAGGCAGAAGCAGACAAGCTACCAAGCAGCTCTGGCACTTAGGAAGTTGCAAAAGCTGTGTGTCCTAGGCAGCAGGTGGGAATTCTTTAAATCCAACATGAATCCCTGTAATTTTATAAATAATAGCCCCATAGAGAGTTTTCTTTTCTATGGCATGGCTCTCAGAGCTAAGAAGTAAATTTACTTTGAAAAATTTAAAGTATGCAAATCCCAGATGTCACTATAGAGTAGACACAGCCAGGTCCCTTTTAGTACAGGCATGGCACTATGGCTCAGTAAATGTATTCTGAGCAAAAGTCATCATCATCAAGACAAACATAAAAAGTCTGCCAATCTCTGAAGCAAAACAGCATAATTCAGGGCAAGATTAATTATTAAGATTTATGTATAAATAAAACTCGATTTTCCTCGTTAAAACATAAGAAGGAAAATTTTTTGAACTAAATTTGTGTAGAATAAATTTTGTGGTAAATTTTATCTGCTACTTTCTCACCTCTCAAGACTCTTCAGAAATAAGAGTTTAGAAAGCATTTTTTTTTTTTTTTTCTGAGCTTTTCCTTTATTGCTTTTTAGGCATCTATAGCCAGAGCTTCTTCTGTGGTGAGCATTCTAGCCTCATCCTCACACACAGGTGGGCAAAGGAAGGGGATTCTGGTGAAAATTTCTCCTCATATCAACTTTGGGAAATTTAATTTATAGCCCTTTGGAGAGTTACAACTCTGGGGTGTAAAGGAATGAAGTACTTAGATTTCATTAAGATATCTGAAAATAGGCACTTAAAGTAACTTAAAATTTGGATTTAAGCTCACAACTATATCTTACTTTACTTGAGCTGGTTGTCCAGTGTCTTCATCAAAAACTTGAAATTTTCCAATCGATAAGCCTTGGCTTGACTTATCCATTCCTTCACTAGCACGGAAAGAAATTGTGCTGCTTCTAAAATGAATGCCTTCTTTCACGTTTTTCACCTTTACTTTGATGGGGATGGATGTGGGCTTATATTTATTCCTAATGGACTTGTGAAAAGCTGCTTTATTGGTGACAATGATACTGAAGTCAAGATTCTTCATTTGTTCATAATCAACTTCCTAGAAAGGCAAGATCAAAGTTTCTTTTAACAGAGAAAACAACCAGAACATACAGGGTGAGTGTGCGTACACACATTTTAAATGTTAGATATGATCATTTGACATACAGCAAGTACTACTGCATTGAGTATTCCAACTCACATCCATACCAAGTAATTACAAATTCCCTGTCAATCTGGATATTCATAATTGTTAAAAAAAAGTTTAAGAAGCATTCCCAGTTCATTTTATTAAAGGTCAAGTTTATTTTTAAAAGTATACATTTTTATTTGTAACAATCTAAAGTGATTTTTTTCTGTAATGGAAACATTAATGGACATTCAGTAAAAATTAATATTGCCTAAGAGGTGCTCCATTTTAGTCCAAGGACTATGCATTATATGGTAGTATTACTAGTTCTGTCCCCCAGGTAGACTGACACATACACCAATATCCTAAAAACCCCAGAATTCCTGAAGTGAAGAAAAAAAAACAAGGCTTTTCAAATTTGTTTAAACAAAGAACCCACTCCCTTCCTTTGTGCACAGTATCTATTAATATCTGCTTTGCTGTTAATTCTATAAAAGATTAGCCTTCTTTCAGATAGTTCTTTGTGAATTATAGCATTTATAATGTCCATTTGATATAATCTCTGTATCACACTCTATCTATATATTTTATGGTCCAATCTTCCCATTTTCATTTTACAAACATTTCTATAGTATATTATTATTTAGATATACTTATTTACCATTCTATTACTAGACATTTCGGCCATCTGCAATTTTCGACTATAGTTAATACTTTCTTGAACATTCTTATACAACTTATTTTTCTGGGTGACCTATATAAAAATCACTGAAAGAATTACCTAGTCAAAGTTTATTTAGGCCCTATTCTTTCATTGCTTTTTATTTCTAGTGTTCCCAGATAATTTAGATGCATGTACCATTGCTTGTTTCTTCAAATACATATGTTTACAGGATTCTAGAGAAGCTGTTCACTTCTTTTTTGGGTGATTTATTATGAATTTTGCTTTATTCTATGTAGGGTTTTTATGGACAATTTATTTTGCCCCCTTTAAAATATGGATCACTATGGTAGGGACAAGGACACAACAACAAATGACTAGAGACAAAACATTCTTTGTGACTTTCAGATCTTTTTGAGAGTTCTTTTATGGTGCTCTTGCACCTGATATGCTGGATTTGATGGCACAATATATGCTAGATGAGACATAGAATCTTCTAGCCAGTTATTATTAGTATTCAAGAGCCAAGACAGTGTAAAAAAGTGAGCTAGGCACTGGGGACATAAAAACACTAGGACACTGTTACATAGTATTTATCATAAATAGCTGTAATGCTCCAAAGAGAATGAAAGAAATTTTCAACATCATGAGCAATGTATGAGGCCAAATGCCTCTATTTTTTACAACTCTATCAACATATTTTGTCATTTCCATTTTTTGCTATTTTCCAATAACATTATGGATTTTAACTTGTTGGTAAAGCTGTGCACATTTTCTCATGTAATGATTTATTATCTCTCTTATATTGTTCATCTCCTCTACCTTTTTTTTCAGTTTTATTCGGGTATAGTTTACAGACAATAAAACTCACCCTAAGTTTACAACTTAGTTTTTTAGTATTTGTCATCATCATTATGATCCAATTTTAAACATTTCCATCATTACAAAAAGTTCCTTTATGCCTCCCTTATATCCCCGGCCCTATGCAATCCCTGATCTGCTTTATCTCTTGTTTTGCCTTTTCTAGAAATCTCTCATAAATGACATTATAGGATATGATGTCATCATAGAATAGTATTTTGTACCTGGTTTCTGAATAATATAATGTTTTTGAGATTCATCCATGTTGTAGCATGTATCAGTACTTCAGTCCTTTTATTCAATAGTATTCCATTATATGGATATACCACATTTTATTTATCTGCTCATCAGTTGATGGCTATTTGGACTGCTCCCAGATTATTTTGTGGTTAGGAACATTTTGCACAAAAGCCTTTGTATAGACATGTTTTTATTTATCTAGGGTGAATTAATACCTAGGAATAAGATTGCTGGGTCATAGGGTAACTACTGTATGTTTAACTTAAAAAAAAAAAAAAGACTTACCAAACTGTCATTTTATATTTCCACCAGCAATATATAAAGGTTCTACTTTCTCTATATTCTTCCAATACTTGGTGTTGTCAGACTTTTTGATTGCTGTGGTCTGAATATATGCATGCCCATAGAATTTATACACTGAAATCCTATCCCCCAAAGTGATGATACTGAGAGATGGGGATTTTGTGAGGTCTTAGAAACCCTTGTGAATGAGATTAACTCCCTTATAAAAGAGGCCTCTGGGATCTTGCAGGCCTCTTCTGCCACATGAGGATACAGCAGAAAGGTGCCATGTATAAGCTAGAAATAGGGTCTTTGCTGGGCACTGTTTATAGGCTACGAAGTTGATGATACTTTGTTATAGCCATCCAAAAACAGTTGATTTTAGCCATTTTAATAAGTGTATGATGACTATCTCTTATAGATTTTTTTAAAAATATTTTTTCGTTTTAGTTGTAGTTGGACACAATACCATTATTTATTTATTTATTTATTTTTTTATGGCCCTTTGATATCTGAGTCTTTTTTTTTAAAATTTTTTATTGTGGGTTGTTCAAAACATTACAAATTTCTTGACATATCATATTCCACACTTTGATTCAAGTGGGTTATGAACTCCCACCTTCACCCCATACACAGATTGCAGAATCACATCAGTTACACATCCATTGATTTACA
>NW_025999990.1:33797406-33824904 GCF_001458135.2 Marmota marmota marmota
ATAGGAGCAGGGTCCAAGAAGCAGCCTCCGCAGGCTCCGCGGCCCTGGGCCAGGGCAGTTCCGGGACGGTTCCGGGAGCCGGAACTCGGCTGCCCCGCGCTCGGTGTTTGCTCCGATAAGATCAGGTTCTAAGAAGCACCCAGGCACTGAACCCTAGCAATCTGTCTGCAAGCCGCAGGCGAATTGCAGCCTGAAATTACCTGTTCTATGGCTGAATGAGCTGCCGTCAGTCGAAAACAGGTATGGTGACGTCAGCTTTCCAACATGGTGGCTGCTGGCCTCCTCTGTGGTCTGACCGGTGTGGAGAACCGAGATGGACCGCTTCCTTCCCCCATCTCGAACCCAGAATTCAGCCCTGAGTACGGTGCTTGCACGGCTGGCAGAAACTGCAGTGCTGTATCCCTGCGTCGCTATCTCCTCGTTTCCCAGCGCGCGCTGCAGACTCTAGCCGCGGGGCGGTTTGCTGAATAAGCAGTGTTACCCTCCGTGCGACAAACCTCTCGCGTTTGAGTCCCCGTAGCCGATCCTCGTGCGATGGAAATCCTTCCTCCAGGTTCCGGAGCACCCCACTATTGCTGGAAATTCCTAACAAGATATCCTTTAGCCGTCCTGACTTGTCATACTCCCACACAGTGAAGCAGCACACAGGGGCAATGCACTCCCCTCGCCGCCATCTTCCTTCCCCCTTATTTATTTATTTTTAAAATACCTTTATTTTTAAATTTATTTTTATGTGGTGCTGAGGATTGAACCCAGCGCCTTGCACGTGTTAGGTGAACACTCTACCACTAAGCCACAACCCCAGCCCTATCTCTTATAGTTTTAACTCGCATTTTTCATAATGGTTAATGATATTGGGTACCTTTTCAAATGCATATTTCTGTGCATCTTCTTTTTTTTTTTACTTTTCTTTTAGTTGTTAATGGATCTTTATTTTATTCTTTTATTTATATGCAGTGCTGAGAATCAAACCCAGTGCCTCACACATGCTAGGCAAGCACTCTACCCCTGAGCCACAATCCCAGTCCTCTGTGTATCTTCTTAATCTCATTTCTTTTTGATGGAATCTGATTACTGCCTTTATAATTTGTAAGCAACTATTTTAAAAAAAAATCTTTATTTATTTTTATGTGGTGCTGAGGATCAAACCCAGTGCCTCACATTTGTGAGGCAAGTGCTCTACCACCAAGCCATAACCCCAGCCCCTGGAAGCAACTACTTAATATAGCTGAGATAACAAATTTGTAATTCTCTCCAACTGTTGCTTTCATTGTAATGCTGATTTTACTACTTTTCATCCACACTCCCCTTGGAAGAGTGGGTTGAGAATATTTCCAGCACCCCCATCATTCACCAGTATATGATTGCTTCTGTGTATGTTGTTGACTTTATCTCAAACATCAGGCATAGTTGAACCTATAATTGATAACTAAAAATTACACTATTTTCACATAAGCAGGTGAATTTTTATCTCTGATGATTATTTCTTCCATAATCATAAAATGTGTCTTCCTTTTAAAAATGAGGAAATGTATTCAATTGTCTTCTGCTTTTAAAGAGGTAATTTAAATGCATACATTAGTCTACTGATTAGTGGGGCTCATAATTATTACTATGAATATCAATTATTTTCTACTATGAATATCAATTATTTTCTACTCTATTATTGATTTTCCCACTGTTAGATTTTACCTAGACTGTCATATATTGATTTTTATAAAAATTTAGAAACTTCTGGAATCAATTATTGTCTGCCTATAACTTAATGAAATAATATTTTTAAAGCTGCAGTTTTGCATTTCATTTTAAAATCTGGCAAGGCAATTCTATCATAAACCACTTACAAGTACATTAATATTGTTCCTTGCTTATTTTGTTACATCCATCTTGTAATTTTTGTTTAAAAAGTGGGAGCTATAAGAACTAAATGTGTAAGACCCTACATACGCTTAATGATTGGATTCAATTTTTCTTCATTGATTCAATGCACAAGAGATTTGTTCCAAAATGTAGCCCCCGCAGTATTAATATTAAGAATACAAGTAGATTTTTGTTTAAAAGGCAAGATGCTGAGTCCCACCCAGTTAGGATTTGTGATAATGACACCCAGGAATCATCACTGTTGGCATGTAGCTTTACGAGGTGTTTCTTCGTCACACTTAAGTGTCAAGTTATCATAGCTTCTATTTTTGGATCTTATTAGTGAGGGTTGACTCTACTGTTAGATAAATAGACTGAGAGGTGGTAAGTGAAGGGATACTCAGCAGAGGCACAAGGTCATGGTGTGGGAATGACAGGAAGTGGTCTAGGCAGTGATGACGCTGGTCTCATGCTGTCTGGCTAGGATCAGAGTCCCCTGATCTAAAAATGAACTGTAGTGCAAATACTTGCTGACCACACAACTTGGGCAAGCTGGTATGGCCACTATCTTAAACAAATGTGGTGCTGGCTGTGCATGTAAAGTATTTGTGCTTGGAGCTCAAAATATGCTAGATTCTCTCCTGCAGCAACTTGTTCCACCCTAGTTTTGAACACTCATGACTTACCTTAATAAGGGTCACAATGCCTTCATTGGTCTGGGCATCAGTTTCTATGTGGAAATAACCCCCTTCGTTTCCTGATGCAAACGTAAAATTTGCTAACCAATTATCAGAACCTATTTCATCTGCATCGGTCACTTTTATGCGCATGACTTCTACATTGACTTGATTTTCTTCAATCGTTCCTTCGTACTGCAAAATAAGAACATGTGATTTTTATTCTGATATAATACAAACAAGTTGATATATATATTTTAGTTAGGGCCAAAATATGAATAAATAGGTACATTTATTATAAAAATAAGTTACCATTTCATTTTCCGTTACAGGGATATTGTCATTGACATCCAAAATACGAATCTGAACTTGAGCTTGTTTGACTGGTTTGTCTGTTATTTGTCCATTGCCATCTCTTGCTTCTACTGTCAAAGAGTAGCTGCTGTGTTCCTGCAGAGAAATAAAAGATATGCAACAGGGGTGAAAATGAATTGTTCCCAATCTTCCCTTCTGGTTTTAGTTCACATCACCATTGGGAAACGAACCATAGTATACTTTACTCATAAATAAGTTTCATGATCTGTTGTTTCTATGTTATTTATTTGTAGTCAAGAGCTTTTGAGAAAGGGCAGAAGAGGACTAGCAGAGTTACTGTCAAATTCTTAAATATTGCCATTGGTGGTATTCTCAGAAGACTCTGTTCTTAAACCAGTCTATACTAAAGGGACGCTGTTCAAAATACAGTTCATTCTGCAATGGAAGACGTGGTGGGATTGTATGAAATGTTTTGTTTCCTACCCTATACACATCATTCTTAGCTAAAAGGTAACCCAGAAGAACCTAGTCCCAAGAAAAACTTAACCAGTGAGGACAAAACTTGGTGATCTTTATCCTGACTTCCTCAGGAATAGGATTCTTAGAGACTGTGTCCTAGAGAATGACTGTCATTCAAAAAGGAACCTTCTCTTCCGTGTGTGGTCCCCTTACTGTAGCTACATTCTGTGTGGCTGGATTTAAGAAGTTTGGCAGCCACTGCCAGTACACAGAGGTCCTACGTGGGGCAGAACCACTCAGTGAATGAAGGACAGTTGGGGCTCTTGATGAGCCACCTGGCCTCTAATTCTGGCTTTGTCATTTACTAGCTGTGCTGGACACAAACTTAATCCCTATGATTCTCAGTTTTCTTATGGGGATAATAACTGGATCTGCCTCAGAGGTTTCCATATGGATTAAATGAGTTAATCCATATAAAGGGCTTAGGATATTACCTGGCCATGGTTAATACCCAATAAATTATGGCTTTTAATCTTGGCTAAACTTTCCACACCTCAGAAACGGTAGCTTATTACAAATCACACCACTAATTCAGAGTAATACTTTTCCTCTCTAGTTTTATGAGAACAGGTGTAGAGCAGAATGTTAGGAGTGATCAGATTCTTAAATTTTACAAAGATCCGGATGGCAAGTTGGCAACAATCCTTCCCATCTGAGCAAAGTTAATTTTCCAAGTACAATACCATACACTTGGATGATGATTTATATTTGAAGACAAAACAGTATTCACCAACATTTTATTCTTATATATTAGGATCTTTGTGCACGTAGCATCTGAAAATTCTTTTATTTTCCCCTTTAATTTAAAATTTTGAGTTAGAAATTAAAAGAATGAAAAGTTGTTGAGAGGACAGTCTAGGTAAACTACTCAAATTTCTCTTTAATTTGGGATTTAAAAATAATTTTCTCCTTTATAAGGATTTTTATTCCCTAGCCAGGACTCCTGTCTCCAGCCCCTTGCCCTCACCACCTTGATCCCTACAGTTCATTAGAGAACCCGCCAACTGGGAATGCTGTCAGGACTCTAGGAAATGGATTTCTAACTGGAGCGGTACTGGAATGGTGTTGTCTTTATGAAATTATCATTTCAACATAAACTCAAACATTAAAAAATTAAGCTGGTATTTTATATACATATATTTTAATGTGAAGTCCTCCACATCTGGTGCTTTTAAGAAATATATCTCAATAGGCATACAGCACATCTCAATTTGGACTAGTCACATTTCAAATGCTCAAGAGACTCATATAGCTAATGTCTACCAGAATGGGCAGTGTATCCCTAAAAAAGGATGATTCTTAGTTATCCTATGACCTAGGAATATTGAACGAACTAAGAAAATTCAAAGAAACACAGAGAGGAGCAACTGGAAAGGATAATAAGAAGTTTAAAAGATGAACAACATGAAAGTTTAATTTACCTCTCTGTCCAATGTAATACTGGTTGTATAAATCTCTCCCGTATCTTTATTTAGGTAGAACACTGGAGGATATGCAGGCTCCTGAGACACGATTCTGTAGGAAACCTTAGAATTCATGGTATTGGGCTCATCTGCATCTATTGCGGTGATTTTCATCACAAGTGTATCTAGCATTAGAAATCAAGATGACCAGGGTAAGTCCACTTACGTGTGACATTATATTATTTTTAATTTCAGTTTGTTTCTAAAAGAATTTCAGGTATTTGTCAAAACCACAGTTTAAGCCAGGTGTGATGGTGCATTCCTGTAATCCCAGTGACTGGGAGGTGGAGGTATAAGAATCCCAAGTTCAAAGGGATCTCAGCAACTTAGCGAGGCACTAAGCAACTTAGTGAGAGCCTGTCTCTGTCTCTAAAAATGGATGTGGCTGAGTGGTTAAGTGCCTTTGAGTTCAATCCTTGCTCAAAAAAAAAAAAAAGAAAAGAAAGCACAGTTTACCACAATCAAAAATTTACTTGAATGAGGAAATAAGCATGAGTAGAATAGAGGAGAAGGAAAACAAGATGAGAGCAAGGCTAAGATTGGGTAATTTCCTGCACAATGCTCTTAGAGGGCCTCATATGTGCTTATTAGCTAATACAGAAAAAGAAGCATGAGCAGCCACTTGATCCTGTTGTTTATCAGGATACAAACATCTCAGGAGAAGTATAATTATTCTTTTTATTTTGATCAAAGAGAAATCTTTCCTTGGAGTTTTCTATAGAGTACTTCATTGAAAAATGTTGTCAAGAAAACTTACAGTAAAAATAATATGTCAGAAGTCAGCAGCTCCATCCAGAGGCCCAAAGCCAGACAGATACCTGTTTTTATATGCAAAGTTTCACTGGAATAGAGCCACCCCCATTTGTTTACATAGTATCTCTGGCTGCTTTCCTTCCAAAGGGCAGACTTGAGTAGTTGCTATGGAGACCTCACCTGTCACATCAGTCTACCATCTTTTCCCAGGGTAAAAAAGATAAGTTTAAAGTCCTTTGAATTTATCATAAGAAAAGCCTTTCGGAACTGAGAGCCACAGGTTCATTTTTATTTATCCTGTGGGTAAGAACACTCAACTTCTGTTACAGTATGGGATTTAGTGTTTATTTACACAATGGAAATTAAATGGCACTCATGAAAAATAATAGACTCTTACTTGCTGCACTCAACTCTTCAACGGACCCCAGGAAGACTTCCTGTGTGAACACTGGCTCATTGTCATTGATATCAAGAACCTTAATCCGTAGTTCTAAAGGTTTCTCAAGATTGTTTCCTTTTTCATCCAAAGCATAACCCATTAGCTGAAATCGTGACATAAATAATAAAATTAACTAACGTAATTGGGTTGCTATAGCATCAAAAATTAAATCATAAGTATTACCAAAAAAAAAAAAAATACTACCAATAAAATTGTTCTACATACCAGAAAATATGGTGTTTCTTCTCGATCAAGAATGCTAGTAACATTCAGTTCTCCAGTGCTTGGATTAAAGACAAATATACCAAATGGTGGCTCTGTGATCCCTTTTCCAGTGTATTTGTAAGTAATTTTTAGTCCTCTTTCTTCTGCAATATCAGAATGGATCTAACATGAAAATAAGAGATGAGTGTCTCAAGTTAAATTCTTTGTAGTTTACATTGTAAATTAGTGCACAATTTCTGTTTGAAGTTGTCAAGACACTGAAAGGAGGGACATGGCACTAGCATCAGGGAACCTGGGTTCTGATTCTATCTCGGCTGCAGCTGAGTTATGTGACACTGAGTTAGCTACTTAACCTCCCTGTGCCTCAGTTTTCTTATCCTTTAACTGGAAAACATCTGAGTGTTTCCTTTTTTAGGGTGATTGTGAAATTAAGACATAGCTGTGTGCATCTTGCAGGGGGAGGAGATAGATTTTAAATTTGGCACATATGGTAAAAATCGCAGAGTCAAAATCACCCTCATTAATCTATTTGATTATCTGAAAATCATTCCCAAGAGGGATGAAAACCATCAAGTGCTTCCCTACTTAGAATGCCTCAGCACATCATGTTTCTAATCTGCTAGATATTCTGTAGTTACCATCTTGAGATCCTCTACAAGGCAATATCATTTGTATCTTTAAATGCTTCTCTGTGGTCCCCTAATGGTTCCTCATTTTCTCCCTTCACATACCACTAAAGTCATCACCACCATCTGCCTGCCTGGCCAGTTCACTATTATGAAACTTCAGGATTAGTTAGTCTTTCTTCCCTTAGGCTTCCCAACAATGCACTGGGGTTGTTGGGGTTTTAGCTGTGAGAAACCAAAAGATAGCGGATGGGTCCTCCAACCTCCTGCTACAGCAGCTCAGCTCCTGGAGTGCGATGGTAAATCTAGAGCAGTCACATGATCATTTTTCACTGAGCTTCTGCCTGTCCTTTTGCCAAATGCATGCCCATACACAATATACAGATACACTTATGTATGTGCATTTAAATTTACATTATAGTATTTATAAGGATATTCTATGTCTTTGCAGACTACTTGTATGTACTATATAATCCTACCTGGGTTAAAAATAAAACAAAAATCGTGTGGACAGAATTGTTGGTTTGTATACATGTATGTATGCAACTAAGAGTTTATTGCATATATATATATGTACGTGTTATGGTTTATGTATGAGGTTTTCCCCAAAAGCTCATATGTGAGACAATGTAAGAAAATTTAGAGATGAAATGATTGGGTTGTGAAACTTTTTAACCAAATCAGTGCATTAATTCCCTGACAGATATTAACTGGGTGGTAACTATAGGCAGGTAGAATGTGGCCAGAGGAGGCAGGTCACTGGGGGCATGCCTTTGGGGTATATATTTTGTCCTTGTTGAGTGGGGCTCTCTTTTGCTTTCAGGTATGATATTCTGAGTTGCTTTCCTGTACCACACTCTTCTGCCATGATGTTCTTCCTCATTTTAGGAAAATCTACTGAAAGATTGTATGAATTACTGAGAAAAAAAAGCAAGCCAAAATAAAACAAAAAACTAAGTTGCTTGTATATGTACTGTTATGTTGAGCCATACTTGAAACTCTCCAGATTTTAAGCAAAGCTTGGTGGGTTATGCCTGTAATCCAGTGACTAAGAAGGCTGAGGGGCAGGAGGATAGCAAGTTTGAGGACAGCCTTAGTAAATTAGTGAGATCCTATCTCAAAATAAAAAATTTTAAAAGGACTGGGAAATAATTCAGCGGTACAGTGCCCCTGGGTTCAATCCCCAGTATATATATATATATATATATATATATATATATATATATATATATATATATAAAGGCGGGGGGCTTTTATATTCTTTTATATTTAAAAAAATGTTGTTAGAAGACAGGAAACTTTATCTTCTATTTCATAGTCATAGTTTCTCTTGAAAAAGCTCTTCACATATGATCTTTATGAGATTGGAAAGATGAAGGTAAAACCTGGATTTGAACGTATACATTCACATGAATGCTTACTGAGCACCTACTGCACACAGGCGTTGGTCAGGGCACAGGCAGGACTTGGGCGCTCTAAGGACTAAGCCAAGCCTTCGTGGAGCTTACACTGTACTGAAGGAGACAGACGATGAAACAAGCAATGTTGATTCAGCAGTGAAATATGCCATAAGCCAATCTGATACAGGTTAAGAGGACAGAGAAAAAGTGGGTGAGGGCAGAAGGAGGTGACACTGTGTAGAGAATGCCTGATATATGCTAATCTTGCAGATTATCTGTGGGGATCAGATTCCAGGCAGAGTGAACAGCCTTGCAGAGTCGGGGACTGGAATGAGCTTGTGGTTACTTTAAGAGGATGTAGCAGAGTAGGGAATGGGAAGTGATTGGAACTGGGGACAGAGAGGTGGCCTAGGCGAAGCAGTCAATCATATGGGGGCAAGAGGGTTATTTTTTCCATTGCCCTGGGAAATCACTTAAAGGTCTCATCAAGGAGGTGAACATGCTTTGTCTTTTCAAAGGTTTGCTCTGGCCAAATTCTGGAGCATGGGCTGTGTGGAAGGGCTTGGCAAGAGTCAGAGCAGCAAGACAAGATGGGAACACTTTTTGTTACGAGGGATGGAGATAACAAAGCCTCAGACTATGGGAATGGAGTTGAAGAGAAGAGCGCAGAGTTTGGATATACTTTTTGGGTAGAAGTGATAATACTTGCTACATATCAGCCTTTAAAAACTGCATGGAATTATGGTGCCTTTTACATAAATGGGTAGAACTTTAGGAGAGCAGCTTTAGGGGAGCAAAACAACAAGGGTTTAAGTTTGTACAGCTAACTATGAGGTACATTTGTAGGAGGATTATCACATAATTGATTTTAAAAATTGGACCATTTGAGAGTAAAGAGGGAGCTACTACTTATTAAGCTAGGACGACAGGCACGAATCAGGATGTACAGTCACCCTCCCTCTCAGACCTCAGTTCTATCCACAACTATCATAAACTACTTTTTACCATAATACCCTCTTTGGAGGATTGTAATGCTGTGTTAAGTTACAATTAAATTACTGCCAGATGTCTCAACTCCTAGTTGAATCAAAACTTAAAGTGATAGATATTTTTTGCCAATGATGTTGCATCTTTCAGAAAGAGAAAGAAGATCTCAAAGTTGGTACTTGCTGCTAAAAGTCAGCTCTGCTAATTTTCTCTCTTTTTTTAAGCTCTGCTAATTTTCAAATATATTCTGAATATTAAGAAATTTAGTAATTACATAATCATCCTTAAATTTTAAAGCGGACATAAAAATCCTCTTCCACCACAGTTTTATTCATAGGTGTGTGTTTCATGTTCCTCTTTAGAAGATACCTTGGCAATTGGATTCTTTTTGGACAGATCCTCTCCTTCCCTCAGAGCCACAGGGGCGGTGATCCAGGCCCGCTTTTGCCGTACTAGGTGAGTATGTTTAGGAAGCAGCTGATTTTTGCTTCTGGTGTTTAAGGCCTACAATAATAAAATATTGCCAAAATATTATTACATATCATCGAGCATTTGTGTGAAATTCTATACTTTACTAAAGCTTAAAAGTAGTGCAAATTTTAAGGTATGTTTTACATTTCTTACCAAGCTTCATTTTTTAAAGAGGAATGTACATATTCTAATAATCTCTATAGGTGGTCAAGAGATTATCTCCAAGCCTATAAAGCAGAGAGTTGTGAGGAGGAGGAGGAGGAGGAGGAGGAGGAGGAGGGAAGAAGATATCCCAGAGTATCCAATTCAAAAGGCCTGAAGAATAAATTAATGGCCTCACCTTACAAATTGACAAGTGAGAATAACAGACCATGTCCAATAATTTTTCTTATTAGCTAAAAATGAAATTTCACTTTTCCTTGATGGCTTATGAATTAAAAATAAATTACTATCATGCTTTAAGACAAAATGTTTGTAAACTGTTGATATATATGTGAACAAAACTGGTACAACTGCCAGTTAATGAATTTGTTATCAGGAATGTGTAAAGGAATACATCTCCTGTCTCTTGTTTTTATAACTTTAGGTAGAAAACTATTATATAAATTTTCACTAGGGTTTTATAGGTAAGTATGTATTTTATGAAGGAAAAGTTTAATACAGAAGACCTACTATCTTAAGATCAGAAATGATTATTACACTAGGATTATTTTACCATTTACTAAGTTTGTTGCTGTACCTAAACATGTATTTTTTTTTTTGTTGTTTCAAAATACACTGGTTATAATTGATTTTTATTTGCTTTCATTTGAAAACCTTTTTCTTAATTTAAACAAATATAAATTATATATAAAGAATTATAAATTATGTTAAAACTTTTGATGCATCTATGTTCATTAGAGATATTGGTCTGTCAAAAATTCTCAACAAAATTCTGGCAAGTTGAATACAAAAACATATCAAAAAGATAGTGCACCACAATCAAGTATGATCAAGTTCATGACAGGGATGCAAGGTTGGTTCAACATATGGAAATCAATAAATGTAATTCATCACATCAATAGACTTAATGATAAGAATCATATGATCATCTCAATAGATGCAGAAAAAGCATTCAACAAAATACAGTACCCCTTCATGTCCAAAACACTAGAAAACTAGGGATAATAGGTACTTATCTCAACATTGTAAATGCTATCTATGCTAAGCCCCAGGCCAGCATCATCCTAAATGGAGAAAACCAGAAAGCATTCCCTCTAAAAACTGGAACAAGACAGGGATGTCCTCTTTCACCATTTCTATTTAACATAGTTCTTGAAACTCTAGCCAGAGGAATTAGAAAGACAAAAAGAAATTAAAGGGATACAGATAGGAAAAGAAGAACTCAAATTAGCACTATTTGCCAACGATATGATTCTATACCTAGAAGACCCAAAATATTTCAACAGAAAACTTCTAGAACTAGTGAATGAATTTGGCAAGGTAGCAGGATATAAAATCAAAACCCACAAATCAAAAGGATTTCTGTATATCAGTGATAAAACCTCAGAAAGGGAAACAAGGAAAACTACCCCATTTATAATAGCCTCAAAAAAAAAAAAATTGGGGAATCAACTTAATGAAAGAAGTGAAAGACTCTAGAATGAAAACTATAGAACGCTAAAGAAAGAAATTAAAAAAGACCTTAGAAGATGGAAATATCTACCTTGCTGTTGAATAGGCAGAGTTAATATTGTTGCAATGACCATATTACCAAAAGCATTACACAGATTTAATGCAATTCCAATAAAAATCCCAATGACATTCCTCATAGAAATAGAAAAAGCAGTTATGAAATTCATCTGGAAAAATAAGAGACCCAGAATAGCTAAAGCAATCCTTAGCAAGAAGAGTGAAGCAGGTGGCATCACTATACCAGACCTTAAACTATACTATAGAGCAATAGTAACAAAAATCAGCATGGTATTGGCACCAAAATAGACTTGTAGACCAATGGTACAGAATAGAGGACACAGAGACAAACCCCACATAATTACAGTTATCTTATATTAAACACAGGTGCCTAAAACATACTTTGGAGAAAGGATAGCCTCTTCAACAAATGGTGCTGGGAAAACTGGAAATCCATATGCAACAAAATGAAATTAAACCTCTATCTCACACCCTTCACAAAACTCAACTCAAAGTGGATCAAGGATATAGGAATTAAATCAGACACCCTGAACCTAACAGAAGATAAAGTAGGCCCAAATCTCCATTATGTCGGATGAAGCCCTGACTTCCTTAATAAGACTCCTATAGCACAAGAATCAAGAAATGGGATGGATTCTAACTCAAAAGCTTCTCAGCAAAAGAAACAATCAGTGAAGTGAATAGAGAGCCTACAGAATGGGAGCAAATTTTTACCACACGCACATCAGATAGAGCACTAATCTCTAGGATATATAAAGCACTCAAAAATCTTAACACCAAAAAAACAAACAAATAATCCAATCAATAAATGGGCCAAGGAACAGACACTTCTCAGAATATGATATACAATCAGTCAACAAATATATGAAAAAATGCTCAACATCTCTAGCAATTAGAGAAATATAAATCAAAACTACTCTAAGATCTCATCTCACTCCAGTCAGAATGGCAGCTATTCAGAATATAAACAACAATAAGTATTGGTGAGGATTGAGGAAAAGTGCATACTCTTACATTGCTGGCGGGACTGCAAATTGGTGCAGCCAATATGGAAAGCAGTATGGAGATTCCTTGGGAAACTGGGAATAGAACCACCATTTGACCCAGGTATCCCACTCCTTGGTTTATACCCAAAGGACTTAAAAACAGGGACACAGGGACACAGACACATCAATGTTTATAGCAGCACAATTCACAATAGCTAAATTGTGGATCCAACCTAAACACCCTTCAGTAGATGAATGGATGAAGAAAATGTGGTATATATACACAATGAAATATTACTCAGCATTAAAAGAGATTAAAATCATGGCATTTGCAGGTAAATGGATGGAGCTGGAGAACACAATGTTAATTGAAGTTAGCTAATCCCCAAAAAACCAAATGCTAAATGTCTTCTCAGATATAGGATGCTGATTCATAATGGGGATGGGGGGGCATGGGAGGAATAGAGGAACTTTAGACAGGACAAAGGGAAGGGAGGGGAAAGGAGGGTGGCACAGGGGTAGGAAAGATGGTGGAATGAGATGGACATCATTACCCTAAATACATATATGAAGACACGAATGGTGTGACTCTGCTTTGTGTTCAACCAGAGACATGAAAAATTGTGCTCTATTTGTGTAATATGAATTGAAATGCATTCTGCTATCATACATAACTAATAAGAATAAATAAAAATTTTTTAAAAAACTTATGATGCAAAAAATATCAAATTTCCTTCTATCTTTTCACTCATTTTTCACAGAATATCCATTGTTAACAGCATAAAGTATATCTTTTCTGAGAACACAGTTGTGCATGTATGCACACGTGGATAAAGGTCCTTCCCTATAAAACGATCTATATTCCCCAGCACTGATTGGCACTTATTTGTTTGAGAACAGCCATGTGTAAGGCAGCATGGGTTTTAATCTAGTACAACACAGCCAAACTGTCCGATATGAAGTAAAGCCTCTGAGTCCCAGAGATAGAAATAACCCCTTGGTTCCTTACCTCAAAGTGAAGTCCATTTCCAAAGTTAAAGCAGATCTGTAAAATAAAATTATAGACATGAAAACAGAAGTCTAACCACCATTCCATCCTTAGTCAAAATGAAATGACATTGAATCTTCCCTTTGCCCTTCCTCAATGACGAGGGCCAGAGGAAGGAATCTGCCTTCTCCTTGAGCCACACTGCCCATTCCAGAAAATGCCTGGAATCTTCAAAAACAAACAAAATAATCGGCCTTGTGAAATTTTAGCCATACCTTGGTTCTTTTCTTCTCACCCTGGTTTTCATCTTCTCTGGGATCCACTTACTTTTCCTCAAGCCCTTCAGGATGAGGTGAGCCTCCCAAGTACCCCCTAGGGCACATACACACCCCTGGCCGGGTTGACTTCTCCATTTTTCAACACTCCACCAACTGCTTTCTTTAATTCTTCGAAAGTAATATTACAATTTGGATTTCATCATCACAGCATTGTACTATTCTAAATACAGTTGTTTCTTTCCAAACTGCCCCATAAACTCCTATCCTGCTTCTGAATTTTGCTGTCATTTCTTTTTAATCTGGGTTAATTGCCTGCAGGCGTCATTGTCTCCTGGCTTCATCGAAATGAGCACTAATCTGGTAGCAGCATGTGGCCATTTATATTTAAACTGAAATTATTCAAAATTGCAGTTCTGTGGCTTAATAGCCACACAGGCTAATGGCTATCATTTGGACGGGGCAGATGGAGAGCATTTCCATCATGCAGACCAGCAGACGGCAATTGTAAAGATGTGAATGATAGGCAGGAGTCTTCATTTTCTTGAGTCTTTGACATTCTTGCCTCACATTGTTTCTGGCTCTCTACTATTCTCATACTGTCCCGGGCAACACTGCTAAGAGAAGGCTGTGGTGACCCAAAGGAATCCTCACATGAATTAGAGTAGCTATAAAGGTGGTGGCTCTTTCTAGGGTGTTTACAGTTTGCCCAGGAGAGTACAAGCTGATATTTATTGTGCAGGCAACCATCTGTTAGCATCCGTCCATCCACAGTGTGTCCAGAATACAAATTATGTAGTCTCCTTGGCTTTGTCTCCCTCTTATTGTATCCTGTCATAGCATTCCAAACCTCAGAACCCCACCCGATCACCTGGACCACACTTCTGTACCCACTTGCTTTTACACAATGGTCCCATATTTAATTTGATGGACACTGTATCTTTAGTCAGCTTCTCCTTCCCTCTTTCCCCAAGGAGAGGTGTCCTGGCTCCTTTCCAAGGTTAACCAGCATTTGTGTGCTTTGCTCTCAACTCTTGCTCTACCACATTTATCATGAAACTGGTCCTTCCACTGACCTTTCATCTTCATTTCCCACTGGCTAACCAAGCACAATTAGGTCTTTCTTATTCTAAAGCAGATCCCTCTCTTATTTCCGCTAACATATAATCTACTGACCCACACCCCTCTCTGACCATCATTCCAAATTGAAATAACTGTCTGTATTTATTGCATTCAGGTCCCCACCTTTCACTTATGTGTTAATTCATTGGAATGTGTCCTTGATTTGGGTTTTCTCAGTCTTGTTTGTCTTTTCCCATCTGCATGTCAGTTCCTTCTCAGATGGAGGCCATCTACACATATTGGTAATTCTCTGGTAAAAAGCATTTGTCTTTTTTTTCCCCTTCCTATTTATTCAATCATTTATATCTGTTTGGATTCATATATTTATTTTATTCTGTGGGTTACAAGTCAATACTATTTTATTTATTCTGTTCTTTAAATAGTTCTAGCTTTGGCCACTGAAATATCTCACAGGTTGGATTCCATGCCCCTGACAAGTCCCCATCTTTTGGGTTTGAGTGCTTCTTCACTTTCCAGAACTAGATGATCCAGGTTCCTCATGTGTTTTCTTCATTCCTGCCTAAGAATCAGCTATTTTTTTTTTTCCCCAGGGAGTCCTGGCTTCTGAAATTGGAGAATGACATTTAAAAGCCCAATATACATTACAACATGGTTTCCAGCCTCCTCAGCCACTTTTCTAGGGAAGATCAGTAAAGGTAAGAGATTTTCTTACCTTTGTTATTACTATCACACATTCTGCTTTAATTATTTTTGAGAAGCGGTATTATCTAATGGAAAATGCGTGGCTTTGGAAACAGTCACACCTAGGTTCTAATCTTATTTTTTGCCAGATGAGTTGCTGAGAATAACATGAGAATACAGGATACATACGGTGGCAGATGTTTTTGATGGTCTAGCTAACTGCCATTTCTTCTTATCTTCAGTGTTGCAGAACCCCATTTTGTTCAGGTGTCAGGTAGACCCTGCCTGGTTCATGAGTAATGACTGGTGCGTGACAGAACATGGTTGCTCTGACAGTGGTTGGTTTAGACAGAAACGTGTAAGAGAATTGGGTCAATGAGGGATCTGCAAAAGACTCTCCTCGAAGATAGGAAGAGAAGTATTCACACAGTTTCCCTTTTTAAGCACCCAGGAGATGGCTGAGCAAGGATGTGGCATGTGGAATGGTTATCGCCATCCTGTGACCAAGAAGGGAAAGCTAACAAAATGGTAGATCAGCTAAATTGAAATAGTGATATTACTGAGTTAGAGTTGATCAAACCTAGAGAGCCACCCTATCTCTATGTGATATTAAATTCTCTTTATATTATATTAAACTTCTTGTGTGATATTCTTTTTGTTTAGCCTACTTTGGATTAGGTTTTCTTATTTGCATTTGAAAGCAACTAAGGACACACCCATTTTGCAGGGTTACTGTGCAATTAAAGAAATATCATATCAAGTTTAACTACTGTAGTGACAGAGACTCAGTAAATAGAATTTATGATGGCATTTCCTCAGTTCTAAGTCTTATATGTTAACATTTCTGAAATTTGGCCTTATTCATATCCTCAATTTTCTGAGCCTCTAAAATATGCTAAGTAAAAGAATGTTCTTACTCCATTAGATTCTTACATTCTTATATACAGACAAAAGTGGGCTGTGTAAGAGCCAAAAAGAAAATCAAAACAGGGTCAGGATGGTAGAGTGATTTAGAAGTGTGGGCAGACTCTCAGAAGGCACTGCTTCCGCCTAGTGAAACCTGACTACAATGAGGGAGCATCAGGGAAAGTCCTGCAAAAGGATTACCAGGCCCAGTGGTTGGAATGGCTTTGGTGCGGTCACGGTTGGTTTGATGGAGGGGAGTGTCTCTGTGAAGGTGATGTTAGAGGGAAAAGTCAGATCCTGGTCATGAAGAAGACTTTGGATTTTATTCATAGAGAGCTTCTCAGCTTAGAATGACAGAACTCAAGTTTGGAAAAGCTCTTTCCAGCTGTTGTATGGAGAATGAACCACAAGGAGACAAGAACAAATGCATGGAGACCATGCCATAGTCGCTGCAGTAGTCCAGGCAACAGACAACCCTAGTTTGAACCCTGGGGGTTGCAGTAAAGATTGGTAGGAAGTAGAGACTTTCTATGTATACTTTGAAGGCAAATGCAACAGAACTGTGGATGGATTGCCTGAGGGAAAGGGAGTCAAGATGACCCTTAGAATTTTGACTTCCTATTGAGTAAGTGAAGCTTCCAGAGATGAGAAAAAATGGGGCGGCATCAGTAAGGATGGACAGAGGGATGGCATTAAGGGAGGAATGTTACGGGAGGCAAGAGCTGTTTTTACATTCTGTGTAAATAGCCTATCAGTAATGAGTATGGCCCTTAGAACCAGGTTTCAGCTGGAGGTAAAAATGGGGGAGAGGTCAGTGAGTTTTCGTTAAGGAAATGGGATGCAAGAAGATCTCTGTCAAGTGGGTGTATATCTAAGAAGCCAGTGTAAAGCAGACAAGGCTAATTTATGCCATTGGAAATCAAGACACTGGCCACCCATGGGGGTGGGCAGAATCTGAAGGGAGTACCAGAAGGCCAACGGGTGCTGGCAATCTGTTTCAATGTGGTTACTGGTGACAGGACGTTTTCAGTTCGTTGAGGATACAGCACATGTTTTCCTATGTGCACTTTTCTGTATGTATGTTTCACTAAAAAGTTAAAAATGGATGTGCACCTGAAAATTGAGAGTGTCTTGGAGTCTAGGTAAATGGTTCTTGTATTTGCATTTTAGTGACTCCTACTGCAGTAGCCTATTTTCACACACTTAATAAGGCATGAGGAACTCAGAACTCAAACATTTGCTCCACACTTGTATGAAAAAAAATCCATGAGAGTTACACTAATGTTTTGTCAGTTTTAAAACTATGTTTTCTGACTGAGGAAATAATGACTTAGCTACTTCTTTCTATAGTAAACCATTTGGATCCTGAATCTCACAGGATACGTTGTTTTTTTTTTTTTTTTTTTTTTTTTTTTTTTATTTCAACAAGTAGTTCAAAACTGAGGGTGATTATGCCCTGCTGGTCCCTCTTCTTCCCCCCACCACTGTGGACACGAGGTTATGTCTGGAGACATTGTGCATTGTCAAAACAGTGGGTGGAGGGGAGACAAGTGCTACCAGTGGGTTGAAACCAGAGATGCTGCTCAATGACCTCAAATGCACAGGACAGCCCTGCCCCCCAACAATGCTCCAAATGGCGCTGCAAAGTGCTGAGGTTAAGAAAGCTTGATCAAGCTTCTCTGATTGGAAACTACCACAGTAACCTGGGTCTGACAGTTAGACATCGTGATGCTGTTTATTTCCCAACTGGTCACATATTGCAGGGAATGTGAACAGCCACGCAGATGCTCTCTACTTTCTGTTCTCCACCCAGTCCCTGGCACTACTTTTTAACATCTCCTCTCTGTAAGTTGTTGTTTGCTGAGGGGGGATGGAGCCCAGTGCATGCTAGGCAAGATCTCTAGCCACACAGCCCTGGCCCAGCCCTCTCTAAGACTGAGTGATCGTCCCACTCCAATGTTGTAAAAGGGTTGCCTGCATTGAAAGGGAGGCTGGACGAGATGGAATGTTATTTTTTCTCCCAACCATGAACTCTGTGACTTTTTTCTCTCACAACTTGGTGACAGAAAAATGTCATATGGGATATACCTACAGAGGAAAAGTAAGCTTTTAGTGCCTGTATCTAAAAACATGTTTTTAGATTAAAAGCTTTCAAAAGATTCCCCATTTTATAAGGCTTCTCCTTTCTCCCTCTCTCTTTAAAGTTTTTACCACCGGATCCTGTGCATCTTGTAGAAACTGGTCTTTCTGGCAGCTGGTCAGAAAAAACTTTTTTTTTTGGCAGAGGCATGAAGGAAGGTGCAATATCACTGCAAAACACAATCAATCAATGTGCTCTTTGTTCTCCAGGTCAGCACTTTAGAAATGTTGTCCTGTTCTGAAGTCACTTTGATGAGTTTCACAAGCAGAATCTAAGAGGACTCCTGACTCATTAGATGACAGCTGATCCTGGCTCAGATTCTCTTTCTGAAGTCCTTGGTATAAAACAGACGATCTTAAAGCGTCCTTCTGTGGGCCCATGATTCCAAGATAAGGTGACCCCTTAAACTTTAATATCTCTGATGAATACATATCCTATTTAGTACAGATGAGATGTAGAGGGATACAAAGTAGGTTAAAGTTCTCTTTGGATTTTAAGGCATTATTATGGCTTATTTCCATTCAACCAGATATGACTTCAGGCAGAATGTTTTAAAATTCTTTGTTTTTCTCTTTTGCTGTAGAGAAGGTCAAATAAGATACCACCTTGGGGGTCCTTGGCTCACCCCCAACCCGTGCATTCTTTGTTTCTTCCAGAGCAGTAGTATGGGTTAGACCCAGGGCCTCACCCCTGCTAGGCAATCTACCACTGAGCTACATCCTCAGTCCTACCTCCATTCTTAGAATGATTTCAACTTTGGCTGAAGCAATATAAAGAAAATAAAATGAGATAAAGGCAATGGATGCTACTTGTTTATGTCCTCTGGTCATAGAGCCTGATTTGTCTGTTTGTACTGATAGACTAGAGATCTAGCCCTTCATAGCTCTGTAGCCACAAAGTTTTTGGCACGTTTTGGCAGGATCTCTGTAGTCATAGCAACTTACACATCCCCCAAAATTCAAGTGGTCCAGTGCAGTCAGGGTAGATCAATGATTACTCTGATGAATCTGTTGGACCAGCTTTATATTCAAATTTCAGCTACTGAACTTTTCTCCTCTTATTTTTTTTAAGGGAGTGGGTGGGTGGGAAAAAAAATAGTCTTTATAAAATTTCTTATTTTATGAATAAACAGCACAACTTGTTTTGAAAATCCCAGCTTAAATGCACAACGATAAATGACACAGACATTTATATATTCCTATAGCAGTCTCACTCAACAGCCGATTTAAGTCTATCATTGTATTTTTCAGAGTTGTGAATTTAACGTATCTCAACGAGCAAGAAAAGCAGAACTTTGAGCTCTACTTTTTAATTCATGAACTCTGAATCTGAACTTTGGATAGCAAATATTTTATATCTAACTAGCAAAGTATATAATTTATCATCATCTTTCCCCTGTTCTTCAGATGTTCACCTTGAGGTAACAAATGTGATTTTAGGTGAGTCATACTGAGGTTAACTCCAAAGAGGAAGACATTTTCTTTGTTGTCATTTTATTGACTCAGAATTTTAAACATGGTTTTAGCAAGACTGTGCTACACCTGGCTTGTCAGATCATGCTGTGCATTTTTATTTCCAGTAAAGTTTTGTGTAATCACGGACAGCTCCTACTATTTTCCTTGGTGTAGACAGATCAACTAAAGGCGCAGAAAAGTCAACATTATTACTCAGTGTCGATTCCCTTGGCTTCTACATCATCTTTTAAAAAAAGACAGAAGTTGCTAACAAATAGTCAAAAGTAGATCTTTTGATATTTAATATTTTCTACTGATTTTCTTCTAATGGAAAGGTTAGGAGTGATTCTCACATTTGAGTGGCATTGGGTCACCTTGTTACCACCCAGACTGCTGGGTCCCACCCCAGGGTTTCTGGCTCAGCAGGTTTGGGGTGGGGTCCAGAAATGTGTATTTCTAACAAGTTTCCTGGTAATACTGATGTTATTGGTCTCTCCAGGAAATCCTGTGTGTAAAATCAGACTAGCAAGGGAAATTGAGGAAGAAGAGATCCTGGGTAATACAGAAACTGGAAAATGAGCCCTTCAACACTGAGATGTGTGAAAAGACATATTCTAAACCAGAAAATTCAGGAACTGGCAGCTACTACCATCACAAGAAGAGCTTCTATTTAAGAAACATTAATCAACTGCTATAGGATTGTTTTAAACGGTCTTTTCCCTTTTTATCTTTTCTTCTAATTCACGTTTTATGGATCCTAAGCATTTATCATTTTTGAAATACATTTCCCTTTTTTTGGTATACATTTTCTTTAACAGCCACAAACGCTTTTTAGAATCAGGCAAAATATAAGTAAATCTGAAAAGTACATTTCACATAAATTGATACTCAGATACCATGGGCTGTTTTTATTTTATTTTGCTGCAATGTGTTCATGAAAATTATACTAAAAAATAAAATGAAGAAAAACAGAATTTTTCCCCCCACTAAGAAGTTTAAAAAACTCCCAAACTTCAGATTGCCCTTTATCACCATTAGATGGCGCTCGTCTGTCAGAAGGCAAACTCTAGGAAACACCAGAAATTAACCAACAAGACTCCAAGGACTAAAGTGGAAAATAGGCATTTTCAATTGGCTTAAAAAGAGCAGACTATCAAAATAGAAGAGTGGAAAATCAAGGACTTCAGAGCATCTGGGTAATTCCCAAATAGTTTTCCAG
Source organism: Marmota marmota marmota (assembly GCF_001458135.2). Lineage (NCBI taxonomy): Eukaryota > Metazoa > Chordata > Mammalia > Rodentia > Sciuridae > Marmota > Marmota marmota. Next base: position 33,818,566 of record NW_025999990.1, read on the forward strand.
GACTCTATCTATCTATAGAGTTAGGTAGATATGGATTTACATTTCTTCTGTTTTTCTTTCATAGAATGATTCGAGCTTGCAATGAAATTAATATTCTAGTACCAAAAGGCCCGAATTTATTGACAATTAACTATAAAACTGCTATGATGGGACGTCAGGTGACAGCTCTGTATTGACAGACAGGCATTTGGTGTCAAACTATTCAACTTCACTCACTGTTAACATTCACTAAATCCAGTGCCTGGCACACAGGGGATGCTCAAAACAATGTCAAGTTTTCTTTCTTACACTCTTCTTCCCTCACTGTAAGTTCCCTAATTGTGGCAGAGGATTGGCAGTTTATATAGACATAGATTATTGGGCATATAGTAGAAGCATAGTTAGTCATTGCTGAATGTATGAAAGTCAAAAATTTACCAATCTACCTCTCCGAGCATTAAGTATTTCTTCCAAACAAGTGAAATTCAGATCTCCCAGTTTTTCAAACATAGAAAGGTACTTTAGCTCATGTTTTTAAAGACTATCTCTGTGTCTAGGACATATAGTTAGTTTACAGATAAATGTTACAAAGATCCTGCTCTAAAGAAGTTTACAGTTTAGTAGGAAAGTCCTCCCTTAACCAAGAGGGATACCCAAGACTCCCAGTGGATGCCTGAAACATTGGACAGTATGGAACTGTATATGTACTAAGCTTTTTTCCTAAGTATACATAATGACAATAAAGTTTTAATTTACAAATTAGGCACAGCAAGAGAGTAACAATTAATGATAATGATGAAATAATCACAACAATATGCCATAATAAAAGTTATTTAACACTTAGAAATTGTTCATATTTGGAATTTTTCATTTAATATTTTTGGATCACAGCCGACTGCAGGTAACTGAACTTCAGAAAGCAAATGGGTAAGAGGCCACACCTCTACACAGAGGTGGAAAACCTTAACTGTGTTGACAACAGATACAAAAATAGTTCTGGGGAGCTCAGACAAGGCAGAAATTACTTTCTGCTGGTAGGGAGAAGGTGGCAATGAACTTGGCCTTGAATCTGCCTGTGCAGATGAAGGAAAGAAAACACACAGATCAGAGGCAGCATGCACTGGAACATGGAGATGCAAGGACAAAGAACAAGAGAGCAGTTAGGCACCTAGACGATACAACAGTGGCAAGCAGAACAGAAGGACAAGTTGTGCTAAGGATTGTCGCTCATCTTATAGGAGGGGGTGGTGGTGGTGAATCATTGCCAGCTTCTGAATAGGGAATTTGTCACAAGCACCTCTGAAAGATTTTTCGACATTAACTATGGTGCAGCATGAAAGGCAGAAGATGGTTCAAAGACTAAAATCAACTCCCACAGGGTGAAGAGGGGGGATAAAAACCAACAACAACAACAAAATAGGGCTGGGGATATGTCTCAGTGATCAAGGGCCCCAGGGTTTCTTCCCCAGAAACAAAAACCAAAACACAAAAACCCAGGGGGGATGTAATGAGGACCAGCACCAGGTTAGTGGCAATGAGTTAGATGGGTGGAGGCAGAGTCTTCGTGGGGGAAAACTTGGCAATGTCTTGCACATGGATAATAGAAGAATGAGCCAGAGGGAGCTAAAGTTTTAAGAGTGAGTGGTTAGAAGGATGCGATTTTCAGAGGATAGATTGCAGAAACAATAAGCTTAGGTGCCGGGGAAATCCTTTGGGTAGGGAAGAGACACTAGACACCAGTTGGCTGGCAGAGAGGCTCAGTGATGCACAGCAGGCTACTGAGGAGCTTGTCGGACATTCACCTATGTGAATGCACATGACCTGCAGGCAGTACCCTCTCATTCCCGAGGTTGCCACCAATGTCTTTCAGGCCTCCCACCTTCCAGTGATATATCTCCTCTGTCCCTCTACTGCACATCTCTCCACTGTGCTTGCCCAGAAAAAACAGGGTGAGAACTGCTATTGGGTTCCTAGGGATGAAAGAAACCCCCAAAATTGAGGAAGCAAAGGAAGGAGGCATTGGCAGGGATGGTGAGTTCAAAGCCAAGAAGAGATGATTAGCAGTGTTTGGGCTAGGTCCCTTGTCTAATGTCTTAATGAGGACTTTTGGGTTTTTGAAGAATAGATCATTAAGATAAAACAATGGGTACAAAAATGATATAATTGTTTTTTAAAAATATTTTTTTAAAAATAAATGTCTTTATTTTATATTTATGTGGTGCTAAGGATCGAACCCAGTGCCTCACGCATGCTAGGCAAGTGAGTGCTCTACCTCTGAGCCACAATCCCAGCCCCTAATTATTATTATTATTTCTTTTAAGTTTACATTGCAGGGGACTTGAAAGAGCAGTAGGAGGGAAGTGTTTTAGAAGTGAGAAAATCTGAACTGTCTCATCTCTCATCTACATTCACATTTACCCTTTCAGTCCCCAGTCAGGCAGCAACTGTTTGATGAGAATAATTCACATACTGTTTGTCCCAGAATAGATGCTCAATACTTTTTCTGGAGTGAATGAACATATAAAGGCTTAATCAACCACAAAAGTATATCCATTTTAAAAAGGGAACCTAGTGCCCAGCACAGTGACGCTTGCCTGTAATCCCAGTGGCTTGGGAGGCTGAGGCAACAGGATGGTGAGTTCAAAGCCAGCCTCAGCAACTTAGCAAGGCCCTAAGCAACTCAGAGAGACCCTGTCTCTAAATATAAAAAAAGGGCTGGAGATGTAACTCAGTGGCTAAGTGCCCCTGGATTCAATCCCTGGTCCCCCCCCCCAAAAAAAAGGGAACCTAGAGAAAGTAAGATGAATCCCAAATTAGAACCCTTACTATTTATATTTGCTTATCACTGTTTTCAATGTGGGTGTTACTAGCATTTTAGAGAGGAAAAGTATTCACAAGTGGCCAATGCTTCTTGAAGGTTCTGCAGATTGTAGGTTTGGTACCCCTAAACTTTGGGAACAGAGGACTAGAGCATCCTCAGGCACTGACAACCAAATGTCTTCTTAATCCTTTTGCTGTTTCACAGCCCTCCACTCCTGACAGGCTGTATCTCCCTCCACTCTGCTGGGTGATTTCTGGCTTCTCTGCTTGTCTGATGACAGCAGACCAAGGCCTGAATGCCTCCTTACCTCATTGGTTTTCACTTGGCTAAACTGTACTCATTTAGTCAAATTCTCTTTCTTTTCTTCCTTCCTTGGTTGTGTTGGGGACCAAAGCCAGGGCCTTCTGTCTGCTAAGCATGCTCTCCAGCTCTCAGCCACACCTCCAGCTTACCCTTTGTTCTTTTTCCCCTTTATCTCAACCAAAAACAAAACACAAAACACCTTTTCATTTTCTGAACAATTGGAACACCTCCCTACAAACACTCACTTGGCAAGTGTTTTCTGGCTTCTTCTGTGGGCTTGAAGACCAAAGTCTCATCTCATATGAATTCATCTGCTTCATATTGTATGTTAAAGCAGTGACAGGCTTTCCTAGCTCCTCCAGAGGACCATACACTCTTGTCTGTAGGCCTTTGCCTTTGTTCTTCTCTCAACATACCACATCTTCTCTTTTTCTCCGTATCATTTCACTAATTCATAATTATCCTCAGATCTTGGATGGGATGCCCAGCATTGGGTTGGATGGTAGGCTCCATGGTACTGTGTGTTTCTTTATCAGGACTCTTCTTGTCACTCATTACCCATTGGGAAGCTAGCCATTTCCTTATTGTATCCTTTGCAAGACTATAAATCTCTCGAGGGCAGGGCGTGTCTGGCCTTTTCATAACACCCCTCTTGTGTCTAGCACATTGCCTAAAACCAAGAAGGGATTCTCTTAATACCAGCCATCTACGGTGATTTCTTTTCTGGTGGGCATTCCTCACCTTATTCCTACACTGTGATATAAATCCTGGAGCTCCAAATTTCTCCACCCTCTTCACCAAGTTTTGCATCAAATAGGTGCTCAATGTTCACAATTTGAAATCAAGTTTGGTGTCGTATGATGTATACAAACCAAACTGACAAGATAATCTTTCATCATCTATGGACTAAATATTTGAAAAGTGCCCTCAAAGCTGTTGAAATTTGAAAGAAAGAAAAAGCTCTGATCAAAAAAATACTCAAGTAGATCTAAACCTTATTTATGATTTCAATTAAGGTTTCTAATTTTTATTATAATTTGTCATTTTAAAAAATACCAATCCTTGTGTATGCTATATTCACAAATCAACTATTTTGCAAAATTTAGACAAGTAATTAGATCAACTGAGAATTTTATCAATACATATTTCTGGATCTCAGCCTTAGAGATTTAATTTAGCTCGTCAGAGATTTCTAATAATCAGGGAAAATTTGGACCAATAAATGCTCATTTGGATCACAAAATACTTTTCCTTAAATTTGTTATTAAAGAAAACTTCTGTTAAGAATTGCCATTTTCCTGATTCAGGAGGTTGAGGCAGGAGGACCACAAGTTCAAGGTCAGCCTTAGCAATTATCGAGGCCCTATGCAACTTAAACAGACCCTGTCTCTAAATATAATGAAATAAAATAAAATAAAAAATTAAAAGTGGTTAAACATCTCTGGGTTCAATCCACAGTACCAAACCAAACCAAACCAAAAAACCCAAAACTATTAATAAACAAAGAAAAAATCAAGTAGCATCCTGGTCAGAGTGGTTTCTAGACTATGAAAGAAGCAGTGTGGCTTTTGGTTCCTGATCACAGGAGAGGAAGCTCCTAAGTGGCTGAGTTCTGCTTTGTGGCTTTGAAGTTATATTTAAAAGTTCTAAATCTCAAAACGTAAGTTTCCATCCTGGAGTTGTGGAGGGAGAGGGAGACAGCTAAAACTGGAAAAATTTCTTCAATCCTTCCTAGAATTACCTAGTCAAATTAATATCCTGTGATAACTCTCTTCTTTAGCTTGTTAAATTCTGTTATCTATAACTGAACTCTGACCCAACAGACTGTAATTTATATTCCTTCCTATAAAGAAAGTATTGTTTTCTTTTTTTGTCCCAAACACTATACTTTCAACTTCAAACACATTGGATTTATCCATTATTCTTTGACTAAAGTGTGTGTGTGTGTGTAGATAGATAGATAGATAGATAGATAGAAATTTAGAGGATGAGGTTGTGGCTTAGTGGTAAAGCACTTTACTAGCATGTCTGAGGCACTGGGTTTGATCCTTAGCACCACTTAAAAAAAATAAATAAAATAAAAATATTCTGTCCATCTTCTCTCTCTCTCTCTCTCTCTCTCTCTCTCTCTCTCTATATATATATATATATACATATATAAAGTTATATCACAAATAGTACTTTCTATAATGAACAGGATTCTGCTCTTGTCTAGTTGGCTATAGTCACTCTTGAAGGAAGAGTCTATTATTGCCCAATGAGGTAAAAATATAAAATTGCTAAAATGAAAAGTTTGCCTAAACAATTTACTCTTTTCTCTGAGTGTACAAATTGGCTTGCTTGATATGCCATTTGAAGACTGAAAGTAATTTCTTTTCTTAGATGGAGAGAATTTAATATTTAACTTTTGAGGTGTGTTAGGTGCTTTGTTAGTATTCTCCTTAGCTAGAAAACATCTAAATCAGAGGATTAGGTCGTGTTGGAAGTCAAAAACAAAGCACAATATTATGACAGAAAATTTTCATTTAAAAAAAAATGAACTTGAATTGAAAATTACCTCAGCAACATGCACAAGACGAAATGAAATAGAGCATGAAAATGAACTTGTCTGCCAAAAGTCTGGAGTTCCTAATTATCATGCTGTCTCAAGTGAAAGTTCATTGAAATATCTGGATTGGAGTTAGTCATGCTTTTTTTTTTTTTCCTCTTTTGCCTTAAAAGTCCATTTACCTAGATATATAAAGATACACACACACATATATTTTTTCTCCCTCTCCCTCCACAACTCCAGGATGGAAACTTACCTTTTGAGATTTAGAACTTTTAATTGAGTGAATGTACTTGCATTTTTAGTTTTAATCATTATATAAGAAAACTTTGTATGATTTTGTATCTAATATCTCTGAAATATATATATATATGTATATTATATATTTATATTTTATATTTGTATATAATCTCTGGAAGATGAAGCCACACCTTTATTAGCACTGTACCTGTCACTTTATCAAAACCCACTTTAAGCCAGGCACTTTTCTTAGTTAAGAGTTCAATCCTTTAACAAACAGAAAACTGAGTTTTACATCTCATTTGATCTTAGAAACCAAATGGAAGAAATCTAGCTTTGGATCTGAACACTGTCTCTTGAGGCAGCCACTGAGGCTGAGGCAGGAGAATAGCGAGTTCAAAGCCAATCTTAGCAACTTTTTGGATGTCTTGAGCAACTTAGACCTAGT
>NW_025999990.1:33824910-33832488 GCF_001458135.2 Marmota marmota marmota
CCCCCCCCCCCCAGTACCAAAAACAAAACCAAACAAAGTAACATCTGAAAACCCCATTTGATGCTGGTGGTTCTACACTTTGATTTTCTTCTTTTAAATGAAAAAAAAAAAGCCCCCAAATATTACGTTTATTTTTTTTTTCAGCATTAGGAAATCGTTTTAAAACACTGACTCTGAACACAAAGTCAAAATTAAAGCTAAAATTTTCTTTATGTGAGTGATTTTCTTAACAGCAATGCAGACTTAACAAAAAATTTCAGCACTGTAAAAGACATTTTAAAAAGTGACTAGTTTTAGCTCTTGTTCTGCACTCTAACAATGTAGGTGTTTTCCTGGTTTTTCCAGTTCACTGACGTGTATCACAGGTTACAGAGCCCAAGAACCGAGAACTTTAAGGAACTTGGAAGAAGGCGCGGAGGTGACTCCCTACCGCCTCCAGGATTCCCGTCGGAAAAAGCCTCCTAACAAAGCCCCCATCCCCGGTCAAGGTGCTCCCCGCCCCAGCGCCCACTGCACCCACAGATCAGTTAGGAAAGGACACCAGGGCCTGAGCGCAGGGAAGTTGGACAGGTTGCAGCCACCCGAGCTCTTTCCCGCAGCTCAGGTGGGCTCCGGCCGAAGCCACCTAGCCAACCCGTCACAAGCCACCTAGCCAACCCGTCCCCACCTTCGGGGACAAGCCCCAGCGCCGGGCAGGCGGGTCCTTCCCAGGCGGAAGCCGGCAGATCGGGGCGCGAGGCTGGCGCCCGCCAGTGCACTTCCCGACTGCCGGGCTCGGCGTCTCAGGTCACTGCACTTACCAGGAGAAGCAGCAGCACGCACGGGCGCCCCGGGCTCCGCGCCATCGCTACTTAGCTCCGCCGCGCCTTGGCCTCTGGCCTCTCGCCGCTCCACACCGCCCTCTCCCCGGCGCCCAGCGACCGCAGCTCCGACTCCTCCCAAATCCCGGTGTTTCCTCCACGCCCCGAGGCCTCCTCTGCCTCTCCTGCCGCCGGGGCCTCCCTATCCTGCCCCGAGGCGCGGTTCCAAGTGTACCCGTCCCGAGAAAATGGAGCCCGGGGGCCCGCGCGGAGCGATCGCACGGAGGTGGGGTATGCGCCGAGGAGGGAGGCGCAGGGCAGACTCCCGCCCTGGTGTCACACGCACCTGGACCGTGACGTCCCCGGGCAGGGGACTTTGGGTGGCAAGCCCCGCCCCAGTGTTCCCTTTCCTGATCCCCTCCTCTTCGGGAATGGCCTGAAGTGAGAGCTTTCCGGTCACTTGCGGGCCCCTGCCCAAGGGCAAAACTGGCTCAGTGGAAGGGAGACCTGTTGGGGTGCCATGATCGCAACCAGCCGCAGCGAGGCCTGGTCCCCACTACTACGGAAAGGTCCGGAGCTTGGTGAAAGTGCTTTGGGCTCAGATCGCAGAGGGCGCGAAGAGACTGGTGACGCGGGGGACCTGCATGCGTCCTTAAGGCAGCCACAGCCGCGGTGTGTGGGGCCCGCTCTCCGGGGCAGAATTCCAGGTGGCATTTTCCTTCTCCTTTCCTGTGGCCCCTTCATTGCTTCCAAAAGGTTTGCGACTTATCAGCTTTGGGGAGAAACAGTTATTAGAAGAACCAAAGGAGTTTAAAGCATTGGCCCTTTAACTCTTTGATGTAGACTAGGAGAAAACTCTAGGTCCTTAAAGAGAAATGTACGCTCTTTGACTTACAAATTTGCCTTCACAGATTGCAACTTTCATAGTCAGAAGTCCCTCTCCAAGACTTATCAGCTTGTGGCCTAGGCAAGCCTCTCTGTGCCTCAGTTTCCAGATTTGTCAAACATGGTTAACAGCATTCAACACACAGGACTGTTGTACCAATTAAATCAGAAGGATCTCTATGAAACTTTCTGCAGTGTCTAGCACTTAAGGATGCTATAAATTCTAGTTGTTAAATTGATAACTATATTATTACAAGCATAAAATGTTAAACTGAACTCTTCTTGAAAAGCAGCGACTGCGTGTGGGCACCCAAACACTGGAATCAGCCTCAGATCAGGAAACTTCAAAGTTAAGGGTTAATTGGATAATTGGAGACTAGAAAGATCCGTTTGGCACTATATTTAGCTAAAATAGAAGAGTTCCTTCTGTAGTCACAAGTGCCCCCTTTTGCTCCCCTTTTCCTTCTATCCTTAGCTGTCCATTCCAATCTTGCCAGTTTTCAAAGTTCAGTATGATTACAATCTACTTAGTAGTCCTTTCTTTCCCACTCCCCAAGGATCACTATCTTCCAGCTGAGAAACACATTCTTCTACTTTTGTTTAGAGTTTAACTGCAGCCTGACTCCTCATTCTGTTCTTTAAGTGGTGGTTGGTGAATTAGTTCCTTAACTAACTCAGTACCTAGGAAGGGTTTCTGCTTAGCTCCCCACTCTACTTCCTATGCCTACAATAGTGCTCAGCACCAGGGCAGAATCTCAACAACCCTGGTTACATAGATGAATCTGGAGGGAAGACTCTTTTAGCTTCCATTCCTTTTTCTTGAGCTATAAGGTGTAGGTGGTAGCAAACACTGGTGATAATTCCTGCTTCCCATCATGATAGAAAAACTCCTAACTAAAGAAAACAGACTATCAAAATATGATCACCAATCATCTCAGGAAGCGATAGATCAGTTCTGTTTATTATTAGTGCTTTTGGAGTTGAAATCTGTGGATATGTATTTATGCCTCATTTTCAAGACTTTGGTTTCTTTTTAGTAATGAAGATAATTGAAGCTTTCAGAATGAGAAATAGTACAAATTTTGTTTCTGTTAGATTATTCAGTTTCAAGATAGTATTCTTTCTGTAACACATTTATCCCAAGGCATTGAGAGTAGATAGCAATCCAATGCCATAGTATGTCATTCTTGAATAAGTTGGACTTAAAAAATTCTAAAGCTTAAGACTTAGTAAGTTGAGGGATTTGTTGAGAATCAGAGAATGCATAGCTAGCTCTCTAGATCTTGACTTCTTTATGCTGAGATGAGAGTAAATCTATTTCATATATCTCTGTGTTGTATAAAATAAACAGACAAATAAATAAATAAATAAAGTGGCCATTACTAATGAAGCACTAATGATTGCTTTAAAAGAAACTGAAGTGTTAATAGGATGTGAAATTTTAACTCACAGATCCCTGCTCCCCAAATTAGTTGAACTTTATGGAAAATACATTTTTCTTAAGATTTTTACAATACATTAGTTCAAACATATTTTGTGCAAATAATTATTTAATACCTAGTTATATTCAAAATATCTACCTGAGTTAATGTTTTCCAAAATGCTTTAATTCCTATATGCAGGTCAGAATAATCTTCAAGTGACTGGCTCATTAGAATCTCCTCTTAATATTATCTAAAACAAACAAAAAATTAAAAGTTTCAGAAAGTCCAATAAAAGTTAACATTTCTTTTCCATGCTCACTGCCTCCTTATTCCCCAAATATCCTAGAATCAGAAATCTTTTTATAAATTGATATTTCTTGGGTAAAAGTCTACTAGATCATTGACCACTTTTTTCCAGTGAAAATCCCAGTGACAATATTATTAGAATTAATGTTTGAGAGGTGAGAGTTAAATATGGCTACTATTAAAATGCTATCTAAACAGATCATGGCAATATATAGCTGTTATAAAAGCAAGGTTATTGTGGTCAGGAGTCAGAACACTGTTTAATAAAGGGTACACAGAGTTGGGGATATAGCTCAGTGTAAGAGTGCTTACCAAGTATACACAAGGTCCTTGGTTCAAATCCTAGAACCTCAAAAATAAATAAATAAATAAATAAATAAATAAAGGGCACAAAGAAACAGGACAAACCATGAAATATTTTCAAGTAATGTGAGAAGGACAATAAAAGGAATAATCTGGTTTGGGTTTAGTTTCACTCACTTATTCAACATTTAGTTTGCCCCAGCTCAACAAACATTTTTATTTACATTAAATTGGGAATGCAAAGATAATGTAGTTGTTCCTGTATCCAAAGAAACAAAAATAGGTACTTAAAAAAAAAATATATATATATATATATAGTGGTAAAACTATGTGCAGGATAGAATGTGAACAGTGGAGAGTCCCTAACTCACAATTGCAATACCCAGATTAGAGATGGTTGCTTGGGGCTGGTGTGGTGAACTGATTCTTGAAATATGAGTTATTGTGGGCTACACATTGAACCTGCCAGGGCAGAGTAACTCAAAGCATAGATGCTGTTGGTGAAGAGCTTTGACATGGGCTTTGACATTCTTATCACAATACCACAAATAGGGAATTCTGAAGCAAAAGCTTTCCTTTTGGTGAAAATATATTGAATTTGATATATTAGAAGAGTATTCAATTAGAAAAATCTACCAAACAGTTTGAAATGAGAAGAGAATTGCAAATAGATTTGGGAGGCACAAATAATAACGTAATTTTGTTCCCATCTATCTGGCCATTCTGAATCCACTTCTTATCCTCTGTCTGCTCATAAAATGCTTGTCTTTTGAGTTGTCCTTTCATTCTTTTCTTCTTACTTGATACTAGGCATAATTCTGCTGCCATTTCCATTGTGCAAACCCATCACAGTTTTCTCTAAGATACAAACATTGGGCATCACCATTTGGAGATTTCATGGAAATCTTAAACGGTCATAATAATTTTGTAGGGCTCTCCACTTCAGCTGGATTATTTCTCCATTCTTTTACCACCCTCCAATGCAAGCTTGCTCCTTCCTCCTATACCTAACTCAATCAATGGCAGCCTTGTCAACTTGGTCACCTAAGCCAGGACCCTGGCTGTCATCCTCAACTCTCCTTTTCCCATCCTTTCCATATCAAGTCACTTACTTTTTCAGTTCTCTGGAACTTTGTTCAAAATGATTCATAACAACCGTTGTATAGGGGTGGTTTATGGTTATTTCAGTTAGATCTACTACTCCACCCATTTCTCTTTCTCAAGATTGTTAATTCCATGAGAGCAGAGGCCACACATGGTATTCATGGCAGGCTCAGCCTGTAGTATCCAGAATATACTAGGTGATCAATAAAGACTTGTTGAACCAAGCCCACATATCCGAAGGAATTATTTATAAGTGCAAAAGGAGTATTATTAGGGAAGGTGTTTGGAATATTCACCTTGGATAAATTAGTAGTGGATCTAGTCAGAAAAACATATGCACATGTTGGTTTGTGTGTGTGTGTTTTCCCTAACAACACTGCAGTGGAACAAAGTTAGCAGATTATGGGTGTGAGTCAGGGTGATAGAGTGGACTGGCTGATAGTGGAGAGGTGTGAGTGTCCAGGATATACATGGAATTAAGTGTGGCCAGGAGGGTAATAGACTGGGAAAAGCTGGAGGAGTTCATGGACCAATTGAAGACAAAGAGCTCATTACCCTGTTCGTGGAAAAAAACGGGAAAGAGTTAACTTTCCCCCTAATCCTGGAGAAGGAGCCAAGAGTTTAGGCCATGGAAGCCCAGATGTGAAAGCCACCATAAGACATTAGGAATTAGGATCCTGGAATTCTAGTGGACTCTCCAGTTGGAGGGACCAAGAAGCCACCTCAGCCTCAGGTGCTGAGAGAGGAGAATTGGCAGACTGAAGGAGGAGGTAAGGTCTACAAATGTGATGGGGAAAAGCTTTGTTACCTTCTTGAGTTAGAATTTACTGAGTAATAAAGCTAGCAGACTCCAAGCCCTCTGGCCTAGCACAGAGAAGCCAGCACATCATAATGAACAGTTACCACACTCCTGGGGCAGAAATATCACCCCAGAGAGCAGAGCTGCAGATACCAACACCCCAGAGAAAGAGATAGCCCTAGTTCAGTGAGTAATAGCGTCTCCCAGGGCGATTCCCCACATGCTCCTCCTTATGAGTCAGTATGAAAGGACCCTTGCTTCTGACGCAAAGTCTCTGAGTCTAACTATTTTAAGGAAATTGTTAATGTTCACGAAGTAGAGAAGATTGAAGGAAGATGCAAAAGTTGCAAAACAGGATTTGGTGCAATGGAGAAAACAAAATAGTCTATCCTTGGGCCTAAGTAGAATGCTGAGCACATCTTAAGAGATTTTTTTTTTTAAGTGAGTCACTCTAGTTTTTGAATGTGAATATAAAAATGCTGGATTGAGGCATATACAAAACAGTCACCTGCCTGGGAAACCCCAGCTACACCTAGATGTTCCTGGAGATTGCCACTCCCTCCCACTGAGTAATGTCTGAAACCTTTAGCCTAAGGCTCCCTCGGCTGTTCAGTGCCTGTTCCTGGGAGGGTGGCCTGTTAATCCACTACCTGCTATTTAGATCCTAGTCCTACATCACAAATACATGGTGCATGCTCCACCTTGGGGTCTTTGTACTTAGTGTCTCTTTTCCCTCGCGGGTTCTACTCCAAAATTCTACAAAATCTATGCTAGATTTTACCCCCTTACAATGTTACCCTCTCAGTGAAGCCCTTTCCTGATGGATGATTTTTAAATTTTAGTACCCGGATGCCCAGAGGTCCTCCTATCCCCTCCCAGTTATATATTTCTTCTTGGTGCATTGCATTGAAAAAGATGGTGTGTTCTCTTACTATTTTGTTACCATTCCCTAGATTGCCAACTTCCTGAGGGCTAAGATTTTCCTCTGTGAACTGCTATGTATCCAGCACTTTTAAAATGGCTTGATTCATCCAGTAAACATTGGTTGATTGTATGAATAACTTTGCAGTGTTATTTGGGAGAGGGAGAGGAAGAGGGAGAGGGGGAGGAAGACAGAGAGGAGGAGTGGGAGGGAGAGGAGGGAGGGAGGGACTATGTAAGATGAAGACGTAGGGGAGAAGAACAAGAGAGCACTAAATTCCTGGAAGGATATGGATAACTTTCACCAATTTGGGGAGGGGGATCAGTGTGAGACTTTGTTCACTGTGAGCAAAACTCCCCCACTTCAAAATTTGTCAAGGGAAGGTGTTACTAAGACTTGCCTGAGCTGGGTGAAGTTGGAGGAGCTCAGAGGTTAGGGAAGAACATTTCTGTGCTCTTTTCTAAGACTTTTCTTAGCAGAGGGAACAAAGTGAGAAAACAAACAATATGGAAATCCCCCTTTCCCTCTGGAGATGAACAAGCAGGCATTCATTATAGGAATGTGAGGCTTGGGAATGCTGATTTTTTTTTTTCTACTTGTGATAAATCTATGGCTTTGGTTTTGCTGTACATTTTGTTTATGGGAATTCTTGGAAAGATAAGGGCACCGGTATTGGCTGAGGAAAGAGAGGAGGGAATTCTTGGTTGCTAACAGCGGCCCTGGACTGGAATCCATCAGCAGCATGACAGGACTTGCAGAGTTTTTAACAGACAGGCATGAGGGTGTTTACCCAGAGTGTCAGACAAAACCACTGCGCTAACCCAGTGTGACTAATGAGCTCAGGTAGATAGACAGAAAGAAATCCTCAGAAGCAGAAAAAACAATCAAAAGCAAGCAAACAAAAAACTCTCACTGTTTTCTTGGTTGTTTCGTTCATTTGTACACAAATGCCACTCTTATGTGTAACCAAAAAAGCAAAATAGAAGCAGAACATTAGCTTTGCAGAGAAAAACCTAAAAGTAAAACGGGGCGGGG
>NW_025999990.1:33833506-33893282 GCF_001458135.2 Marmota marmota marmota
CGGGGGGGGGGGTTGCAAGATCATTTTGAAATGTTCTGGGACGATGGATTAGAAATGCTTTAGTAGAGAGGTACAGAGTCTCAAAACTAAATGATTTCCATTCTAAAGGAAAAACAAGGATTCAAAAAGAAATATTGGTTTGAATTTATCTTAAAAATTAGTTTTTTTGGTGGTGTTTTAAAAACTTCAGTACCATACCTGTTAATGCAGTAATTTGTTTATAATGAAGTTCTGAAATTTGTAAATGGCTTAGTTTGTGAAAATGAGTGGAGTAAGTTAGAGATGGCTCACTAATGGTGCTGCTGGCTGGGGTGTAGCTCCATGGTAGTGTGCTGGTCTAGGATGTGCAAGGTCTTGGGTTTGTACTTTAAAATGATGTTACTCATTCGCATTCTGATACCACCTTGGGTGGATAAAGGAGGTGGATTCCATTAGGGAATGAGAAAGGAACTTCAGTGTGAGCTTGTGAAAGTCCTCACATATGCAGTCCTGGAAAAGTTTCAGGAGCCACTACTCTGGAGGCTGTGCTTATATGAGCTGCACTAACTACAATGTTGTTATTCTTAAACTTAAGGTAGATATTATGAATAGCGAATTATTTCTATGTAGTAACTTCACTTTTGCAGCAAAAGTAATTGAAAACCTCATAACAAGATAAATAATAATTTAATCAGTGCAGTCCTATCAACACATACCTGCTGAATTGGAAAGTTGAAGTGGCCTTTCAGATACTGTAAGAGAAGAGAACAAAACCTGTCTCTAGTGTCCAGCATTTCAGGAAGGTGTTGGTTTCTAAACCTATTTTGTTTGGATTGCAAGTTTTTTTTTTTTGGGGGGGGGATGTGTTTCTAGTTCTCAAAGTTTTGTCAGATAGAACGATGTTCAAACATCAAGCAAAACAGATGTAAAAATTTGCCTCAAAGGAAACAAAGGGAAAAATTCCTGTGAATAATTTAGATATAGTGATCAGTGACTCTTACCAGCTTGTCTGAAGACATTTGTGGTTAAAGATTTTCTACATAAATCAAAACATTTTTAATACACCTTACTGTATACCTTGAAAGCTGGCCCGTCAGTCAGCTAGACAACTCTGTTGAATTTATGACACCATTTCTAACCCCTCCATTCAAAACTGGTGCAATCTTCTTGAAACTTCTACTGAAATAGTATCAGAATAACATCAGAACTTTGAAGAGAGTCACACCCCTTTCATGCAGAATGAGCTACAATAAAGGTAAGTCAGTCAACAAAGACTTCTTGTGACTAATTTTCCTATGAAGGAGGAGGAAAAAAATCTATCATTGTCTTTCCTTCTTAGCTTTGGGATTAGAACTTCATCTGAAGTAATCAGTAATCTCATGACAATTTGATGAGTTAAGCTGATCTGTATTACAGGGACGACTTAGAGCTGAACAAAGTTAAATCCACACGAAACTTCATGTGAAGAATTGCTCTGTGGTTGACAAGAGTGCCAGGTGACTCTTCATTATTTGGTATTGTGAGAGAGTTAGTCTAGATCTCAGAATTTCCAATAAGTGGAATCTTGAGAACAGTTTATGGATATGAAAAGGGTATAGTTTCTTGTTCTTCATATCTTGGATTTTCACTTTAGAAGTGTGAATAAGCAATTTAAAATCAACCCCCACCCTTCCACAAAAAAAGACCCCAAATGTGAGATCTGAGTCCTTGGTGTGTTTATGCACACATAGGTGGTCCAATACTAAAAAGTGTCTGTTCCTCAAATTCCCTACCTACTAACTTATTGCTTATGATAATAGAATCTCACTTTGTTTCCTCAGATAATATATTTGAAGAATTAGAGAAATATATTGCAGCAAGGAGGAACAAAGTGCTTTCTGTGATTTATAGATTTAAAGTGCTTACTGTGAAATACTTTCTCAGATGACTTAAAAATTTATCTACTAGTTATGGTCAGATTTTTAAAGGAAGCTGGAGGTAGTGAATATGAAGCCATTAGGCATATCATGTGGTAAAAATAAAGCGAAAGCAGGCAAAAATAAAGAAAAAATTCATTTCTGTTCATTTTAGCTTTTGCACTAGTTTTTTCAAATAAAACTCTTTTTTTCCACCTGAGCAGCAGCCTGGCACCATAAATCATGCAGGAATCTGAAATGAAGCCTGGTCATGTTTTCATGTAGTTAATCACTCTCCTACTAACATTACCTAAAATATATATCCAGCTCCGGTGGTAGAGCACTTGCCTAGCATGTATGAGACACTGGGTTTGATCCTCAGCACCACAGAAAAACAAATAAATAAAATAAAAGGCATCGTGAAAAAAAATCTTAAAAAAAAATGTATATATCTCCAAGCCAGGTATGGTGGTGCACACCTGTAATTTCAGTGACTAAGGAGGCTGAGGCAAGAGGATCACGAGTTCGAAGCCAGCCTTATCAAAAGTGAGGTGCTAAGCAACTCAGTGAGACCCTGTCTCTAAATAAAATACAAAATTGGGCTGGGGATGTGGCTCAGTGGTTAAGTGCCTCTGAGTTCAATCCCTGGTACACCCCCCAACAAAAAAAATAATAAAATAAAATATATATCCCACAGGAGATTGGGTCAATTGGCATCATTCTTTACAGGCTAATTTTCAAGTAATTATTTTTTCCCCAAATCCACTTGTCTTCCCTGTGTACTTGGTGTACATGACACAATGAGAACTTTGCAATAAAGGAGCTTCTATTCTTCTCATTGCCATGATGTCAGCAGAATGCAATAAAATAAACAACTTACACTACCATCTTGTCACGCTTAAATGATATACACCAAACAAGATAATTTCAAGTCATCCCTTTTGAAGTCTAAATCCACTTTTCCAAGGAAGCTCAGCTGAAAAGTTGCAATCATCTGGTGAATTCTGATCAGTTTGGATATCCTAAAATTAGATATGAGTTAATTCATCTCTATCTGACTGTGCATTCATAGGAACTTCCAGTGCACAGTAGACTAGATGAGACAAGCCTTCTGGCTAAGGGACAAGATAAATAGAAAAGAAATATCATGGTGGCAGTTTGGAGTAGCCGAAAGAGAATTAACCCAGCTAATTCTTGTATGTGCCATTGGTCAATCTCAGTTGAGGTTTCCTAGCCTCTGTTTGATCATCTGTAATGAAATGAAGGTGGTTTGATAGTTCTTATGTCAGCACTCTCAACTATGAGTTTATTTTGAAGATTTAAAGTATAGAAATAAAACAAGTAAAACAACTATTTCTGAGCACTTACTTTGTCCAAATTATATTCCTGTAGCTTTACAGAAACCCCATAAGATAGACTGTTATTATCTCCATAATAATAGACCAGAAAGGGTTTGGAGAGATTGAACAACTTGCCCAAAACCATAACTAGTTAAGTGGCGAAGTTGGGATTAGAATTTAAGAACTGTTAATCTATAACTTAGGACACACAAAAGACAAAACAGAACAAAAACCTTTTCAAGTTTACCTTTTGCTAATCATTAAAATGTAGAGTTATTTCTGATTGAATAGGGGATGGAATGAAATTTAAAATTTTGTGTTAGCTTTTCCAGTAGTAGTTTTGATTTTCTGCAAACTTTAGTAGGTTTTTTTTTCCTGACAACTCATCATTTTCTATATCCAGAAACATCTCCTGACTTGTTCTTTTAATGGAGAGATCTTTTTTTTTTTTTCCAGCCAGAGTTGGCAAAGGTAGCAGTCACATGCACTGGCTTGTAAGAGCCCCTGAGAAACTATGAAGAATAGAAGTTCTACTGTCCTATTTGCAGCATAAGCCTTCATGGATGGTTTTAGTCTTTAAAAGGCATATAGCAGCACAAAAGAGGACATTCCCAGGATCCAAGAGGGTATAGATAGAAAGAGGGGCATGTCAGAAAATCAACATGCATCAAGGAATGGTGGCTCATGCCTGTAAACCCAGTGGCTTGGGAGACTGAGTGAAGAGAATCACAAGTGCTAGGCCAGTCGCAGTAATTTAGCAAGGTCTGAGCAACTTACTGAGACCCTGTCTCAAAATAAAACATTAAAAGGGCTGGGGACTCTGTGGTAAAGTGTTCCTGGGTTCAAACTCCAGTACCCCCCAAAAGTGTGTGTGTGTGTGTGTATTTATATATAATATTTTTAAAAAAGAAAATCAGTCGTAATATAGGGATACAGCTACATCAATGTTCATAGCAGCACAATTCACAATAGCTAGACTGTGGAACCAACCTAGATGCCCTTTAATAGATGAATGGATTTAAAAAATGTGGCATTTATACACAATGGAGTATTACTCAGCACTAAAAAATGACAAAATCATGGCATTTGCAGGGAAATGGATGGCATTAGAGCAGATTATGCTAAGTGAAGCTAGCCAATCCCTAAAAAGCAAATGCCAAATGTCTTCTTTGATATAAGGAGAACAACTAAGAACAGAGCAGGGAGGAAGAGCATGAGAAGATTACCATTAAACAGGGACGAGAGGTGGGAGGGAAAAGGAGAGAGAAGGGAAATTGCATGGAAATGGAAGGAGACACTCATGGTTATACAAAATTACATATAAGAGGAAGTGAGGGGAAAGGGAAAAAAAAACGAGAGAGAAATGAATTACAGTAGAGGGGGTAGAGAGAGAAGATTGGAGGGGAGGGGAGGGGAGAGGGGATAGTAGAGGATAGGAAAGATAGCATAATACAACAGACACTAGTATGACAATATGTAAAAACGTGGATGTGTAACTGATGTGATTCTGCAATCTGTATACAGGGTAAAAATGGGAGTTCATAATCCACTTGAATCAAATGTATGAAATATGATATATCAAGAACTATGTAATGTTTTGAACAACTAATAATAAAAAAAATGAAAAAAAAAGAAAATCAATTGTATATCAATTCACAGTCGTTGAATAGCTTCTGAGGAAAAACATATAGCAATTTATAATAGCTGAGAGGAAGAGGGAAGATGTAGAAAAGCAAATACTAGTAGATTTACAATTGTCTTATATTAAACAAAGGTGCCAAAAACATACACTGGAGAAAAGATAGCATCTTCAACAAATGGTGCTGGGAAAACTGGAAATCCATGTGCAACAAAATGAAATTGAATCCCTATCTCTCACCATGCACAACACTTAACTCAAAATGGATCAAGGACCTAGGAATTAAATCAGAGACTCTGCGTCTAATAGAAGAAAAAGTAGGCCCTAATCTTCATCATGTGGGATTAGGCCCCAACTTCCTTAATAAAACTCCTATAGCACAAGAATTAAAAACAAGAATCAATAAATGGGATGGATTCAAACTAAAAAGTTTTTTTTTTTCCTCAGCAAAAGAAACAATCTGTGAGGTGAATAGGGAGCCTACATCCTGGGAGCAAATTTTTACCCCTCACACATCAGATAGAGCACTAATCTCTAGGGAATATAAAGAACTCAAGAAGCTAAGCACCAAAAAGACAAATAACTCAATCAATAAATGGGCCAAGGACCTGAATAGACACTTCTCAGAAGAGGATACACAATCAATCAACAAATATATGAGAAAATGCTCATCATCTCTAGCAATCAGAGAAATGCAAATCAAAACTAGACTGGGAATTGATTACATGTTTCAATGAATCAACAGTTGGGGATGTCTGCCTTGCTTGAGAGTGAAGTCTGCTCAGACCTGCCCTTTTCATTAAGCCTTACCTCAAGAAGGCTGGTTGGAAACTCTAGGTGTTGTTATTACTTTTTAATTCACAAAACTAGAGAACAGACTCATTAATTTCAAAAACTATATCCACAATGTAAACTAAACATTAGCAAATGTTTCTGATAGTGGAAAGACACTGCTTCAGCCACACCAAGCTGTGAGCTTCCCTGAGGCAGGTAGGAGTGTGTGTGTATGTGTGTGTGTATACACGCATGTGTGCGTCTGTGCTTTGCCTTGGAAGTTGAACCATATAAATCTTATATCAATACTAGACACTGTGGCCATGGGGAGATGTGACTGAAGTTAGTCACACATTTTGTATTTAAATATTTATTTATGGTTCAGTAACCATACCTTCTTACAGGAATGGAGACCATGTCATCGTGCCATTTAAAAATTTAGAAAATTAGTCCATTCTTTTTTTTTTTAACTCCATTCTTTACTGCCTTATTTAAGAAAAGTTCTATGCAACCCGTTTTGATTCTGAAAGAACACAAATAGTTCTGCCTTCCGTGAAAATGATACACATAGTATTTGAATATCAGTGTTTTGCTGATTTTGTCATTACTTGGTGCTCTGTGTTTTCACATAAAAGTTATGGTTTGCTAAGTTAATAATGATAAATTCATCCCACATAAGACATCAGAAGTGTTCTGAGGCATAAAACTTAAAATACTTTGATCCCTTATATTTCAGTGGAATAACAGTAGAAATGGAGAAGGCTTCAAGGAGTAAGAAAAGCATCACAGTTGTTTAAATGTGTCCTTTTCTGCAACTCCTGGAAATGCTGTGCTGGAAAGACCCATTTAAGGCTATAATTTTTGTATCTAGACACATTTCACATGACCTCTTCTAGATAGTGTGCTATTAGCTATCCAAATACATTTTAAAAGTTTACTGGAAAAGATTCTGTGACTTCAGTAACTTATTTCAGTTCTTATAGCATCCAGAGGAGCCAGAATTATAATTAAGTTCAGCTTAAATACTTGGTTCTGCAATTTAAACTCTTTGGTATTTGTTAAATGCAGAAGAAAATGGGTCTTTGTCCCCTGAAAAAATAATGCCATGATTGCTTCAAAATAGCAGCGAATCATGTATTAACATCTCTCTGTTATCTTCATCATCTTCATCTTTTTCCTCTATGTATTTGCTCCTATCACATTGCTTCTTTAATCTTTAGAATTAGTATCTAGGTTTCTAATCCTTTTTATAATTTTTATAAAATTATATTAAATTTCTATTGTGTTCTAATTTTTCATTAAGTCTACTTAAGTCTCAGAGTGGAAAGTAAGCAGATTATTCTGAGGATAATAATTGTTTCTATTGTTGGATGATGGTAGATACACTTTCATATGTGTGCCATATTATTGTGCAACCTGGAGGAGGTTGCTTTGCTTCTCTGAGTCTCTGTTTCTGTGACCATAATCTCAGGTGTACTGTAGGAGTTAAATTGGAGTGTGGAACTCCCTTGGCTGTATGGTAACCTCACCAATGACTTTTTTTTTTTTTCCTGTTCTGGTAACTACCTCCAATAGTGACTTGTTTTTTTAAGACATGATTCTCTTGACTTTTAATCACAGGATTGTTTCTAGATTTTATTGTTTCACATTTGTCAAAAATAAAAAATTAATCTATAAAAAAGAAAGACACCAACCTGAGAATGGCAAATGTCTTGGTGGTGGAGAATCTCAGCCCATTCTAGACCAGGCAAAGCAGAAATTTCAGTATTTCTCATGGAAAACACATGGATTCTGGCACCTGGAATTTAAATAATTGTTTGTCTCCTTTTCTTATCAGTTATCCCCCCTCCATGAAACCATCTCAAACTATGCTATTGAACAAGTGTTAAACCATATGATCTCGGATTCAGAATTCGTCTAATATACCTGGTAATGAATATGAGAAAATGCCAAACTGCCAAGAACAAGAAGGATCCTAAACTTTTACTTGCTTTTTAATTGTTGTTTGCATTGAAGCTTGTCAGTTTAATGTGCTTCTTTTATACCATTATGTGATTTTTGAGGATGTGGTCTCCAAATTGTGGTAAACCGTTTTTTTTTTTTTTTTGGCCATTTTTATTCCTTAAACTTGCTATGAATAGAAGCTGATAATATTTTTGAACTTTACCTATGTAACTTTCACTTTTATGGAATCGATTTTGAACACTGAGTTAAGCCATCTACCATTCTTTACCCAATATTTGCTTTAATTTTGTTTTCTTTTTCCCCTTACACCCAGGGTCCAGGTCTCATTGTCCAGATTTAAGAAGGAGGAATGTCAGCCAGAAGCAAGTTCTGAAAATCTGAAGAGACTTATTTTTGTTGCATTCCTTAGGAGACATAAGGCACAAGTGCCTCAAACTGAGGCAGATGGTTCTCACCAGTGCCCTGGCATAACGTTCCATCCAGGTAGATTGGAAGCATTACCTTCTCTTTACTCCAACCATCTGAGTCTTCTTAGAATGTCACAATTTTCTCCTAGGAGAGTATTCCAAGGAACCAAATAAACATAAATGATCGAAAGTGTCCAGTTAATAAAGTCTGTCTGCCCTGACCTCATCCAGCACCTTATCCACCCAGAATGATCCTGAGCCCCATGATACTTCCCTCTGTCTGGGAGGATGCAGAAAAGGTATCAGCTAGAAGAAAAATATAAAATACCGTTAAAAATTCATATGCAAGCCATTTCTACATCATATTCCTTAGTAACTCTTCATTATGGAGATTCAGCTTTTACCAAATGGCAAAGGAAGTATTCATTTATTTATTGCCAGTTTTATTATAACAATGGTACACTTCTTGTGTTTTAATATATACTGTTTAAAATGTATAACACATCAAGTCAAAGAACAGTTTAATTGTTTTTCTGTTTAAAACAACTTTTATTTTTGGTGAAAAAATGCAAATACATTTTATACAGAAAATAAACATTTAGGTCATCATAAAGACCAATAATATTTTTAAAATTAAAAACATTTAATTTCAATTTTTCTCTTGATAAACTTTACTATGATGATCTGGTTTTCTCTGCACCTTAATAATGCTTTCTGTGTTGGGGTTTAATAGGCAAAGTTATATTGAATATACCTTTGAGCTTTAAATAAGCATTATGATTGCTAATTTGACCCTCATGCATAAACAGAGTCACTAGTGCATACTCTTAATCCCAGAGTCAGCTTCCACTGGGAAGCAAGAAGCTCAAGAAGTGCAACTTCTCAACTCTCAGCAGGATGCTCCACAGGATCCAGCTCTTCTCATTTCAAGACCTGCACAGTAAAAGCCTCAGTGCAGCAGCGGCTTGACGGGGAGGCTCAGGCTGCCTGCACTTCTGCTTCTGGTCTATTCTATCACTGGCCTTCCTGGTGGTCATGGTGCCAAGGAGAGGGATGAAAAATAGGGATAGCAGCATTGAGGGCTTAGCTTTCCTGTGGGTGTTCTCAGACTGTACCCTTCTAGATTAAACCATAAACACTTGGTTAGTTTACAGTGCATCTGGACAAAAGTATGTAGGTTTTATTATAACCAAAAAACCCCCAGGAAAATTAAAAACTGTATTTTATATACAATTAGAAATAATGAAGTTGAACAATGACCCTGTAAAGATTCCGTTTAAACCATAACATGGGGAAGCAGGTGAGGTAGGGTGTTCTCTGTGGGGTAAAGGGGTAATATCTTGAACGAATAGAAATGACTGGAAGAACACCATTACCATGAGGGTAACATATGTAAAATATATTCAACACTTTCTCTCACCTAACATTGCTACACTCAAGTATTAAATTGTGGTAGCTGTTAAATTTAGAAGCGATGGTTAAAAAAATAGTTTACATATAATCCCACCTCCACTTCCTTTTTTTTTTACTAGAAAAGCACGTCACTAATCATTTTCCTGAAATTCTGTTTATAATACATATTCATAAATTTCACCTTGTGTTATTCTAGTTCATAGCTCCTTTTGCTTATAAGAAAAGCTGTGTTTTGTATTTCCACAAAGTCTGTAGACACTGTTTACATAACATCACTCTATGTCATATGTAAATTATACCTACCTAGTGACACTTTCTAAAGAAGGACCCATTTTAAAGATTAACACAGGATTTACTACTGAGAAGTATTTAGGAGGGAGTTCAATGTAAAGTATTTTTTTTGATAGATTCTTTCAAGAATACAAAAATACACAAAATATTATTTACACTAGACTAGAATTTCTTAAACATTCTATGATGTTTCTATTTCAAAACTGTCTTAGTGTGAGCATATGTGGAATTTGTAGATGTAGCAAGTTGAATGCATAAGCCCACAGCCCGTTAGCTTGAGCAAAAGATGCATACTAATGGTTTCCCAACACCAAAAAGACAGAAAAAAAACTTAACTGAAGTTATTTCTTTTATTCTGAGCAGCTCAAAATGCTTTGGCAAATGCCTCGAGATTCTGAAGTCATTAGTAATAAGGTTCTTATATCATTAGTAATGATATAAGAAAAGGCAACGGAGACAAGAATCAGGACTCTTGACTCCAAGTGCTAATCCAGTGAACCACATTTCTGTTCAAAGTGATAAACACCTTTCTTTGGCAATGCAAGCATATACATTTAAAAGTGTTTAGGAAAATTTCCCACCCAATATGATCATAAGATTTTTGAAAAACATAAATGTTTACCACAATTTGAAAAATATTCCAGAATTAGGAGTGATGACACATCCTATTTGAGGTACGAACCAGAATATTTAAATTATAATCATGAACAGTTTATCAGAGTATCCAATAAATGCTAAATTCACACAATGTAGAGAGGTTTGCTGCTATTTTAAGAAATTTGGTCCAAATACTCAGATTCTTCCAGAACGTTATTCTGTTATGTGCTGATCATAGGTGGGAGCAAGGATTTTCTGTATAGAGCATATTGCATGACTCCCGTAGCTCCGTTGGGACAGCTGTGTTGCCAGGAACACTGGAAAGGGGACAAATCACCCTTTCCGTCACTATTACATTTTGTGTGAGAAGTGGATCAAAGATTGCAGTGGTAGGTTGCACAAAGGATCCAGAAGCAGAGTAAGACTCCTTTACCAAATAGTTACCATGCTGCAGAGGGTCATGGATGGAAATGGCTGGTTGGACAGACCCAGAAGCGGACCAAGCAGAAACCCCTTGGCTACCAGACAGAGTCTGGCACCTGTCAAATCCTGGCTGCTGGACTTCCATGGTGCCACCACAGGAGTCAATGCCAGAACCCTTGTCTTTAGAGCATGGCTGAGCTTGTTTGGCTTCATCATCAATACCGAGGCTTATCTCTGCAAGTTTTTTAAATTTGGGGCCGAGGGAGTCCAAGAAACTGTCATCCAGATCATCAGCAATAAAACTGCAACAACCCAGGGAACCTATGGGAGAACCCGGGGCATCATCCACGCCTTCATTATCATAGATCAACAAACAGTCATTTGCTTCCTGGATGTCTTCTTCCTCTGCACAGGCAAATGCTTTCTAAAGATGGAGAGGGAGAGAAAAAGACTTCTTAAAAAAAAGAAGAAGAAGAATTTTAAGGAAGATTCTTGAACAATCTATAACTGTTCACAGAACTCTAGGTTGGATTATGACTGCCCAAATTTGGTAATCCATAGAAGTTAAGAAATGTTTTTATATGAACAATATTATTATAGAAATTATCTGGGATTTGGATAATAACAGGGTTGACATTCCGTCAACATTGAGTCTAGCTTGGGCTTATGTTTTAGTTCTCAACTTTAAAGGCACTTGCAAGGATTTAGGTCTACCATAGCAGATCTGTATGATGTCTGGAGGTTATCACCTGACTTCAAGTGAGGGCTTTGTGGATGCTTGTCTGTGTTGGGGTGGTGGCAGTGGAGGTCTCCTACTGTGCATGGAGACAGTGCTCACCCTGACAGAAGCACAGATTCTACAATCCTTGCAGGAGGCTGACTTATAAATAAAATAAAAATACTCTAAAGTGTCCTTACTCAAAATAAGCACTTCCTGCCAACCTTGCCTCAAATATAGTGTCAGTCTTGCTGGGCACGGTGACACATGCCTGTAATCCCAGTGGCTCAGGAGGCTGAAGCAGGAGGATGGCCAGTTCAAAGCCAGCCTCAGCAACGGGAAGGCACTAAGCAGCTCAGTGAGACCCTGTCTCTAAATAAAATGTAAAATAGGACTGGGGATGTGGCTTAGTGGTTGAGTGCCCCTGAGTTCAATGCCAGGTACCCCCCACCCCAAAAAATAAAGTCANTGTATGTACTTTTGTATAACCCTGAGGGTCTCCTTCCATTTCCATGCAATTTCCCTTCTCTCTCCCTTTCCCTCCCACCTCTCATCCCTGTTAAATGTTAATCTTCTTCTCCTGCTCTTCGTCCCTACTCTGTTCTTAGTTACTCTCTTTATATCAAAGAAGACATTTGGCATTTGTTTTTTAGGGATTGGCTAGCTTCACTTAGCATAATCTGCTCTAATGCCATCCATTTCCCTGTAAATTCTATGATTTTGTCATTTTTTAATGCAGAGTAATACTCCATTGTGTATAAATGCCACATTTTTTTTTCCCACTCTTCTTTTTGATTGGTGACCCAAGTTATCTGTATTATTTTGGCAAAAAGAAAC
This sequence comes from Marmota marmota marmota, assembly GCF_001458135.2. Taxonomy (NCBI): domain Eukaryota; kingdom Metazoa; phylum Chordata; class Mammalia; order Rodentia; family Sciuridae; genus Marmota; species Marmota marmota. The sequence goes on from NW_025999990.1 coordinate 33,845,785, forward strand.
CATTTTTTTTTTTAACATTTTAACATGCCTTAAGAACAATGAATTACCCAACTGAGGTATATCATCAAGTAAAATCAAATGAAAAGAAGATAAAAAAAGCCACACAATTTGCCATCCAATTACCTGAGAAAAGTAGGACTCTAGGAAACTCATGTTCACGGCCCCATCAGTGTAGTCCTTATTGGTTCCCCCCGTGGAATGCCTTGTCCTCATTGTTACTGACTGTCCCGAAGAATAGGTGACAAGTCCCGAGGCTGCTCCAAACCCTGTGGCAGCTCCGGATCCAGTAGCTGCTCCAAGCTTGGTTGTCATTTCCATTCCCGAAACTCCTTCCATGACTGTGCCTCCAGCATATGTATTTGTACAAACTTCTAAAAATAGGGGAGAAAAATTCTTTGACATCTCATGCTGTGAACTGTATTTTTATTTTATTTTTATTTTTTTGTGGGACCAGGGATTGAACCTAGGGCCTTGTGCATGCTAAGCAAGCACTCTACCAACTGAGCTATATCCCCAGTCCCTTATGTGAATTATATTTTTAAAAAAGTGATTTCTAATGTCCAGGAACCATTGCTATGTAAAGCATGAATGTGGGAGAAAATACAATTATGTGATTAAAGGCTCCAAGAACACCCCAGAGTGTGTTATGTGACAGTAACATAAGAGGGGACATCAGCAGATGAAAAGGTTGAAACCCTAATTTAAAAAGTGTACAGAGGAAATAGATTTTTGATGACAATGGACAGAAATAGAAAAGTAAGACTGGGGATATAGCTCAGCTGGTAGAGTGCTTGCCTCACATGCAAAAGGCCCTGGGTTCAACACCAGCACCAAAACAAAAACAAAAACAAACAAAAGAAATAGAAAAGTAAAAAGAAAATACTTGGCAGATAGGCATGGAAAGCTTCTAAGGAAGTCCTTGTTTGTTCTCATGAAAAAGAAAAAATTGTAATGTGCAGTTATGTTGGCTCAGTTTGGAATCAAAGAGGAAATATATATATTATGCAATCATGTATATAGTTGATGCTAATTTGGTATTTTGGTGCCTAGAGAAATTTAATGCATTATGATTTTTCTGCCAGATAACTTTACATTATGATTTCATGCATTATTTTTTTTCTAGAGAATTCTGAATATAGTTCTTGCTATGTCATTATAATGGGAGAAGCAGATAAAGACTAGAGCAGCTGACAAAGGCAGACAATTACATATTTGGGGAATTATCATGCAGATTCTGTAGGCTGGACATTTAAAAACAATCTAATGCTAATATGGAAGAAAGAAGAAATTTTACTAGTAGGCCTCAGGTCTTACCTTCCTCTAACTTACATTGTAGTTGTGGAATTGAGATAATATGAATAAAATAGTCACTTGATAAAAACAAATAAATAAATTCAGTTATAAGATAACAAAGCTATCATGTTACGTTGTGACTGAATATAAGAATTAGTAATTGAGCTCAAAATAAATATACTGTTGGTTTGAAGGAAGGAAAAAGGGAAAACAGGATTGAGGATGTGTCCACAGGAGACTTTAATGGCTAATGTGACTGCGATTAAGAACAGACAGAAGTTGGGCTGTGGATACATAGATGTTGGTTACCTTTTCCTTTACATTAACATACACAAATTAATAAAGTAATTTTGAATGTGTCTCATTTTTAAAAAAATCTTTCTCATTTAACCCGCTGTTGCTATCAAATAGACATTTGATGTTTACTCACCAGAACTTTCCATGAAATCTGCTCCATTGGCCATTATAGCTGGTACACAAATATTTGTGATTTCCTGCAAATATTCAGGTTTTCAAAACATAAATACATTTAAAAGCAAAGTAGACTTTAGAGCAATACAGATGAAATGTGGTCCTTTGTTAATGGTAACATTTGTTAAGAGTACCAAATCCTTTTAGGAGTAACCTTATTTTTAGGATTTGACATCTAAAGAGCTAAAATCCTAAAAGATTCTTTCCATTACATCAGTGACTCACACTGGGGTCAAGAAATCTCTTCTTTTTGTACTCCTCTCCCCCCTTTTCTATATCAACATTAAATACATTTTTTTCTCTATGTGATTATGATACATATGTTACAAACAGAACCCCTACCTTGTCCTCAGGTTGGGCTCCTTCGATTCCCCACTGATGAATTGTCCCTTCAGAACCATCAGGAACTGGGATGAAACCACCTGTCACCCCTCCGATGGGAGTTGTCCCACAGGAACAGGTCAGCAGCAGAAGGGGGGCCACTAGTGAAAAACAAGACCAAATAATCAGAACATTTCAATTACTCAAACACCATTTGACATGACAACTGTCAGACATGTTACAAAGAAAATAAAAATTTTAAAATACTTAAGGAAAAATTCCTAATAAAAAGTAAAATTGATTTATACAGAATAAAATGTAGGGGCTGGGGTTGTGGCTCAGCGGTAGAGTACTTGCCTGGCATGTGTGAGGCACTGGGTTCGATTCTCAGCACCACATATAAATAAATAAAATAAAAGGTCTATCAACAACTAAAAAATATTAAAAAAAATAAAATGTAGTAAATTGAGCATGCTAGAATTTCAAATTATTACAAAATGGAAGGAGACAGGCCAGATCATTTCTCGTTGCAGGTATATTGTTGTTGAAGACACACTTTGTTTGATGAATGATAAAGGGGGTTGCTCAGTTCCTCAATCCTTTTCCTGCATAGATTTTTTGATGATTGTGTTTCTTTGTACATATTGAGGCTAAATATATATTGTGTTAGGTGAATGTGGAGATGACTATGATACCTGAATGCCCAAGACTTTAGGTGGGTATGATATTGTTTTAGCAATTTGGTTTCTAATCGGTTCTTAGTAAATAGTACTTGATCAGCAAACACCTTAAGCACCTAGAGAGATGACCCTAACAAATGGTGATGAATGGATTCTTAATTGTGACTTGAGAATGAGTCCCTAGCTCAGAGGGTTTTTAAAAAAATATATTTTTTTAGTTGTATTTGGACACAATACCTTTATTTTATTTACTTATTTTTTATGTGGTGCTGAGGATCGAACCCAGGGCCTTGGTCAGGCCTAGGTGAGCACTCTACTGCTGAGCCACAACCCCAGCCCTATAAAAATGATTTTCTTTTCTTTTATTTTTTAAGAATATTTATTTTTAGTTGTAGTTGGACACAATATCTTTATTTTATTTATTTATTTTTATGTGGTGCTGCGGATCGAACCCAGGGCCTCGCACATGATAGCTACAATCCCAGTCCAAAAAATGATTTTCTTAATTGAAAAAAAAAGTGATCTGAGGACATATTTGTTAAGTCTGAGTGATGGTTATATGTATGTTTTTAATAAAATTTTCTGTTCTTTTTTAGTGGTTTAATTGATTCCATAAATCAAAAGAAATTTAAAAGAAGGAATTGAAGTAGAAAGTATCATCATGAAAATTTAGCCCTAAATATCTATGACTCTATAATAAATTGGGGTAGTTATTGTGAATGGATCAAGGATTTCTCTTATTTATACATGAATTTGTCACAAAATTCTTTTAAATAGTGACCTCTTACTGTTTGATTCACAGGATTTTGATTTGAATGAAAATTTCCAGAAATCTGTCTGCTGAATAAAATAAATTTTAATTTTATTAAAAAATAATACATATGTGTAGCTTCCCTAAATGTGTTCAATATACTTAACCCTTAAGTCTTAAAATGATATATATTCAGGTAGTTAGCTCTTTCTTTGAGGAAATGCTGGATTAAACAATAACTTCTCAGAGCCATGCTCTTTTAATGCACATTGTAAAGCTCAAAGTCTATGACAGGCCTGTTTATTTCCCCTAAGTTTGTTTGACTAGGGTTTTCTTTCTATTTTAGAATCTCATGGGACTTGAATATGGAGAAGCATCTTAGAAAGTGCTGGGGCTGGGGATACTGGTCAGAGCTGGAGTGTTAACAAGGCCCTGGGTGATCTTCAACACTGCAAAGAGAAAAAAAAAAAAAAAACCACAAAGAAGATAAAGAGGAAAAAAATGCACCATGCTTATGGCCCATGAATATTACTGGCAGTAGGAAGAGAATCTTCTTGATTTTTTGTTTATTTTTCAATGTTGGGGTTTGAACACTAGGCCTCATGCATGCTAGGCAAGTGTTCTACCACTGAGCTACATACATCCCCAGCTTCATGATTTCTTTTTCTCCCTCTTGATTCTCCTGTGCTATTCTAAATGTCTGCATATATGAGTTTCTTTGCTATGTTCATATAGATTGATAGCAAGTGACAAGTTAAACTTTCCAGATTCTTTCCAAAAGAATGCCATTTCCTCCCAGCTATGCGTATAAAATGATTTGAGAATGGCTCTTCTCACATTGCACAGAAGAGCACGGGAAACACAAAGTCTTTGCAAGTGTTGCCACCCTAGTGGACACAGAGCTAGGCGGTGGATACTCACACAGCAACATCAAGAGTCCGAGGAGGAGCAAGCCAATGGCATTAGGTCCCAGTCTTGAGGGCCCATTTCTGTACGTGGGCTTAGGTTCTTTGTCTATGGTAGAAGTTCCACAGACATCCCTGTTGTCACAGTCACAGACTGTCAGAGTCAAGATCTCTGGTGTGTCACACTGCCTGTCCTGATTGTCCGTAATTATGAGGGGAATTCTGTACACTCCAGGAGACATCTTTTGCTGGGCTCTCAGGAGAGCAGAGGTACCTGTAGAGAAAGCCATGCAATCAATAGTAAGAACAAGTATATTCCTTTCTTAAAACGACTTATTTTTGATAACAGTGCTAGAATGCTTTACTGGCACAAACAGAGGGCTGATGTGAACGGAGCATCAATGAGGGGCTCTAAGAGATCAATTGGGTAAATCTGTCTACATGCCTTCTTGTCCTCTCTGACCCAGACACCCCGTTGTTCCTCACCATGAAGACTCAATCTTGCTCTGCTTTTCTCACCAGAGGATAGGAGATGAGCATGATGCAAATATTAGGCTCCTATACCATGGCATTACTACTTTCCTGTATGTCTACACTCAGATGCATGTGGCCTTCTGAGTGTACGCCTTCCCCTGAACTCCATGTTCTTGGATCTGCCTCATCAACAGTGAACTTCAGCTTTGGCTGCTGCTACTGCACCTGCTCCTCCTAGTTCTCATTCCAGGAGATGATGGCCTGTTGGATGGGATTCCCAGGGGTGTCACCTATTGCCTGACTCCTGAGCACCAGTTGTTCCCTAGTCTCCATGGCAACATTGCCCCTTTCTAAGTGGGATCCCACAGCAGTGCTGCTGTTTGAATCACTCTTGACCTCTCCATGTTCTGTCACATTGGGTCTTGTTCACCCTGTCCAACCATGGTTGCCCTGCCCAGACTCAACTGAGCTGGTTTCCTGTGCTGGCCCTCTCTTAGTGGCATCTTTAGTGACTATGTATCAGGTAAACTCATTTTGAGCCAAATGCTATATGTGTAGTTTGGAGCTAGATCTTTAACCAGCATCAGAAAGGCCCAAGGGCAGAAGGTGACACAGAACAAAATCTTTTTGACTCCGGTGATGGCTGTAATCTATGACTATAGGGCACCACGGACCATGTCCATGAAAGGAGGCAGGACTGGTGTGGGTAAGAGCTAAGGAAAGTGAGTGAGTTTACAAGGGATCTGAAATGGACTGATGGCCAAAATAAAATTCCCCAAAGGAACAGATTTTTATTAAGTCTAACATCTATATATATAAGACTTCTGGAAGACAGAAAATGTAAAATGAGCACAGTAAAGATTAGGAGAAAAGGAATAAATATTCTCCATTGGCTAGTGGGTTTTTCCAGTGCTTCCTGTCTGCTTACTGCCAGCCCCATTAGGAAAACCTTATGTATGGAGAGATATAGACATTTCTCTGAAAAAAAATAGATGCCTGACCCTATTTTTTTTTCTACTGTGGAGGTAGAAATAAACACACTAGAAATATAAAAGTTATTCAATAAAAACCAGAAAATTTTAAGTGGTGCTAACATTTTATCTTACTATTTCTTTTCTGAAGTGAGAGGTCACATCTTTATAACAAAGATTTTTTTTTTTAATAATTCTTGGAAACCTGCTCTCCAATGAATTCTCATACTCTTCTGGAAACATAAAGAAGTGCAACTTTTATTTATGGAAGCAACTTTCCTCTTACTCACCATTGAGTGCTGTGATAGTCCAAACAACTGGCAACTTCTGCAGTTTCTTTTCCAGTGAAAATGTGTAGGGACCAGGGTATCTGTCCCTTTGCAGGTTTTGAGCAGAGACAACCACAGAAGGTGAGGGACCACAGACTTCGTCCTTCTCCAGGACCACTGGTGGACAATTTTCATTAAAACTGGGTACTTTAACATGCACGGTGCCTGTGGAAGTTTTACCTGTGTATTCTGTAAGAATAACATTTTAAAGTTAAAGAAGTATATCAAATAAATTTGTACCAAAAAGAAGAGAATCGTTCAAAGTTTCTCTTCGTGCAGGTAAATCAGTATATCTTCTCATGAGAAATTATATTTGTTACTGTCGGAAGTAAAGAGATGTCGTCTTATTTCTACAGCTCACAAAAAACAACTTGAAATTTACCAAATTGCCCAGTGTCTCTAAAGAGTAGCATGGCCTATTAATTTAAGATGCTCAAAAGCAAAATCTATATGGTGTCAAGTTTACTGACTACAAATGAGATCAACACAATAATAGCTTTTTAAGCTATGTTGGTTTCATTTGCAATCAGTGTGTGAAAGATTTCTACTTCTAAAACTTGAGCCAAAGTAAATAAAAAAATGATTTATTTTTATTATCTAAAATATAAAATTTATATTTTATATTTATGAGAGAAAAATTTAAAATCTTGATAATTGAAAACAACAGAATAAATATCTCTTGATGGTGAGATTATTAGTCATGTCTGCTGTTACTCTTAATGCTTTTTGCAGTTTCCCCAGTAGTGTGTGTGTGTGTGTNGTTTTAGGTTGTGGATATATATATATATATATATATATATATATATATATATATATATATATATATCTATTTTATAAATAAATAAATTTTGGGGCAGGGGTTCTATTTTGGTGTTGCTTATTACATTGGCCAAAAAAAATTTTATTCTTGAGGAAACACACAAAATCAATGAGTATTATTTTAAAACATTTCATTAAAAGAAGTCTTATTGTTCAATGATATGCATAGAAGGTCTCTGTGGGTAACACACAGACTTTACTTTTGAGTTGAGCTTCCCTACTAGGTTTTCCATAGGAAACTGTATTGATTCTCTGAAACCCAGAAGTTTCTGTAGGTGAAAAATTCCTCCCTCAACCACAGGAAGGTCAGAGGGAACAAACAGAATCTGTGGTGACACAAACTCCACTGAGCAGCTGAAATTCTCAGTCTTTCTCTTAGAATAGGTTACCTAAGACTTTGAAGTCCACAGCCTCTGAAATAATGATCTTTATCTAGTGACAAAGGAAGTATGTGAAATGATTACAATCAACAAGTCACAAAGAAATGTGAACTGCACAAGCATTTCTCTAAAATCTATTGGAATATTTTTCTTACCATCTATGGCCAGAACCTCAGCTGTGATTGTGTTGTTAATGATGAAAGTAGAATCCCGGTCAATGTTTTTGACAAATTTGATTTCAGCCGTTTTTGAATCAATAGTTAGCAGACCACCATAATTATGACCCATGACATATCTGTTTTATAATAGAAAAAACAATAGTTTTCTTTCAGACTTGAAATGTTGTTTAATAAAAATGACTCATTTATATTTAATATATTTATGCTTAATATAAAACTTTGAAGTATAGGCTTATAAAAAGTTTCAGAAAATTATCATGACATGCATGAACCATATTTTGTAATCCTTATGTATAAATTAGCCTGGTTACTCAATTTAAACACCTGTGTCCTTGTTTTTTTTATTTTTTAAAAATTAATTAATTTATTTCAATTAGGTATATATGACAGCAGAATGGATTTTGATTCACTGTACACAACTGCAGCACAACTTTTCATTTCTCTAGTTGTACATGATGTAGTGTCGCACCATATGTGCAGTCATACAAGTACCTACGGTAATGATGGCCATCTCAATCTACCATCTTTCTTGCCCCCATACCCTCTCCCTTTCTCTCCTTCCCTTTTGCCTTGTTCTTTATAATATAGCCATTGCATCATACTCTGATATTTTAGGCATTTATACCTTTGTATATTCCTTGGAATCATGTGCAATCATGTTTTATATGATTGAAGTGTAGTGTTCTGATGAATTTCTAATCTTCTCTAAGACTCAACTGGAAGTCTCTGTGAAACCTCTTCTTGATCTCTCTTGATGGACTAGGGTATTCACTTCTACTTTATACTTATTTCTGTTCTTAGCACAGTTTAGTCTAATAATTTATTTTTATTCTAATATTTATTCTAATTAAATATTATTCTAATATTTCTGCATGTCTCTTCTCAAGTTATCCAGGTCCTTATCTTCATCACTTTTGTATATTTTTGGCACATGATTGTCTGTGTATTATGTTGGGGTGGTTTATAGATTAAAGCTAGACCTAGGAATAACACGATTTCATAAAATAGTCTTACCTGACAGAGGAGGCAGCTTTGCCAGTGTCTTCATCAGTGGCTTGATATGTTCCCAGGACATAACCAATCAGTTTTTTACTACTTATGCCTTTTTGCACAGTGAATATCTTTGAAGAAGGGCGGAATGAAATTCCTTCTTTGACATTTACGACCTGGACTGTGACTGGGATTGACTGAACTCGATATTGAGAGATTATGGACCGGTGGAATTCGGCTTTGTTTTTGACAGCAATACCAAATTGCATGCTTTGCATTTGTTCATAATCGAGAGGCTGGAGAGAAAATAAAATTCGAAGGAAGGAAGTGTCACAAACACAATCCGACAAACCTAGCAGAGGACAGAGAGCTTGATGCGAGAGAAAAGATATAGGATTCTACATCATGAGATTCATTTTGGTAACTGATATTTACAAAGCAGGATCCCTCCGTTTAGGCTAGCAAAACATTACTGTAGTCTTTTTAGGTTGTGAGGTACAGGGGAAAGAATCCTAAATTTGCTGTAGTAACAGAGTGTGAATCTGGGTTCTGCTATTTAAGTGCTGTGTGGCTCAGGGCACAATACTCACCTTCTCTGAACCTCAAGTTTTCACATCTAAAAACAAACCTTATCTCATCAGGTTGTGAAGACTGAAGCTGTCTAGCTAGAGGCAGCAAGGCCAGGAAGGAGGACAGGTGGGAGGAAGGTTGAGGGGAGTGATATTTTAAAGGATGTTCTACTCAGTCAGGTGTTTGGCTGTGTGTTGTCAGGAAATGTCACGGTTCAAGGGAAAGACCCAGGTTTCTAGTTTGGGAGACTGAACAACACCCATACACGAGATAGGGAACATCTCATTCCCAGGCAGTGCTAGAAGTTTATAATAGAACACTTTCAAGTGGGGATGGCTGTGGCACAGTATGAAAAGTAAAGTCATAAGGAACAGTTTGCAAATCTTCTAGCAGTTCCCTTGTTAAGGGCCTGGGGAACATTGTGAATCTGTCATTCCACTGGACTTAAGGAGTTAAATAAGAAAGCTCCCATATGGCCCAAAGTCCTGTCAAAGAATGTCACCAGATTGTCTTTATTTTTTCTGGTTTATACTATATCCAGGCAGAAATATCCTTGTGTGTCACAGGGAAGCCTGTTAAATGCAAGCTTTACACAGTTATCTATTTTTTTTTTTATCTTGAAGGTTTTGTTCATCCATTCCTAATTTCTAGACACTGTGGTTTTTTTCCTCCAATCATTACAGCTGCGGCATTTAAACCAGGTTGACAAACGTGCAAGCCACAATTGTGTGTATTCTCATCCCTTCCTAACTTCAACTTGATTGCAGATAAAGAATTTCATTAATGGAAGAAATGTGCTTTGCTCTCTTGAGCTGAAAGCATGCCCGCCCATACGTGTTGTTAGGCAGTAGCCATCAATGAGTGGTGAAATGCAAGGGAAGGTCCTAAAGTGTTCTTTAAGTTTCTTTAGGGTCCTTCTTTAAACTATCTTAAGAAATCAAATGGTGGCAGTTAATCTGTAGAAAAAAATGCAAGGAGCTATTTTTAAAATGTGTCATAAGAAAAGATTTAATGGGACTGACTCTTGACAAGGTCCACTGAGGTCAATGTGAAATTAGGAATTATAGCTATAAGTGTCTTCATCTGTCTGGGAAGGAAGATTTCTTTAGCGTGCAGGCACACAAGGTAAATTCTGACCAGCTCTTGACCCCAGTGACACTTTAACATGGGATTGACTTGTAGATGAAGCCCCCCTAAATAGGATGACCCCTATGACAATTTTGAAGAGGACCAACTAAGGTCAAAAACTCCAGGTGAGAAGGAGGAGTTGAACACCTGATTGGCAAAGAGTACAGAAGGTGGTCCCCAGCTCTCCTGGTCAACATCAAACAGTAATGAACTTGGAGACAGCTTTTCTCCTTTGTCATTCTCTGCGTGGAGACAGCCCTCTCTCTCTCTCTCTCTCTCTCTCTCTCTCTCTCTCTCTCTCGGACATGCTTCCTGCTTAAGCTTCACTTGCTTTTACTTTACTTTCACCGATAATAAAGTTTTCTTGCATGGCTTTTGGTGTCTGACTTTAAGGTTTCTTGCGTCAGAACGCAAGAACCGAGGTTTGGAGTTTCGGCTCCCTGCTTTCCTGGGACACGTGAACTCTGTAAAGTAGGAAGGCTTAGAAGGAAATAAACCAGCATGTTAAGAGAGACTGTCTTTAGGAATGATCCTGTCACAGGATTTTTAAAAGTCTGTCTACTTTTATGCATTTTCTGTTGTGTATAATGAAGTGGCATTATTATTAATAAAGTTTGTTTGCAGAAGTGATGATTTTGGTCAGTTCTGAGGATTTCTACCCATGAAGGCAACTCAGGCTTTACCTTAACCACCTTCAGGATGCCTTCGTTGGTTGTGGGATCAGTTTCTATTTCAAACCATTTCCCTTCATTTCCAGAGGTAAAGAAATACACAGCCAGCCAATTATCTGTGTACTCTTCATCCCAGTCTGTCACTTGAAACCGAAGCAAGTTCGAATTTAAAGCATTTTCTTCAATACGTGCCCAATACTGAAAAAGAGAAAAGCAGGATATAAGAATCACATTGCTAGATTTGACCTATAAGGATTATAGTTATTTTAAATGGCATTAGTCATTACCTCTCAAATTATGTATTGCCTTCCTTCTAGATCCCAAATATTTTCATGAAGCTTATTTTTAAAGGAAAGCTCAGAAACTTTAAGAGCCAACAAGTAGGCAAATACTGCATTGGGATGGCAAAGTATTAAATAAATGTCAACACAATTCTTGAAGGAATAATGGGTTTACCTGAGATTCTGTAAACGTTGGGAAGTTATCGTTGACATCTTTCACTTTAATATTACATTTACATTGAGTCGACAGCCCTTCACCATCTCTGTCTGCACCACTCACAACCAGACTGTAGCTGCTAACTTGCTGAATTTGGAAAAAAAAAATAAAGACGTATTATCAATCTTCTAAGAATGTGAAAGGCCGTTACTTTCTTTCCACGGATAAGCCAGTGGAGACATTGAAGTTCGTGGTCCCTGGATCACAAGCACTATTAGCTCTTCTTGAAAAAGGAAGTTTGTAGGGCTAGAACAGTTCCCATTTTTGTAAACTTCTGATGTCATTGAGTCTGGTCGAATGATGATGTGAGAAAAGCTCATTTATGGGGCTTCTCTGCTAGTCTACTGGGAAAACCATTTGCATGAAAGCAATATGGGATCTGACATGGCAGCCTGTGTCATGGAGGCAGATGTGGTGGTGGGAGGGGATGGAAAGAAAAGCCGAAGGAGACTTTTTGGTATAAACATCAGAGAAGGCTTGATTCCAGATAGAAATATCTTCCTCCATCTAAGAGATTTCCTTTCTCCATTTTCTGAGAAATTGGCCACGTGCTTCCTTTGTGCATGTAAGCCAATGGCTTCTTTTTTTAAAATATTTATTTATTGACACAATACCTTTTATTTATTTATTTTTATGTGGTGCACACATAGCAAAGGAAGTTACAATGGCTTCTTTTACTGTCATTTTAACTTCCTTTGCTATGTGTAGGGTGCATTTGATTGTGCAGCAGGTCACAGGTACACATTTCATACCACCAGATTCACACTCAAGAAGGCAAACCATGTCCCTAGGTTAGCTCTGGTAAGTGCTGGCACATTCTTTTCCTTTGTCTTTTTATTCTCAGTTAAAATAGAGTCACCTCTCTTGGGTTTCTTAAAATCAAATTCTTTATTTTTACATGCTTCCAAGTAACTTTCTTTACCTCTCTATCAAGAGAATTGGTCAAAGTTCGGACTTCTCCAGTATTTCTGCTTATGAGAAACATGGACATGCTTGAAGGTTCCTGGGAGACAATTTTGAAGGCAATTTTCGAGTTCAGATTGTTTGGTTCATCTGCGTCTGTGGCATTCAGTATCATCACCAGTGAGTCTGCAAATATAGGAAAATATTCATGAAAGCATATGTAAAGGTTGACATTATGTTCAAATTAAATATTCAACACAGTTTCACTTTGTTTTTTTTTTAATATTTTAAAAACCACCCATACACTCAAAAAAATTGCATATCACTTGTGATAGCTTTCTCTCTTAACTAGGTAGAACCTGCTGCTTTCCATAAAAATCCTCTGATTTTCCTAAGCCCTGGTTTTGTGGCAGTTGAGACCATTTTCTGTATTGATTTCTTCCCTTAATGGATGGTCTTATATTTCTCCCCATTTCCCAAGTTATCCAAATAATGCAAGAAAGTCTCTTCCCCTTATAACCTAAAAAAAGCTTAGATCATGCATTCAGGCTGCCTGAGGATGCCCCCCTCAGCTTTGTGACTTCCTGATACTCATGTAAATTATGTATGAAGAATAAAATACTATCAACCTTATAACAGGACTACAATCTAGAAACACAATGGTGCTGGGTAATCAGGTGAACTACAACATTTTCAAAGGAACAAACAAATTAGCTTGATCTTTTTTTAATTACTGAGGAAACTAAGAGAATAACTTATTTTCTATGAATGACACCATAGTGATACTTGTATTTGAAAAGCAGATGAATTAGAAGTGGTAGATAGCATAAAAGACTTACTTGAAGCACTATTTTCTTCAATTTCACCCTGGAATATGCTTTGTGAAAACATTGGAGGATTATCATTAATATCTAAAATTTTGACCGTTAGTATAAGTGGTTTTTCTACATCTTTTCCTAAGGCATTTAGAGCTCGACATGTGATCTAGAAACAGAAGGAAAATGTTCATTATTACTCTAAAAACTTACGTTGCATATTATTAGAACTTGTATACCTAAAGTCTCTGCTGGCATGTACAGAATTTTTGTGCAAAGAAGAAAAATACTTCCCTAAACGGTAGACAAAATGGAAAAAGATGCCTACTCTTGCCATGGGGCAAATTGTCCCTTCCTCCAGGCTAATGTGTCTCCCAGCAGGACAAAGCTCCTGGCAGGCTGTGTGCTGGAGTCTGGCCCTCACTCTTGTTCTCCATTTAGGTATTCCTTCAGGTGCACAAACCATCAGTGGACGCTCTTGGTAGGGGAACTAATGTTACTTGTTATTGAATTGACTCATGTACTCATAAATTCACCAGTAGAAGAGCCACCTTCTAAAGCCAGGAAGTACAGGGAGAATGTAGACTGATGTTGAAGACACAAACTTACCAGAAAGCTTGGTGTTTTCTCTCGATCAACTATGGATGTTATGTTAATATCACCAGTGTTTGGGTCAACAACAAAGATTCCAAAGGGGGACTGATCAATTCCAACTCCAGAAATTCGGTAGGTTATTTTCTGGGTTGCTTGAAAATCTGAAGAAATCTGCAAACAAAAATAACCCGCTGTTGATAAGGTGATGATCATCCCTCAGGTCTTTTCCTCCCCTCTGCCTTCCTTTCCCTCCATAGTTCAGTCACCTGTTTCCTTAGTCCACTTTCTGATACTGTGGCATTTACTTTTTGTCTTATCAGGTAGTAGGAATAGGAAATAAAGTCAAGTAGTTGCTTCTGCAGACCAGCATGGACCAATATGTGCTCATCATTGTGACTTTTAGAATATTTACTCAGATTGTGGCCACAACGGTGACAGTAAAATGTTAAGAGAAGGTCAAAGGCACTTAAAAAAGCCAATTGACAAGGCTAGGTCCCTCCTTACCTGATAACATTAGAAAAAGAAAGATTTTTTTTAGCTTAAAGAGGACGAAATGGAGAGGAAGAAAGAGAAAAGAATTATATAGTAGGTGTTGAAAATATGCATTAAAATTATTTGTTTGTTAAGTTTTAAAATGGGGGCTATTTAAAATGTGTACACAAAGTTAGAACAGTATAATGAACTTGATACATTTCAGCACTCACCTTCACCAATTATCCATACATGGCTAATCCGATGTTTACCACCAACCATATTTCTAATTGTCTTATCTCTATTTTTTTTCTTTATTTATTAAATCTGGATCCAAATAAGCTTAAACACTAAAATTAGTCAGTATGTCTCTTAATTCCATTTTGTAATTCTAGAAGCCAGAGTTCCTTCATTTTTCTTTCTAATTTTTATGTTATTATAATTATTGTACTTTTTTGTTGGATATTCTAGTTCTTTTGTTTTATGGACATTGGGATCTCTATATTATTTTAATTTACATGTAATGCATTTATTTAAAAAAAATTCACACGTCTCTGCTGATATGATTTACCTTGGCAATTGGGTTTCTTTTTGAGTTGTCTTCTCCTTCTCTGCAGGGTTTGGCAAATTTCACCCATTCACGTTTGTGTCTTCTTCTGGTTTGTTGCATTGCTGTCTCGTCTTCTTCATGTTGTCCTTTCGTCTTATGCAAAAAGGAATTTCATTTTTTAATGCACATTGTTGGCAATTTTTACTTTGAATATTGATTATGAACACCTGTGTTGAGGAATGCCCTATGTTTCAAGGTAACTAAGACTGTTAGATGTTCAATTTGCTCAACCCAATATTTTAAGGAAAAAAATTAAGTAACTAAAATAATTACAAAGTTATATGACTTCCAATATTAGCATTTTAATCATATTTTATATTTTTTAAAGGCTTCACAATGTCTAAGTGTTTTAGATTCATAGGATTTGACCTGTTGGGTTGTTTAAGGCG
This sequence comes from Marmota marmota marmota, assembly GCF_001458135.2. Taxonomy (NCBI): domain Eukaryota; kingdom Metazoa; phylum Chordata; class Mammalia; order Rodentia; family Sciuridae; genus Marmota; species Marmota marmota. The sequence continues at coordinate 33,860,997 of NW_025999990.1, forward strand.
AAGAAGAAAGAATGCATGACATAAATCAAAAGAATAATATTAAAGATGATCTTTTTCTAAGTATTGTTGGTGTGGTCACTAGAATTTTAATTTCATGTATTTTCACAATTAAATTATCAAATGATTTTAAACATTAAATACTCATCTTTCCTAAATACAATTTTAAGTTTTAATATTAAACTTGTATTTAAATTGCAAAAAAGTTTTCATACTTTACCTCTATTCGAAATTCTCCATGAACCAACACCACCACCTGTAGACATTTAAATAGAGTCAAATTATATGAGTTCTTAAAATAAGTAATTATATACAATGAATTATCCTAATTATTTCATTTTCTTGTTCATGTTATAGTTTGTTTCCATTTTTAAAAAAGTAGTTTTGGAGAGGTGGTATTTAAAGCATAAATTCCCACCATGAAAAGGAATGCTGCTTTCAATGTAAACAAGTTCTTCCAGTTCTTTAACCTGACTACAGAATTTTAGTAATGTAAGAAGGACTTTGCAAAACTATACTAACAACCAGTTGCAGCAACCAGATATTCTATTGTGGCTGTTCTCTGAACAGTTCCCAGAAGCTATGGAAGGTATTTCTTCTTTTTTTCTTTTATTTGTTTTAATTGGTTATACATGACATCAGAATGCATTTCGGTTCATTGTATATAAATGGAGCACAGCTTTTCATTTCTCTGGTAGTATATGATGTAGAGTTGCACCATATGTGCAGTCATGCATGTACCTAGGGTAATGATGTCCATCTCATTCCACCATCTTTCCTACCCTTATGTCCCCTCTTCCCCTCTCTCCTTTGCTCAATTGAAGTTATAGATAAGCATCCACTTATCAGGGAGAACATTCGGCCAACTCAAAGTGGATCAAGGACCTAGGAATTAGACCAGAGACCCTGCAACTAATATAAGAGAAACTAGACCCAATCTTCATCATGTCGGATTAGATCCTGACTTCCTTAACAAGACTCCTAAAGCGCAATAAGTAAAGAATTAATAAATGGGATGGATTCAAACTAAAAAGCTTCTTCTCAGCAAGGATACAATCAACAATGTGAAGAAAGAAATCACAGAGTGGGAAAATATCTTTATTATATGCACATCAAATAGAGCACTAATTTCCAGGATATATAAAGAACTCAAAAACTCAACACCAAAAGAATAAGTAACCCAGTCAATAAATGGGCTAAGGAAATGAACAGATACTTCACAGAAATATAAAATTGGTCAACAAATATATGAAAAAATGTTCAACTTCATTAGTAATTAGAGAAATGCAAATCAAAACTAATATTTCATCTCACTCCAGTCAGAATGGCAATTATCAAGAATACAAGCAACAATAAGTGTCGGCGAGGATGCTGAGAAAAGGTACACTCGTACATTGCTGGTGGCACTGCAAACTGGTGCAACCACTCTGAAAAGCACTGTGGGGATTCCTTAAAAAAATCTTGGAAGGGAACCACCATTTGACCCAGCTATCCCACTCCTTAGTCTATACCCAAAGGACTTAAAATCAGCATACTATAGTGACACAGCCACATCAATGGTTATAGCAGGTCAATTCACGGTAGCTAAACTGTGGAACCAACCTAGATGCCCTTCAGGAGATGACTGAATAAAGAAACTGTGGTACATATACACAATGGAATATTACTCAGCTTTAAAAGAGAATAAAATCATGGCATTTGCAGGTAAATGGATGGAGTTGGAGAATATCATGCTAAGTGAAATAAGCCAATTCCAAAAACCAAAGGCCAAATGTTCTCCCTGATAAGTGGAAGGCATTGTTTCGGGAAACAAGTAAGAAAGTAGTCATAGAAGCTGATTAAAGACCATCACCTATCCAATGGCTTGCAAAAGCAAACCATATTAGCTTAAGTTATAGAACAGTTTCTTTAGCTGTACAAGAGTCAAAAGAGTATAATGGAATTACTGAAGTCAGGCAAACTGCTCCCACTCTCAAGAGCATATGGGACCATCACATGTACAATTTTCCATATTGCTTACCACCAGGGATTCATCCCTCTTTCCCCTCCACTTAAATATTACTCATCTGTTAAGGTCTGTGTTCAAATTCTAAAATGCTCCATTAAACTCTTTTTACTGATGTCTCCTTTTTTGAGTTTGTGCAACTCACATTCTATACCATTCAAGTTAGCATTTTGGTTTATCATGATTTATTATTATTATTTTTTTTACTGTTCTATGTGCATTAAAAAATTTCTCTGTTAAGTCAAGAGAATTGCAAATTTTCAAATTCCGTGCTTTTATCTTACTATTTTTTTCCTTCAGCAGATGTTTAACCATTATTTGGTGATCCACTGATTATGTGACCTAAAGAGAATTTGGTAGGAAAATGACTGTGGAAAACCAATCAGAAGAAAAAAAAAAGAAGACTAGTAATAGTAGCTAATGTTCATTATGTGACTTTATTAATTTTATTCGTAAAGCTTTACCCTTACTATCTTGTTTAATATTTGCAGAAGTCAGTGTGGAAGGAGATTCTATTGTTATAATCCTTATTTTATGGATGAAGAAAGGCAGCCATGAGAGAATGAATAATTTGCTCCAGCCACTGGCCCTGGTAGAGTCAGGATTTGAACCTCAGCAGCCTGACCTCAGAGTATGTACATCAGCACTAAACTAGATTCTAACCAAAGTTGGCAGAAATACATAGGAAAAAACAAAAAACAAGCAAAAAAAACTAGTAGTGGGAAGAAAGTTACATGATAGTCAATTTAGGTTTCTATATGGCTAAAGGCTAGGGTTGCTCCTGAAACAACATAAATTTATTACATCTTTTATTTTTTTATTTTCAAAGGTTATAATGAAAGGGCAAGTCCAAGTCTGAACCAAAGGATTAATCATGTCAATCTTAGGATGTCCAGACTCTTCCATTCTAAACCTTTCAACTGAAACTCTGGTTTCAAAGAGTGTGTGTTCAAATTTTCCTGAAAAAGAATCATTATAACATGTCTCAAAATGATTTTTACAACATCGTTGTTCTTTATTAGCAAGGTAGTGATTGAACAACTCCTTCCTCAGATCATAAGTGGAGAGACTCAGCCACACGTGAGGGGAAGGATGAGCCAGGCACATTGGCCTTTACAGGAAAATCAGAGTCATCCAGAAAATATGAATCACGTCTGTCCCAGCCCCAGAGAGGAGGATTCTTCTAGTAGGCAGTAAAGAACAATTTATATTTTCCTGGGAAGCAAAAGAGATACAAAGCCCAAACTATGCACAATTAACACTATAGACAGATGTTTATTTATTTAGTTTTCTATGTTTTTCTAGTATCAGAGTGCTGAGAAAGGTTATTCTAAGTCTTTACTCTTTCCTGTATTTTTTTTTTAAAGTCAGATCACCAAGAATGTCTCTAATTTTATGAAACATTGCAAAACTGTGATGCTTTTGTTTTTTTCTTTTTGCTTTTAGGAATAAAAGGTAGTTGGTAAGACACGTTTCTGAATATTGCTATGCTCCTCAGATATTAGAAATCTAATCACAGTCTCATATTGTTTAGAATAGTATTTTCTAAAAAATATTATTATGAACAATGTTATTTTTAGTTAACAAATACTTATACAATGGGTAATTATTTAAGTTAAATTGTTAATATAATTAATTTTATTAAACAATTTATAAAATTATTTATAAAATAAGTTGTGTAAACTTTTTACATACAATGTTGTTTGAAATAAGTATACGTTGTGGAATAGCTAAATTGAGCTAATAAATAAAATATATAGTTTCCTGACAACTTAAATCAATTAAGTTTTCTCTTTTCATAACATGGATTGGAAGTACCAATGTGGAAAAGTATTTCTTATCTTGAGAACTTCTGTACCTTTCTTTTTCACTTTTGTTTCCTGATTATTTGTAAATTTTGATTATATGATTTTTAGAGTACTGATACAGACTAAATAATTTGGTATAGATAGGAATTTAAGTACATATAAGCAAACCTGATCATTAAGAAAACATATAAATAAAGTAATTTAATATTCATGTACCCTATTTGCTAGTGAGCATAATATCATTATTAATGTTTCAATTGAATTTAAGGATATGGGTGGCTAGATTTTTATAGACCGTTTGTAATGACACCTGATATTTTACTTGGTTAGGCCAAGATTTTGACTAGAATTACCTCAGACTTTAGTGTGAGGATTATTAGATTATGATCAGATGCAGGAGGCTAGTCCAGCTGGGCTGAGCCATGACCACTCTTTCCTTTTATTTTATTAATGTGTTTGCATAAAAAGTCCTGAAATCCACATATGATGGTGGTTTTATTTCTATAATTGGTCAGAAACAGTGATTGTGAGTGTATCAGATCACAGAGATGGTTCCATACACAACTGATGAATAAATTATATATACACAATTTGGAAGATGTGAGTGCTTCATCTTTCCTGATTTCTCCCTGAACAGATGCTCCTCAACTTATGTTGGAATGATGTCCTGATACACCCACTGTAAGTTGAAGATATCATTAAGTTGTATATACATTTAATACAGCCACCTCACTGAACACCATGGCTTATCCTAGACCACCTTAAAGATGGTTGGAGCACTTACATTAGCCTACATTTGGGAAATTGTCTATTTCAAAGCCTGCTGTATAATTAAGTATTGTATGCCTCATGTAATTTATTGAATTCTATACTGAAAGGGAAAAACAGGATGGTGGTATGGGTGTGCTTTCTCACCAACATAAATTGAAAATTCACGAGTTGAACTATCATTAATTGGACTTATCTGCATTGAATTTTTCAAATTTAAGAACCCCCAAACATTCTAATAAACTTTGTTTCCATCAAGACAAATTATTTTACTGAATCAAAATTATATATGTTCATTACTTAGAAACTATTTACTTTGGATAATTCAAATTTCCAATAACAGATTTGTAAATTCAATTAAATTAGAAAGTTGAACTTTGCATTATGATGGAGATACTAAGAAAATCAAATACCCTTAGATATACACAAACATTCCTTTAGAATGCTGTTCAGGATGCCGCCTAGTGTGGCAAAGCAAAACTGGACCCCGATCCTGAATTTGAATCCCACTTCCAGCCCTGTACCAATTGTAAAACTTGGGGACAATACTTCATCCTCTGTTTCCTCATCTGTAATATAGGTATCTTACTGCCCTTATACTTGTGAGACTTTAAAAAATTAATTGATAGCCCTAGCCCATCCTGGCCCATAGTAGGTGCTTAATAACTGTTAAACAGAACCAGGTGTGATGGTGCATGACTGTATTCCCAGCAGTTTGGGAGGCTGAGGCAGGAGGATCCCAACTTCAAAGCCAGCCTCAGCAAGTTAGTGAGGCCCTAAGCAACTTAATGAGATCCTGTCTCAAAATAAAAAGTAAAAAGGGCTAGGGATGTGACTCAGTGGTTAAGTGCCCTGGGTTCAATCCCTGATATGCCCGCCCCCAAAAGACACTTTTGTCACTAAACCAAACCAAAACAAAATGGAAGGGGGGAAAAAAAAGCATAGAAGAGCTACTTTGACTAATATGGGTCATCTCTGACAAGGCGCATAGGAACACTTTCTTTCTTGAGCAAAGAGAGCTCCACTACACAACTGTGTAGGTTGTTCCTTGCACAACTCCAGGGGGTACTGTTCCCACTGTCGTTTATGGGAACTCCTACTGGAGTTGTGCAATGCACAACCTGGACAGCTGCCCAGAAGACCTGTAGGAAAAACGTGTGTATTAGATAGATTCAGTTTTTTTAATCATATAATTATGGATAGTAACCAATTGTCTATATAATTTTCTTGTGATGAGTTTCCCAAAACAAGCTCTCACCCTAGGCTAGCAGATTGATTCTTTACCGGGAAGAAATGGCCAAAGGCTAAGAGGTTTATGAGAAATCTCATGGACACTGTGTGTTCTAGTTCCAGATGAAAACCAGTTTCAGGTATGAAGCAAGTGGGAGTGCTAATTGGTAGAAGTAATCACATCTTTCCTGACTCTGCCCAAGTCAGGCAGGGCCGGGCAGAATCCGTTGACAAGGTTATCCTTATTTTAGAGTCTTAACTTTTGGAAAAGTTCTGTAGGAAACTTATCTTCATATACTTATTAGTACTGAAAACAATTGTTTTATTAGTTAAGAAAAGATTTTCCTTTTGTTAAAATGGGCCATTTAGCCTAAAACCCTTTTTCTAAAAATTTAATTTTTGAATCTTTTATGAAAAAGGTGGTTGAAGATCTTTCTCCTGTATTTAGAACACGATCTACTCTGAACTTGATGCTTAAATTCCTTCTGTGTCTTTAAAACAACTGTATTAAAAATCTTTGGGTTTCAAACATCTCTATTAATTTTGCAGTGAGTAAAGCTTTATGTAATATAATAACATGAAATCAGATGGCTCATTATTCAAATATTTACAGGAATGCTAGATGACAAAATGTGTTTTGGATATTTGTGAACTGCAAAACAGTGAACAATGGTTTCCATTGAAGACAGAACTTTTAAGAGGTTTGTCTCTTAAAAGAGTCTTTTTATCTCTGAGGGTAAAGCATTTTCAACTACAAATCTTTTCCTAAAATTGTTTATCATTTTGTATTATGTGAAATATCAGACAAGCATAAGAAATAAAAAATAAGACTTTTTTTTTTAAAAAAAAAAGAATAAGCAGGTATTCTTCATGCCTTCCCCTTCCAAATAATTAATTCAGAAGACAATAGCTGAAATTTTGTGAAAAGTTTCACATTTGAAAATATCCTTTTTCCCCGTATCATTTAAAATATAGCTATTATTTTTTTCTGTCAAATTTCAAAAATATTAATTTCATAATTAATTTAAAAATTTGGTGTTTTTTAAAAATATCTGAAGACAATATTGAGAAGATGTCAGGAATTATCACTATTACTACAATATTACAAATGATAAATATTAGATTCTTACAAAGCAATTTATATTTCTCATAGCACTTTTTTTGCACACTTTCTGCTTTATTCTCACTATGGCCATTTTAAGTCATCAGAGGGTGGGGTACATTATTCTTACTTGACAGTTGTGGCCACCAGGCGTGGAATGAGTCAGTGGAACAGCTATAGATCCAAGCCAATGACTTAGTTGCTCTATCTCACCTTACTAAGCCACCCTTGTAAGGTCACTGAATGGCAGAATTTCAAAACCTCCAGATATGTCTTCCAGCCTTCAGACCCCACCCTTCAACAACAAAAGGTGAGCGTTCTCACTCAACAGTGCTTTTGAGAACATTGCTTTTTTCCCATAACCACACTATTTCAAAACTTTGGGTGGTTCCCCATTTCTGAAAGGATTACGTTCACCTTCACAGAATGTACTTTTCAACCTCACCTTCATCTACCTTTCCAATTCATGTCCGGATTCTTCAACACAAATTTTTATTCCAGTCAAGCTGTTGGGTCCATTGCCTCTAGGCAAATACCATAATGATTCCTGTCTTTGCTTATGTTGGTCTGAAAACAGAAGATATCTTTCTTGGACCCATCTCCACTTATCACATCTCAAATCTCAATGAATTCATGGAACCTTATTTACCACCCTCACTCCTGACTGACACTGCCTTCCACTAATAACATCATAGTAGGCCAGTACTGTCTAATAGGAATGTAATGAGAGGCACAAAGGCCAGCCAGTCGAATAATTTTAAAATTTCTGATAGTCACATTAAAAAAATTCAAAATGAATTTTAACAATATATTTACTTAAATGACTATATCTGAGATGCTATCATTTAACTGTTATCAAGAAAAAAATATTTGTTATGTATTTTACATCCTTTTATCATACCGAGTCTTTAAATTATGATGTGTATTGCACACTTATAAACACCTCTCACTTCAAACCAACCACATTTCTAGTGCTTAATACCCACATGTGGCTAGTGGCTACCATATTGGTCAGGTCAGGTCTGGATCACTAATTTTAATATTTTGTGTGAAGTTATACTATTGTTTAAATTGGGGTGTGTGTGTGTGTGTGTGTGAAATTTTCCTGGGTGGAGAAAAATGTCTTCCATATCACAGTTTCCCCCATGTCACTAGCATTATAAGAGAACTGAAAGATGTTTAGGCCTTATTCAATCATTTATTCATTCTGCCAACAACTTTGTGTCCTCTGTAAGAAAGTTATTAAAGATGAAGCAACAACCTTGTTGTAAGAATTTCACAGTCACCATAGGAAAAGAGAGGTGACTAGAAGTCAAAGCTCTCCTAAGCCATGGTGAGCCAACTCTACATTCTTATCACAACACTCTTCTGACATCCCTGGCCACATGACCCCTGACTTCTTGAGCTTTGTCCCTAACTTGGACATCTGGTTGATCAGGCTACCTGCAGTTCAGTCCAGAAATTTCCCATCTGAAAAGGTGGAACAGCCATGCAGCTATCACATTCTCTTTACAATATTCTTGGGTCAGAAAAATTCACTAGATACCCAAAGCAGTTACATTGTCATAATAGAAAGAGTCTTAGGAAGGGATGGCATTCACTTTCTGACTGTACCTTGTCTTGAGAGGGAAGGCTGGGGATTCTACCATATAAGGCATTCTGTTAGATAACTTGTAGTTTTTAGAAAGTTTTTTTTTCTTGAGATGAATTTCCCTGTAACTTCTGGAAGTTCCTTTATTTCAATCTTTTGAGATGAGGAAATGAAATGAGCTGATGCCTAGGCCAATCACACTTACCATGGACAAAGCGGAATTAGCATTAGGAATCTTTGGATATTCATTTATGGTTATTTTGCTCTTTGGCGGTCTTCATGTAGCTGATAATGCTATGACATATCTTTTTTTTTTCCTTATTAATACAATATAGTTAAGGTATAAACCAGCCTGTAACATCTAGGCTCCTGTTTTGCTACTTAGATTTCACTTCTCTTTTAGACCACACTCTATCAAACTTTCCCAATCATCACAAATATTACTCTCCTGAACATTTTTACATTATACAATGATTCATGTCTTCCCTGCTCCCTGCAAAAGGATGGATATGATTTGCACATGGTGGCTAAACATAGAAACTGATTTCTTAATAATCCCCCAACTTCTCTAAAAGCAAAATCACTTTGATTTTAATTCAACAGTCCAGCGCCTCACACATGCTAGGTGGGTGCTCTACCACCTAGCCACAACCCCAGCCCCAGTCTTCAACTATTTTAAAAACATGTCAGGTACTAAAGTCCAGGCATGTAGAGATCTTAGTCATATGCTTTAGAAGAGACACGTAATCTTGGAAAACAGAAGGGATTCTCGTGTGTTTTACTTTGTGTGTTAAAAAAAAAAGAATAAGAGCATTACTTTGAGGAAAATGAATGTACTGTGAAAAACATCATTGGAGATTAGGTCTACTTAATTGGTTAACTTAAGAAATACTGAATGGTTACTTTAAAATCCAAAAATGGTTACTCGAAATTCCTTTCTGGTTTACTTTTCTTTGTAAAATACAACATTGAAAAAAAAAACACAAAAAACAAAAGGAGGCAATTGAAAATTTTGGCAGTTTCATTTTATAACCTTTAGTTCCATTGTTTTTGTTTAAGAATTTGATAATAGGGATTTAGCAATCAAATGTAATGTACTCTAGCAAGAAAGGGAACAAGGAAAGTTGGTGATTATTATCAGAAAATAAGACAGGACTTACCATTAAAACGGCCAGAGCCCCTGTGGTTCTGGGGAAAAGCCAAGCCATAGTTGGTCTCTGATTTCCTTGGTGAGCTAATTCAGGAGATCCACTGTGGCTGTCCTCAGAGCTGTCTGCTTGTGATGTTTGCAAAAGCCCTGTCTCTGCTGTCTGCCCAGGAGTCTACAGGTGGCCTGTTAGGCAGTTCCTCCCCACCCTAACCCAGGGATTGGTCCCAACAGAAACACTTGCATCACTCTTTTCTCCCAGGTAAAAACTCGACACACCTCATTTCCTCCAGCAATGAAATCCTTTGTTGGAAGCTGAAAGAAAAGCTCACAGGCTAAAGACAAAGTTGAACGGGAAGGTACCAGATGAGTGATAATTAATCAGAATGTGGAAGTGTCGCGGCTAGCCCTGACCACCCTGAAAAAGAAGTTACGTGACTTTTTGTGGTTACAATTGAAACTGAAAAAACAAAACAAGACATACAAAATTCCCCCAAAATCTGCATGTGGAGAAGTATGTGATTTCAGACTGAGTATGTGTGGGTACATCTAAAATTAAATAGAATATTTTAAGTAATAATGCATTTCACTGAAAACATCTGAAAATACAGGGAAAAATCATGTTAAGGAATTGTTAATGTAGATTCCAAGTAAAGCAATTAGAAATAAAATTGAAGGATCCAATGGTACCATGTATATATGAGATGTAGAAATCATGCATGGCAAAGTCAGATCTCTGATAATACTTAAATGACATCTTTCTCGTTGTATTTCTTTTAATTTGTGAATTAAAAACAAACCAACAAGCAAACAAACAAATTGATAGTAAGGTGGGTTATCTTTGTGTTGTTTTAATTATTTTCCCCAGCAGTCAACCTGCCTGTTTCTGCATACGTCTAAGCTCCTCAACTTTTGGACTCTACCCCAATTTAGGGTGGTGGGGCAAAGCTAGTAACATCATTTTTAGTTAGTTTGCTTTTAACTTGGCAGTTAAAATCACTTTTAAAAGTTTCAAAATATCCAAAGAATTTTGGTTGGTAAACGATCAATTTTATCTTTGAAAATGTATATTGCATCAGGTTTTAGAAGCTTTTTGATTTCAGGGACTCTATTTGGACAGAAAGGATTGCATAGCCCAGGAGTTGGAAAACATCTTGGAGGAAAAATTTAGTTTTTGTTTCTTTTAAACTTTGAAAAAATATACAGCACATAAACTTTATCATTTTTAAGCGCAAGTTTGGTGTCGTTAAGAATATTCACATTGCTGTGCAATCAACCATCACCACCATCTGCCTCTAGAAAAGTCTTGTTTTTGAAATAAAGTTTTTGTGGATAAAATGTTATTGGAGCACACCGTGACCATTTATTTTGTTTTGTGAATGGCTGCTGTGGTGCTACAAGACAGAGTAGTTGGACTCAAAACAGTGTGGCCATGCTTCATCCCCAGCTCTTTTTAGTTTGACACAGGATCTTTTTTAATGGCTTAGAGTCTCATTAAGTTGCTGAGTCTGTTTTTGAACCAGGGATCCTCCTGCCTCAGCCTCTCAAGTCACTGGGATTATAGGTGTGCACCCCTGCAACTGGCCAACACCATATATTTTAAATAACATTTGTGACAAATGTGTGGGGTGTTGAGTCTAGAAGAAGATGAGTGAATCTTTAAAATCAGTTTCTGCTTAGAAGGAAAACTTCAAGAGATTATGTTTGACATTTATTGTGGAGTTCCCTCCAAATTCCATAAACTTATATTATGCCGTTTTGGATAAAATCAGAAAGTAAACAATGACTGAGTCCTTTCCAAAATGGAAAAGTTGGGGCATGGGACAAAGTTTTGAGAAATTAAGAAGTGATTTTTCTGTAACTAGACTAGTGGGCAAATATGAGTGAATGGAAGCTGGGACAAGTATTACTGAATTTATTAGAGATTTGTATAATGGGAAACTCAGTAACTAAAATGTTGGTTACCTTTCTGAGTTTAGTGTTTGAATTTGATTAACAGTGAGGAGAGGTTTGGGTGTGTGTGTGTGTGTGTTTTTCTTGTTGTATAATGAAGAAAAACAGTATGAGCAAACTCTAGATGGGACCAACAAAATACACTAGAACTTATTTTTCTAATGAGAGAGTTATGGATATAATATATTTTGTTTATTTTCTTCATTGCATCTTTATATATTTTCTGATTTTGTATTGTAATGAGAACATATTCGTTTTACAATTTAAAAAGTTATTTTGAAATTAATGTGAAGAAAGCAAATCATCACGAATAATATTCTAAACTTTGGAGCAGGGGAAAAGGGGCAAAATTAATAAACTTCCAGTTCTTGCCCATAATATAATATTTTGCAATTCTTTAGAGTATTATTGTGCTAATCACAAAGGACATAGAAAAATAGCAGTGAATTACAATATTTATAGGCCTATAGCAATTGAATTGCATTGTAGACTAAATTCTAGATATGTCTCACTTTATTCTTATTTATCTTTCCTAAAACGTCATTGTATTGACCAATTTAATGAATGCAAGTTTTAAAAGGATTATCGTTTATTTCCTTACTTGAATAAAAGTTAAAGAACTCATTGGTGTTGCACTTTTGTATTTTGGTATGTACCCTAAAGGTTCTTGGTCAGGTGATACATAGAGGGTATGGGCACCTTTGATAGGAGAGTAATACAGTGTTCTTGGTTTGATGCAGGCTGGTTCACTTACTTGTACCAATCAAAGGGAGGTCAGGAGCACTCCATAGACGAACAGAACTCTCTGTGCTTTTTTATATGTGCCCTTGACATTGGAAGATGGGGACCTCAATAATGTAACAAAGCACCTTGGTGTTATGGTCACAGTTGCATGGTACTAGGAAGGTCTTCTGGAGGGAGCGTTTGCACGGTTTTCTGGGCTAAGCAGTGCTTTCTCTTGCCATTTAATTTGTGTTTAGATAAAGGAAAGAAGGGAGGGATTTCCAGTGGCTTCTGCTCGGGTGGTTGTTTTTACTCTCTGGATAATGACTTTGCAAAGGAAAGCCCGACTTGAAACTGGCTCTTGTTCAAGAGGCTGAAAATAAAACGAGAATCATAACAATAATACTCATTAAAAGGGAACATCGTTTTATGTGTATGCTATGCTTCAATTAAAGTGCCATATTGAAAGCAGGAGAGTCAGGAAGTAGGCACAACACATCGCACGTTTAAAAAGCTAAAGAAAACTTTTCTTTGCTGAAAATCCAACCATGTCATACTGTGGCATAAGAAGCGAAATAGAGAGAGTGACTATTTATTCAAAGAGGCAGTGTCCTCAGAGGTTTCCATACTGCTTCTAATGCTCATTATCTACAGCAATTCTCTTGCCCATGAAGTAGATTAATTAAAATTTGGCTTCAGAGGCAAGCCTTCACTGGATTTTGTTTCGCCTGGAAACATGTATGTAATAAATCTTATATGTCACACATTGCTACTATATGATGTTCGTGCTTTCCTCAAATTCATGAATTGAGATGTTATTACACATATATCTTGAAATGGCCTGCAAAAGTAAGTGATCTGCCACTTTTTGTTTTTCAAGGTAATGGAAATCGTACACCTCTTCCATTAGGATCATCACCTGAAGGAATCCAGGCATGTCCGAAATTGTACGTGTGATTGTAGAAAACAATTTGTACTTTAATAATTGGCAAAAGTGGGACGGCTGGCCCAATATCCTTTTAGATGGTATGTAACATCATTCATCATGCTTCTGTGATTCCTGGAATTATTTTTTTTAAAGATTTGCATGATTTCTATCATATACTGATTCAAATCCAGGCTTCAGAAGGGTAAATATTGATGAATGTACCTTTTTAAACATTTTACTTACACTGTGAAACAGGGAATTGACCACTCTTTGCTCTGATTTAGGTCTGATTCAGCAACTGCTTATTTGTGGGAGTATGAATTATAAATTTTCCAGAGAAAGTTCCTGCTCACTTCAACAAAACGTGTTCTGTAGGAAAAGCTTTTTTTTTTTTTTTTTTTTTTTTTTGGTTTGTTGGAGGTAAAATGAACAAGGTTGAACCTACTTACAAAATATATATTGAAGCTATGTAGTTGCTTCCTTTTCTGAGCGTCCTCACCAGCTATACTCTCTCATAGAGCTGAGTAGACCTATCTATAACTTTGCCCTTCTTCCTTTCTGGACTCTTGCCCAGGTCACCCCTCATTAGGCTGCCTGAGTGCTATTCTTAGAAAGATCATGGCTTTCAGTCTACGTGGAACAAAATTGAAACTATAAACCATCATGGTTTATAGGAAACTGCCTGACCCAGGCCTTATTTTTCTTACCAAATATATCACAAATACCTCCTCCCTTCAAAATGTCCCCTTTTTAGTCTTCTAAACCCATAAGTTCTACTTCACGTTTTCATTCAGTTCCTCTCCTCACTGGCTGACTTCTCATTCAACAGCTGACAGCTAATGGCAGATTTTCCCAGAGGTCTTTCCTTGCTATTGCTAAAATTTGTGCACCCTCTTTCCTTTTTTTTTTTAAAATCATTCATCCCAATTTCTTTCCTGTATAGAGCTTTGCACACATGGCATAATTTGTTATTTTCTTATCATGCTTTTTCTCCACCATCATACTGTGAGGTTTATTGGGAGAAATCAGGCCTATTTAACTTATTAGAATAGTTTCAGGACTTTGGAGAATAAATAAATGAAAATATCTTTATGAAATCTGTGCAAGTATAGTTGCTGGGTCAAAGGGAAGATATAGTTCAAAATTTTAATAGATGTCATTCAAGGTCTATAGTCCCAATTTATATTCCTATTGATAATATAGGAGAGTGCCAGTCCCTCTTCTTGGTCCTCTTCCTCATAAAATGGATCACTGGTAATTATTTTCTGAATATGTTATGAGAAAAGAGTATTTTTATGAAAAAATATATTTTAGCATTATTAAGAGATATAAATGTGAAGAAGCTTTTTAGTTTGATTCCATCCCTTTTATTGATTGTTGTATTTACTTCTTGCACTTTAGGAGTCTTGTTAAGGAAATCAGTTCCTAAGCTGACATAGTGGAGATTAGGGCCTACTTTTCTTCTAGGCTTAGAGTCTCTGTTCTAGTGCCTAAGTCTTTGATCCACTTTGAGTTGATTTTTGTACAGGGTGATAGAAATGGGTTTAATTTCATTTTGCTAGATAACGAATTTCCAGTTTTCCCAGCATCATTTTTTGAAGAGGCTATCTTTCTCCAATATGTGCTGGTATTGGATGGAATTGGAGAATATTATGCTAAGCAAAATAAGTGAGTCCCAAAAAATCAAAGGTTAAATGTTTTCTCTGATATGTGAATATTAATTCACAATAAGGGGGGTTGGTAGAATAAAGGTATTTTTGACTAGATAGAGGGGAATGAAGGGAAGGGCATGGGGGTCAGAATAATAGCATATATGATTACAAGACCTGAGTAACTACATCATGTGCAACCAGACGAATGAGAAGTTACACTCCTTTTATGTATATCAAATGTGTTCTACTATCATGTACAGCTAATTAGAACAAATAAAATAAAAAAGAGATATAAATGTTATTTAAATGCTAATATTTTGTTAGATTATAAGGAATTAAAAGAAGGCTAAAATTATGAATACGTCAATTTAAGAATCTAGATTTAGAACTAAACCAATTTCTGAATCTTGGTTAGATTCAGGAAACTTGGCGCACATTGTCTTAGCCTTTCTGCCATCTCAAGTGATATAATGATATGATACAAAAAGGTATGGAAACAAGGTATACAAAATCAATATGAATTTACTATGTTCTCCAATTATTTTATGTCTTCTTCATTTACACATTGTAAATCTTCCTTTTGGTGATAAAGCATTTCACAGAGGTTCCCAAGTATTTTTTTTAAACATTTTTTAGTTGTAGGTGGACATAATACCTTTTTATTTTATTTTTATGTGGTGCTGAGGATCGAACCCAGTGCCTCATGCATGTGAGCTATAACCCTGAGCCACAACCCTAGCCCCAGACATTCTCAAGTATTTTTAAGTGTCATGGGAGCCTTGACTTCTGTTTTTCTAGTACTCAAATTGAATCAATATTATTATTATTATTATTAATTCCTGAGGAGACAGATTTTTTAAAAAAAAATTGTCTCATTTACTTAGTGGTACCGGGGATTAAACCAAGTGATTGAACCAACTACTGAGCTACATTCCCAGCCCTTTTAATTTTTTTTTTTTTTTAACCTTGAAGCTGGGAGCAATGGCTCTTGCCTATAATCCCATTAAGGGGAGGCTGAGGCAGAAGGATAGCAAGTTTGAGACCAGCCTCAAAAAAATAAAAATGAAAAATAAAAAGGGATGAGGATATGGCTCTGTGCTAGGGTTTCTCTGGCTTCAATCTCTAGAACTACACACACACACATGCACAAAATCGTAAGTTGCTAAGGCTGACCTTGAATTCACACACACAAAAAATGCTCCTACATTAGCCTCTTGAGGAGCTGGGATTGATTACAGTCATGTGCTACCATGCCCAGAAAGAAAAACAATTGTTTTAAATTAAATCTCAACTCTCCACTCATGGGAAGAAATAGCAAGGTGAATATTCTGCTGTCAGGAGATGTGGCTGCCAGTGGAAATGGACACTCTGGTTTGTTGAAAGCAACATCTAAATTTCATGCTCTGCCACAGATGCTGATCTGTAGGATAATTGAGTCTGGGAGCAGCATGGAATTAAGAAGAAACAATCTCACTGTGAATTACTGAGAACCATCCACCTCAGCGTGGGAGGAAACGGGATGCTTCTGAAAATAAGCAGCTGATCGTTTTTCATTTTTCAGGGCCAGTGCATTTTTGCACCAAGGACTCACATGTCACTAGCTTTGTACTTAGGCTTCATACACTGATGACTTCAGGATCAGCAAGTTCCCAGTAGGTTTGTCAAAACCTGTAAAACTTGCACAAGTTATGGTACTCTGTATTTTACTATTGGCATCCTAACTGGAAGCTACTAAACCTCCTGAAAAGATTAATTAGAGAGAACAGAAATTTTAAGTATATTGTGTTGCTGATATTTTTCAAGGGGAAGAACAATATTTCCATCTCACATAGATCTTTTTCATCCTTACCTAGTGTGTAGGAAAACTTTGACTTTCAGTTTAAACACTTTTTCCCCCAATAGTTTTGGACATTCTAGTTGGCTTTTCTTTGAATAAACATCATTATCCCATCCATTGACAAACAAAGATTAGAATTCATTACCTACCTGAACTGTTTATAAATCTTCCCTGTATAATTTTTTCTATATTATATTATTTCTATATTTCACATTAACTTATTTTATTTTTTATTTGTTTTAATTAGTTACACATGATAGTACAATGACCTTGACATATCATACACTTGAATCAGGTGGGATATAACTTCTCATTTTTCTGAATGTACAGGTTGCAGAATCACATTGGTCATGCAGTCACATATATACACACAGTAATAATAATGTCTGTTTCATTCTACTATCCTTCCTATCCCCCCATCCTCTCCCCTCCCCTCCCCCCACTTCTCTCTACCTAATCTAAAGTAACACTATTCTTTTTTTTTTCTCACATCTTCATACATGTATTTTGTATAACGATGAGGGTCCCCTTCCATCATAAGCAGCTGATCATATTTCATTTTTCAGGGCCAGTGCATTTTTGCACTAAGGACTCACATGTCACTAGCTTTGTTCTTAGGCATCATGCACTGATGCCTTCAGGATTAGTGCAATTCATGCAATTCCCCTTCTCCCTCCCTGTCCCTCCCAATTCTCTTCCTAGGAAGAGCATGGGAAGAAGATCAAATTAACTTTTTAAAAACATCATTTCAATTTACTTTCCTTTATAGAAATTTCTAAAGATTCCTATGGTTCATTTAGTCTGATTATAGGTGTTTCTCAAATTACAATCCCTGCAGCATGGATTTTTGCTCTTTGATCAAAGACTGGGAAAGCTGCAACATATATGGACTTGTTCTTGAAAGTTTACCTAAAGAGGGATGAAAGGGGGTTGGGGATTGTAGCTCAGGGGTAGAGTGCTTGCTAAGCATGCAAGGGCTCACAAGTTTGATTCTCATCATTCTGGGGAAACAAAAAAAAAAAAGAGAGAGAGAGAGAAAAACTCCATCTCTATTGTCTCTTATGAGCACAGCATGTTCATGAGTCAGTTTAGGCTTCATTTTTGATGCCTTAGACAAAAGGCCAATTTTATGGATATGTGTACATGTTGCTCAACTCTGAAGCTTAATATTAATCTTCCACTCTCCAGGGTGAAGTCAGATTCTCATGACACTCTTCTGTTTACTTAGACTTTGAAGTGATACAAATTAAGTTCAATTGGGTTGGTCAGCTTTCATTTGAAGGAAGTGCCTTGAGCTTATGAAGTCTTACCTCTAGTTCCTAAGTGTTACCATACTGAAGCTCGTCAGTATTCAATTGGTCTATCAAGAGTTTTCCTTTTGGGGATGGAGAGAATTATCTTTTGATAATTTATGTTTTGCTAAGAAATTATTCTCATCTTTTAACGTTTTCAAATTTATTATCACATATTTGCACACAGCACTTTTCCTAGACATTTTATGGTGGATTTTTAAGGAATAAATGTAATTTTAGCAGTGAGACTCTAGGAAGTAAAAGGATCACAATTAAAAATTGTTAAATACTTAGGAGTAACTTTCTTAAAACTGTAATGAAGAATATTAATGAAGGATAAGATCAAAGAGAATAGAAAGATATAATTATATTCCTGGATGAAAAGAAATAAAATAAAATAATCAATTCCTATTAAAAAAAGGTTAATGCAAATCTCATACTTGACACCTAGTCTAAATAGGGGATGGAGGTTGGAGGAAGATTTTTTAAATCTGAAAGTTTATGTGGCAGAAAAAAATGTTTCTAAAAACTAATAAAATAATAAGTGGGGGTGGGGGTATAGTTCAGTGGTAGAATGTGTGCGTGCTTAGCATAACATATAGGCCATGAGTCAGGAAAAAATAAACTAAGAATAAAAAGAATATGGAAGGGTCTTGCCTTACCAGGTATGGAAACTTTATGCCACTGTAATCCAAAAAAAACCAAACTTTAGACACAACCGTTGCTTCTGGATCGAGTGTTTCCATGTGGGAGAACTTAGGCTACAGCAAGGCTAGGCTGATTTAGCTTCCCATCCCTCTTTTGTTCCTAATTATGGATAGAGAAAGAAATCATCTAATTGATGATCCTGTGAAAAGGAGCTGAACTTGCTGGGCTCAGTCCCCAGGACTCTCCATCTAGGGTTGTCTCTTTTGGAAGCAGCCTGTTCACCAGATGCAGTTTGTGCCTCTTCTAGCTATAAGCTCATGGATTGGGGGTGTGCCGGGGTGTACCACAGCCTTTGCGGTGGTATCGGTAGCTGTCTGTGACTGGGTATGTTCATTCTGACTTGAGATTCAGGATGCTCATTGTAGTTGCCCCCCATTCACATCTATTATGTTACAAATAAGAAAGCATATATTTTCTATGTTTCCTCTATCTTATTTCACAATTGCTTCCCATATAAGAAGATGAGAGAAGTTGGTGCCCTAACATCTAACAAAGATGGTATTGTTCTAGAAGTGGATGGATTAAGTAGAATGCACAAAGTAGAATATTCTGTGGACAATAAAAGGAATTGATTTGAGATATGCCTTTTGATTTGTTGGTAAACTACTGACTGCTGTTGAGTGAGAAGAGCAAGATGTAGAATAGTATACCTAACGTTGTTACATGTGTTTATATGTGGACATGGATTCGTATGTTTTGTAGGACTGTAAATGATTATTTGAACATGGAGAAAATATGATGGACAAATACCAAGCTGCTAGAATGAATGACTATGAAAAAGAAACCACAGTTATGGCCGGGTGCTGTAGCACATGTCCGTAATCCCAGAGACCTGGGAGGCTGAGGCAGGAGGATTGCAAGTTCCAAAACCAGCCTCAGAAACTTAGGGAGACCCTGTCTAAATAAATAAATAAATAAATAAATAGGTCTGGGAATGTGGCTAAGTACCCTTGGGTTCAATCCTGGTACCAAAAAAAAAAAAAAAAAAAAAAAAAAGAAACCACAAGTATGTGTTCAAGAGAGAGGGGAGGTAATTAAACTAAAAAGGAAATGGAATAAGAAAGATTTCACTGACAACTTTTGACAGAATATTTGGTAACATCACATTTATTCATCTATGCCAAATATGTCAAATTAAATATACATGTATAAAATATTAAAAAGAAAAATAACATTTTGAGAAATTACAGTTACTCTTTTTCCTTTCAAAGCATTAACTATTAAGAAAGCAGGGATGTTATTATTTGATGTTTAATACCAGTTACATAAAAATGGACTTGACCCCAAACCTGAAAAGGTATACATAGTTATTATTTTATGGGCTTGTCTTGTAATAAAAATAGCCTGAAAATGTGAAGCTATTAAATTTTTTTGAACTATGTGTTTTGCTTTGAATAAGAACAACACGGTCTAAAGAAATATGAATCAGCTATACACATGCTGCTCAAAGTGTTGTCAGAATGATCGATTTATTGTGTGCATTTATTTCTGGTATGACTGGTAGAGATGTGCATGAGAACTGAAAGAGTCAAGAGCAAAAATAAAAAGGAGCATTAATTTTACAGTAAGTTTGAAATAAAACTCTCAAAGAGCATCTTTCATTATTTTGGAAATAACACTTTTTTTTTATTGCAGAAGATAAGAGAATTGCTGTTCTGGCAAGGGGTGTTAATAAAAAGTGACGTTACTAGGTGCACTGGGAGTTGTAGCCATTTTTAGGAGCATAGAAATTTCTAGAAATTATCCCAGCTGTGTTGGTGGAGGGCCTGGCCCAAGGCAAGTAGGCAGATCCCAACAGATAATTATGGCAGCCAGCTGTTCTTGTCAGCAATTTCCAGGCAATGCTCTTGAAGAATCTACTTGTGTACCATTCCTTTGGTTTCCTAAAATCATGGTATTTTCTGGAATTCCAGACATCAGATACGCATATCAAAATGAGATATTGCAAATATTGTTATAGTGTAAAACATGTATCTGGTCTTTCCCCCCTTATTCTATAACTCCCTCTCCAAGGCTGGCTGTAGAGACTTGAATTTCTGCTCCTCAAGGTGAGTTATAGAACCTGTTCTTCTCTTGTGCCTCTCTGTCTTATAATTGATCATGGAGAAATTTTCTGACCTATGCTTTTGGATCCTAGTCCAGAAGACACTTCTCATTCCAGAGGGCCCTGCCCCGCACCCTGGAGAGAGGAATGCTGCACAGAAGGCCAAGAAAAATGTTTAAAGCAGACAGGCCTTGCAGGGTTTCCGCACCCAGCCTATTAGCAACCATGCCTATGCAACCAAGGCTCCTTTAAAACCCAAAAGTTCAGGGCTGAGAACGGAGAGCTTTTGCATAGCTGAACGCATGGAGGCTCCTAGAGGGTGCTATGTCTGGAGAGGACCTGAAAGATCAGTGTCTCTTTTCACAGACCTTGCCCAATACATCTTTTCATCTGATTCCTTTGTAATAAACCAGTAAAGGTAAGTAAATATACCCCTGAATTCTGTAAGAAGTTCCAGCAAATTGATATAACCTGAGGAGGGAGTTGTAGGGAACCGTGATTGATAGTCTGTGGCCAGAAACACAGGTAAAGTTGGGTGTGGTGGTGCACACCTGTAATCTCAGCGACTCAGGAGGCTTAGGCAGGAGGGTGGCAAGTTCAAGGCTAGCCTCAGCAATTTAGCAAGGCAGAAGCAACTTGGTGAGACCCTGTCTTAATATAAGAACTAAGACGGGCTGGGGATGTGGCTCAGTGGTAAAAGTGCCCTGGGTTCAATCCCCAGAAGAAGAACAACAAAAACAAGTAAAAGAATCCAGGATTTGGGGACTGGCATCTAAAATATATCAGGTCCTGGGCCAAAGCCCCCAGCTGTGGGATTGAAGCTATCTCCAGACAAACAGTGTCTGAACTAAATTGAATCAGAGGACAGCAACTGGTGTATGCTGTAGGGTTGATTGCTTGCTGGGGACGGGAGAGAATCCTCACCCATTTTGAGGTCATCGAAGTGTTGCTATGGTGTAAGAGAAGGGGGAGAAGTAGACACTTTGTTTTTCTGACAATCACAATTGTATTTGCCTATTTTGTGCTCACTTTCTTCTTAATTTTTAAATGTTTATTTTGGAAGTTTTACTAAAAATAAACAATCGATGAATTACAACTTCTTAATATTCAGCTAGGAATTGCTTATTCTTGCCCCCCCCCAAAAAAAATTTTAAAAGCTTTATATTTTTAGACACATCATAATCACCAGAAGTCCATAGTTTATATAAGACTTCATTCTTGGTGGTGTACATTCTGTGGGTTGGATAAATATATAATAATATGTATTTGCTGTTAGAATATCAAAGTATTTTAACTCTCCTAAAAATCCTGTGTTCTGCCAATTTATTCTTCTCCCTTCTCAAGCCGTAGTAGCCACTGATATTTTCTGTCTCCCTAGTTTTGCCTTTTCTATCATGTCATATGGTTGGACTCAGACAGTATGTACAGTATGTAGTCTCTTCAGACTGGCTTTTTTATGTAGTAATATGCGTTTATGGTTCTTCCACGTCTTTTTATGCCTTGGTAGCTCATTTTTTTTAAAAGTGTTGAATAATATTCCATTGTCTGGATGTACACTCTGTTTATCATTGACCTACTAAATGACATGTTGGTTGCTTCCCAGTTTGGGCAATTATAATTGAACTGCTGCAGACATTGATGTGCAGGTTTTTGTATGGATGTAAGTTTTCACTTCTTTGTGTTGATACCAAGAAATGCAATGGCTGGATCACATGGTAAGAATGTTTAGTTTTGTAAGAACCCGTCAACTATCTTCCAAAGTGGCTGTATCATTTTGCATTTCCACCCCAAAATGAATACGTGTTCCTCTTGTTCTACATACTCACCAGCATTTGATGCTTTCAGTGTTTTGACTATTTAATTGGTGTGTAGTGGTATCTCTGTTTTTAACTTGCACTTCTCTGATGACATAAAACATGGGGGCTCTTTTTATAAGCTTATTTGCCATCTATTTCTTTTTTGATGAGGTAATTGCTCATGTCTTGGCCCATTTTTAAAAAGATACTGGGGCTTCAAAGTTGATTAAGAGGCAGACTGTGTCTTCTAGAAGCCTTAAATGTAGAGGACTGCGGACATAGTACTGTGTGACATGTGCCTTACTTGCTGTGGATATAAAGTGTGATGTAAGGAAGGACTCTCATTTGGATTAAAGAATTAGGAAATCTTTCTGAAGCTAAGTAGGAGCTAGAAGGGAGGACATTCTAGAGGGAAAAACAGGATGTCAAACAAGTATCAAATTACAGGCCATCCTTTACTCTGGAGGCCAACATTGTCTGGTACAGTTGGCACAAGGGTGCTTTGGGCAATGTGATTGCAGGAGACAGTGTAGAAAGATCATCAGGGATCTTTATCCTTGGGTGGAAGATCACCAAAAGCTTTAAGAAGGGGAAATGAAGTCACATTTGTTACTGTAATGATAGCTTTGGCTTCAGTGTGTAGGAGGGAATGAGACAGGGTGTTGGTCTATCACTCAAGGCAACAGAAGAATCTCTTTGACCAAAGCTACAAAGAACATTCTGTTTTTCATGACATTCTGATTGCTTTCAGAAAGGCTATGTTAAAACTTGGAAGCCACTATCAATATTAGAGAGAAAGTAAAGCAAAGAAAACAGTAGATCCTCCCAGCTCCCAATAGTGCTAATCTTTGCAATGCAAAAATTAAATTTTTAATCAAAGCCATTATTACCAAAATCAATTAGATGAGTGTTGGAAACTCTTTTTCTTCTATGAAAAAGTTTTATCATTTCTTTTCATGAAAACTTAAAGCCCTTCTGCTCTACAAGAGACAATGTGAAGAGAATGAGAAGACAAACTACTAACTGGAAAAAAAATGCAAAAGACAAATCTGATAAAAGACAATTATCCAAATCATATGAAGAAATCTTAAAATTCAACACTAAGAAAACCTGTGTCTCTGCAGGAAGTTAGGTCTTCATCTACTAAGGAATATTCATGGCTCTTAAATTGCTCATGAGTCTCATTACAAGAGCCCCAAATATGACTCCAACTGATGTCAGCAAATGTAGCAAGTGAGTTTATATGATTTATGCAGAAGGAATGTACTATAGCCATTCTTTAGAGTGATGGACAGGGAAGCTGTCATTTGATTTCAAAGAAGCTGACATTTGACTTTTCAAAAGTAGGCAGTGCACATCAGCAGGTGATACCGTCGGGTGCTGTGCTCTACTCTGTAGGCTGAAGTCTTCCACTGTTCCTAGAGAGAGCCTGTTTTGTACATATACATGAAAGCTTGTATACATATACATATACATCTGTCAATTGCTGAAAACACTGACCTGAAGGTCATTTAATGTGTGTATCTTAAAATCTCAGACACTGTGTCCCCCACTGAAATTCCATGTAGTGTATAGAACTCTTTACTTTTTATTCATCTTTTCCTCACCACCATCTTTTATTTTTATTTAAGAAAGTACACTAAGGCCTGAGTGATGGACTGTGAGCTTCCAGTTCTTGAGGTTTTGTTGTTTTAGATATCACTTTTATTTTGTTTTCCTAGAAGGTTACACTACAAGTCACTTTTCTTGGTATATGTATGCTAAATCCAGGATAAGCCAAGCGACTCAGGTTGAATTAGCATCATAGTCCATGCCCCAGACCCTGGAGATTGGCAATTGCCATGAACTTAATCCTAGGGTTGTGCCATGCGTTTTATCAGGAAATTGAATCACTTCATCCAAAGTTGCTAAACTAGCAGAACAGAAGCTTTAAGTCCCAGGGTGGAGTTGTGCGGGAAGAGCTGATGGAAAATGAAGTCAGAACTGAGGCATGTGGATCTGGGAAATCCATACATGGAGGGAGTTGCTAGCGCTAATGCCTGAAGTGATTTCTGCTCTGTACTTTTCAATTGCATGAATTAAAACATTCCCTCTCCCTCATTCCTCCCTCTTCCTTTAAAAAAACAACAACAGAGACTCACTTGTTCATCTTGGACTTTTCAGATGCAGGGGACAGAAGATAAGTTCCCTCCCTGCAAACCACTAGTATCTAGAAGGACATCAGGGAGTATAGCCCTCTGCACAGCCTGATTCTGTTGATGCAGAGTTGGAAAATTGGAAGTTGACCAGTTGTCCTTTTTTCTCCTTCCCTTCCTCCCTCCCCATCCCCTGCTCTCTTTCTTTCTTATTTCCTTGTCCTTCTTTATTCACCTGCTACATTTGCTGACATCAGTTGGAGTCATATTTTGGCTCTTGTAATGAAGACTCATGAGCAATTTAAGAGCCATGAACATTCCTTAGTCGATGAAGACCTAACTTCCTGCAGAGACACAGATTTTCTTAATGTTGAATTTTAAGATTTCTTCATATGTTTTGGATAATAGTCTTTATCAGTTTTATCTTTTGCAATTTTCTCCAGTTAGTAGTTTGTCTTTTCATTCTCTTCACATTGTCTCTTGTAAAGCAGATGTTAATTTTAATGAAGTCCACCTTACCAATTATTGGGATTTTTGCAAAAAAAAAAGGTCATTTCTACACCTAAGATAATCTAGATTTTTCTCCTATGTTTTCTTCCTGGAGTTTGATAGTTTTGCATCTTACATTTAAGTCTATGGTCTACTTTATTTAATTTTTGTGATGTTTGTATCTAGGTCCACTTATTTCACATGTGGGTGTCCAATTGTTTCAGAACCATGTGTTGAAAAGACTATCATTTCTCCATTGTCTTGCCTTTACTCTTTGCCAAAAATCAGTTGACTATATTTATATGGATATTTTTCTGAGTCTCTGTTCTGTTCCATTCATCAATTTACCTATTCTTTTGTCAGTATTACACTATAAATACTGAAGCTTTATAGTAAGTCTTGAGGTCAGGTGGGATAGGTAATCTAACTTGACTTTTCCACTTTAACATTGTTTTTCTCTACTCTGGGTCTTTTGTCTCTACATAAAAACTTCAGAATTGATTTGTCAATATCAACATATAACTTCTTGGGATTTTGATTGGAATTGAATTGAATCTGTAAGATCATGTAGGGAATAATGATGACAATATTAAATCTTCCTATCCATGAACATGGAATATCTTTCTATTTATCTAGTTCTTCTTTGACTTCTTTCAAAACTTTATAGTTTTCTTCATTTAGATCTTGTGTGTAATTCATGAGATTTATGACTAAATACTTAATTTGGGGGATACTAGTTTAAAAAGTATTGTTTTAAATTTCAAACTCTACTTGTTCATTGCTAGTATATAGGAAGGTGGCTGGCTTTTGTATATTGACCTGTGCTCTGCAACATTGCTCTAATTACTTAGTACTTCCAGGAGATTCATTTTGGTGATGTTGATTCTTTCAGATTTTCTACAAAAACAGTCATGACATTTGCAACAAAATCAGCTTTATTTTTTCCTTTCCAATGTATATCCCTTTTATTTCCTTTTCTGTTTTATTGCATTAAGCAGAACTTCTATTATGGTGTTCAAAAGTAGTGGTGAGAGGGAAGATTTTTGCATTCCTGATCTTATTAGAAAACTTAGTGTTTCTTACCATTAAGTATTATGTTAGTTCTTTTTTTTTCTGTAGAAAGTCTTTATCAAGTGAGGACATTCTCTTCTGTTTTAATTTACTGATAGTTTTTATTATGAGTGGGCATTGGGTTTGGCCAAATACTTTTTCTGAATATATTGCTATATCATGTGATTTTTTCTTTAATATATTGTTATAATCATGCTATTTTTCTTTCTCATCCTGTTGATGTGATGGATTACATTGATTGATTTTGAATGTTGAAATAGCCTTGCATACCTGGAAGAAATTCCACTCATCTATGGTGTATAGTTCATCATATATATTGTTGTTGTATTTCCTAATATTTTGTTGAGGATTTTTGCAACTATGTTCCTGAGAGGTATTGGTTTGTGGGGTTTTTGTGTGTGTGTGTGTGGGGGGGATGTCTTTGTGTGGTATCATTATTAAGGAGTTAGGAAGTATTCCTCCTGCTTCTACGTTCTGATAGAGACTGTAGAGAAGTTGTGTAATTTCCTTCAATGTGTGGTAGAATTCACCAGTGAACCCATTTGGACTCATTGTCTTCTGTTTTGGAAGGTTGTTATTTATTGATTTGATTTCTTTAATAGATATTATATTAATGTAGTTTTATGTATAAAACTAAATTTAGGAATAGTGTAGGGTTAGCCATAGGGTTAGGGAATGAATATATATATCAAAAACATGAATATTCACAAGAATGTACATATGAAAATATATATGTTTTGAAATAGGCAAGGGTTTAATTTGAATCATAAATACAGATATTTAATTTGCCAGATAGTAGTCTTTTTTTTTTTTTTTAAATCTTTGTGAGCTTTGGAAGAATGTGCCTTTCAAGGAATTGGTCCATTGCATCTGGATTATCAAATTTGTGGACACAGAGTTATTCACAGTATTCCTTTATAATTCTTTTAATGTCCATGGAATCTATAGTCATGTCACCCCTTTCATATCTGATTAATAATTTGCGTTTCCTCTCTTTTTCTTTGTCGGCCTAGAGGTTTATTGATTTTGTTGATCATCTTGAAGAATTAGATTTTGGTTTCATTGACCTTTTCTTTTGGTTTTTAATTTCATTGATTTCTGATCTAGAAAGTTTATTATTCTCTTTTTCTGTTTACTTTGGATTTAATTTGTTCTTCATTTTTTAGTTTCTTAAAGTAGGACCTTAGATTGTTTATTTTAGATCTTCCTTCTTTTCTGGTATATACATTCCATGCTTTTCCCATTTATTTATTTTTTACAAAATAAGTCATTGTGCCTGGTTTTAAGTTAGAAAATAACAAACAAAAAAGAAAATAAAGTCATCAAATTTCAATCATCCACAGATTACCTCTGTTAATGTACTTCTTAATGTTTATGCCTTCTCTGGAACATTGAGATAATTATCTTTGCAGAGTTTGGGGGAGAATAAAGTAATTTAAAAATGACTTAAAATACTTAGCATTACATTTAAGTACATAGAAAGTACTTATGAATATTAGTTCCCCTTTCTTCTTGAAATTTTTTTTCTAGTTACATGTATTCATTTTTTTAAAACCAAAATAAGATTCTACTGTATTTACTATTTTGCCACTTGCTTTTTCTGACCTATGAATTATCTCTACTTTGTCATGTCAAATAGTCATCTTCTCTATATTTGGTTCATATTCAAAATTCAAATAAGACAAAAATGACTTATATATAGATGATTTGTCCAAATCAGGATCTGATTCAGGAAAATTACACTTCAAATTTCCTTTACTTTAGTAGGATCCTTCTACTTTTCATTATTTCAATGATATCAACTTTTTGAAAAGCTGAGTCAGTTTTCTTACAAATGTCCCACCTTTGTTTTGGTTTTAACTTGTCTTATTGTTACATATTTCTAGTCCTTTGTATTTTCCTTATTATCTCTAAAGATTTGTGAGACTCAAATAAAACATTGTGCAGAATGCATTCTGGATATTTCATACTGCATCAGTATTAGAAGATAGAGTAATGTCTGGTTGACCCTCTTCTTTTTCTCTCCTGTTTGGAGACTGCAAATTAGTTCAGGTTAAAACAAGGAATTCAAACTTCAAAGAAGATTCTAGATTTGAAGTGATGGTCTATTAAACTATGATTTGATTTCCAAAATATTCACCTGTTGTGCAAAGTTTCAGAAATATATCAGATGTTAAACTAACTCATTGACCCTTCAACTGCCTTCAGTGGTGCTCAATAGATCACAGACCATACAGGTTCAGACAGGAGGGCAGATGCAAACCTGAAAGATGAGTCAGCTCAATTTCCTCCTTTCTTCTCATTTTATTATCCACAAAATCAGCATCATAGAGGCACACGGGAAATGCAAATCTAAACATGTGTTTCCTTGCTTAAATCCCTCAACATCTCTCCCACTACTGCAAGATGAACTTGTGGCTTTTTAGAATCCACAGTTTTCCATGCTTTGGTTCAAGGAACATCTCCAGCTGTGTTTCTTGGCATGCACTTCATGCTCTTTGTTGCCTGTGTCACAGCAGACTGCAGACTGCTGGCGGTTGCCAACCCCACTCCCTTGAACAGCACTTTTTCACCTCTTTGGTAGCACTATCCTAACTCTAAGCTCTGAATCCATGGGTACTTTTCCAGGTATCCATTTCTGATTACCCACTCTAGCTTGTGCCCTGTGTCTGTGTCTTCATGCCCAGAGAACATTGCTAGAGCAGTCTTTCTCTTTTTCTTTTCTTTTTTTTTTTGGTGGTGCTGGGCATTAAGGCATCTTGTCTCATGCATACCAGGCAAGAGCGTTACCACTGAGAACTACCTCTGTTCAGCCCTGAACCCAGAGCTGACTTCAGGGTTACACTGAAATGTTTAAGGGTTGATCTGTTAGTTAATCTATTGATTAGTCTGCAATATCCCCAAGAGTGTGGACTGTCCCTTGTTTCTCTTTGTACTCCCAGTGACTCAGCGATTCATGGTAGATGTCCAATGAATATTTGTGGAACCAAAGTAAACTTGGTGGATTGAAATGCTGAGCAAAATGTGGGCTGAAATTTGTGTTTCTGAGGATGATATCAAGGAACAGGGTTGGGAGTCCTGGGAGGAAGTCTAAAATCAGGGTCTGAAATACAAGGTCTTACTCTAGGATGTGCACAAGATTCAGTGGCTGATAAAGTATTCATTAAGATAGTATTTAGAAATTCAAGTCAGGGTTAAGGGGATGTACGATCAGAAAAAGACTTGGCCGTAAAGACTGGGTTGAAAGAAACAAAAAACAACCCCTCCCCCCCAAAAAATAGAAATGGGGTACAAAATAGGAATAATACATCAGGAATCCGTATAGGCAACTATTTTGGTTACCCAACTCCAAACTCAGAAGTGACTCTCTGTCCTAGAACAAGGACTCCAGCTCTGCCCTGTGCTGGCTTCCTGGTAAGGTTGAAGAAGAAGGCTGGGCAGATGGGCCAAGTCCAGAACAGCAGGCTCCTGCAGGCAGGTGAGCACAGGCTTCTAATGCCTTTAGGGCACACCCTTCCTGCTCTCACTCTTCCTGTGATTTCTATTCTCCCTCCTCCTCCCTCTTTTTCTTCTGGATACTCCTGTTTCCCCCTCTCTGCCTATTCCTTCCTATTCCTTCCTCTCTTTCTGGCCCCCACCCCCCAGTACTTTTTCCCTTTGTCTTGTCTCTCTTTTTTACTACTTCTGGGCAGAATGTAAGTTCAAGTTTGTATTACCAATTGATCAGAGGAAGTTTTATGTTTTGTATTTTCACTTACAAAAGTAAATGCCCCCAAATGCCCCCTTCCACACTTTTAGAAGATCAACTAATTAAATTGCTTGATCATCATTTAGAATTAATTAAAACCCACCATGTTAAGCTGGACGCGGTTCCCAGTGGCTCCCAGAGGCTAAGGCAGGAGGATTGCAAGTTCAAAGCCAGTGTCTGCAAAAGTGAGGCGCTAAGCAACTCAGTGAGACCGTGTCCCTAAATAAAATAAAAAATAGGGCTGGGGATATGGCTCAGTTTTCTAGGGCCTCTGAGTTCAACTCCTGGTACCAAAACAAACAAACAAACAAACACCTCACTATGTTAGAACTTAAAAATAGGCTACTATGAGTTGGGGGTGAGGGTGGGATGGCTGCCCTGAGCCTGACCCCGATAACAGGTGGATTGCTGGAGCTCAGGTCCCTTTTCTTAGGACACCAGTACAGGGAGAGTGGAGGGTACAGCACAACATCCCAAGGGATCCCTGAGGTCTTTCAGAACTTAGGGACAATGTTTAGGTCCCTTAGGTCTATCCCTTAGGGACAATGGTTCGTTGCCCTCCTGGAGGCTTCATTCCTAACTTACTCAATTGGCC
The DNA here is from genome assembly GCF_001458135.2 of Marmota marmota marmota. Taxonomy (NCBI): domain Eukaryota; kingdom Metazoa; phylum Chordata; class Mammalia; order Rodentia; family Sciuridae; genus Marmota; species Marmota marmota. The sequence continues at coordinate 33,891,616 of NW_025999990.1, forward strand.
ATAAACATGGTGGGAATTTCATACCTGTAGTTTTCTCACAAAGGAGATTCTTCAGAATTTATTTCCTCTTGAAAAAAATGACTGGAATGCCCCAGACCATGTTGTCCAAGGAACTTACTTTTTGAAAACAATGACCATGAAGCCCAGAGAGGGAAGGGACTCATTTGTGGTGGTACCTGAGTCAGAATCTCATCCCCAATTTTCAGGTTACCATGACAAAATACCACTGGATAATGGGGCCATGTATCAACCTTTACAAAATGCAATCTGTGTATAACTCCAAAGGTTGAGATCAAAACAAAAAGGGAGTGAAAAGCAGGTTTGCTTGGTTTAATTCAAATGAGCAAAGAAAATGAGGCACCTACAACCCATTGCCTATACTTCACGTAGGCCAACTGTCTCCTATTAGTGACAAAGACAATAGGCCCATGGTAGATGATTCTCGTTTTTACAAATTCTTCCACTGACCTCCAGGGGAGTGACCACTTTCTTCCCAGCATTTTCTAGGAAGAGGTATTCTGTATAAAAGACCTATCCTGTGCTGACCTTCATGTCATGTGAATGATATCAAGTGCACTGAAGTAACTTTCCTATACATAGTATTTGATCTGCTCTAAGAGGTACTGCCCTGTGACTAGTGTGGAAGCTAGGGATAGCTTCCCCATTCCTGGAATTAAACACTTCTTAACTCTTTCAACTTATCTATTGAATTCAGGCACTTAAGAACTTGAAGCAACCTGATGAAGTAGTATAATAGCTCACAGATTTCTTTGAACCACAAATCAGGGTCAAAAACATAGTTGATGTCATCAAAAATACATACCTACACAAATACATATATAGAAATGAAACAAAAGTTTTATAGAACAATCCTGTTACTTTGTGTAATGTATTCTGATTTTTAAATGTTCTATTTAATTCCATTAATAATGTTAGTATAAACTGGGCATGGTGGCACATGCCTGTAATCCCAGAGACTTTGGAAGCTGAGGCAAGAAGATTGCAAATTCAAAGCCAGCCTCAGCAATTTAGTGAGGTACTAAGCAACTTAGAGAGACCTTGTCTCAAAATAATAAATTAAAAGGCTGGAATGTATCTCAGTGGTTAAGTGCTCCTGTTCAATCCCTGGTACCAAAAAAAAAAAAAGAAAGAAAGAAAAAAAAGTTAATATAGCCAGGTGCGTAGCACATACTTGTAATCCCAGCAACTCAGGAGACTGAAGCAGGACGATAACATGTTCCAGGCCAGCCGCATCCACTTAGTGAGATACTATTAAAAACAAAAAAACAGGGGGATTGGAGGATGTAGTTCAGATGGTTGGGTGCTTGCCTATTGTGAGAAAAGCCCTGGGTTTCATTCAATACCCGGTCCCACACACACAGAAACAATATAGGTAGGCATATCAAACTGACTTCATAACATTTTTCAGATTGACCAATAATCTGAAAACCACTGATTTAATCCAATACCCTAATTTTATAAGTAAGCAAAGTAAGGTAAAAAGACTTTAGTGACTTCTCCAAGAATTGAACCCAAATATAAATATAGTTATCAATCTAGTCAAGGAGAGGTATAAGCCTTGGAATTTGAATCATCTGATCTTTATTTTTTCCCTGATAAGTTGGCAACATCTTTTGATGATTTACGATTTCTGTTTTTTTTTTTTT
>NW_025999990.1:33897981-33898908 GCF_001458135.2 Marmota marmota marmota
ATCCTCATGCGATGGAAATCCTTCCTCCAGGTTCCGGAGCACCCCACTATTGTTGGAAATTCCTAACAAGATATCCTTTAGCCGTCCTGACTTGTCATACTCCCACACCGTGAAGCAGCACACGGGGGCAATGCACTCCCCTCGCCGCCATCTTCCTTCCACGATTTCTCTTTTAGCAAGTTAGATTTTCCTATTACCAACCTTCAGCTATTAGAAAAGATAACTTTTTAGTGGCATTAAGAAGTGATGAAGATAATTCAATCAATAAATATGCATTCCACAAGCATTTATGAAGTATCAATATGTGCCAGGCACATCCTGAACCTAGAGATAGTGATGCAATCCTGGATTAGGGTCTTCACAGGTTTGAAAAAAAAAAAAAAGAATTCAGTGCATGTTGTGAAAGATAATGTATAACTGACTGGCCGTGTGAAACTACTTGATAAGTATTTAATGAAAGCCCTTTATGATGATTGCATTTTTTTAAAACTGAACTTGACCTAACAAGACTCTATATAAGGTGGCAACAAGTGACCATCATAAGACTGAGAAGGGTGGTGAAAATAATCATGAGCTGTCTTGAAAAGCCAGAAAGTGTAGTTCTTACTAATTATGCACTCAAACCTTAAGACTCTCCAGATTTCAAAATTCAGTATAAAGCACTTCCTTACTTTGACTAGATTTTCCAGGTGACAGTGAAAGATGTGAGATTCTCTTTCAACTTCTTACTGTGAATCAGTGAGATACATATCATAGAGCTTAGGAACTTCGGCTTCAGATTTCATTTCTGAGTCTTTTTCCTGCTAAGCCACATGCTTTGGGGCCTTAGCAGAGGGTGCTTCACCAGCCCTTTGCCAAAGCACACAGTGAATTGAACACACCCTCATCTTTAGAGAAAGGACCTCTTTTTTTTTTTTTTTTTTTTCT
>NW_025999990.1:33900932-34003190 GCF_001458135.2 Marmota marmota marmota
TTTTTTTTTTTTTTTTTTTTAGTTGTCAGTGGATCTTTTATTTTATTTATGTATATGCAGTGCTGAGGATCAAACCCAGGGCCTTACACATGCCAGGCAAGTGCTGTACCAGTGAGCCATAACTCCAACCCTACTGATACATCTTTACAAAATTGGGATGGTGTAAATTTCCCATTAACTCCTGCACCCTCCACTCAGTAAACTTTTTGTAGTGCTTGCTGTGTGTGTGATTTGGCCCTCAAGTACTGTTAGATTTTAGTACTTAGTGAAAGCATTCAGAATCACTGTTAAAATGTTGTGGAGATTATGCTGTTGTGTAAAAATATAATAACCATCAGAAAAAAAGGTTAATGAATCTTATTAGCTTGAGATATTTGTTTCAGGGAGTTGGCACCCAAGCTTATAGTTGCTAGGAAATTGGTGACTGTATAAGCCAAATATTCCTTCCCATGTCCAGGCCTTCCATCTTCTTTGTTCAAGGGATAAAACTCAACATTTTTAAAAAAAGTTTAATTGCTCTTTCTAGTTATACATGACAATAGAATGTATTTTAACATATTAAATATACAGAGAGTTTAACTTCCCATTTTTGTGGTTGTACATGATGTGGAGTTACACTGGTCGTGTATTCATAGATAAACATAGGAAAGTAATGTCCAGTTCATTCTACTGTCTTTCCCATTCCCAACTCCCCTCCCTTTTCCCCACTACCCGCTGTCAAATCAGGTGAACCTCCACTCCTCCCTCACCCCCGCCTATTGTGAGTCAGTGTTTTTCATAGTATGGCCATTTTGACAATGTTAGTTCTGCCCATCCAAGAGCATGGGAGGAGATCTTTTCATGTTCTAAGATCTTCTACAATTTCTTTCTTTAATATTCTGTAGTTTTCATGGTAGAGTCTTTCACCTCTTTTGTTTGATTGATTCCCCACCCCCTGCTTTGATGCTATAGCAAATGGGATAGCTTTCCTAATTTCTCTTTCGGTTGATTCATTAGTGATTATAGGAATGCAATTGATTTTTCGGTGTCAATTTTTATATCCTGCTACTTTACTGAATTCATTTACGAGGTCTAGAAGTTTTTGGTGGAGTTTTTTTTTTGGGGGGGGCATTCTAAATATAGAATCATGTCATCAGCAAATAGAAATAGTTTGAGTTCTTCTTTTCCTATTCATATCTCTTAAATTTCTTTGTTCTAATTGCTCTATCTAGAGTTTCCAGGATTATGTTGAATAGAAGTGGTGAAAGAGAGCATTTCTGTCTAATTCCAGTTTTTAGAGAGAATGCTTTCAATGTTTCTCTATTTAGAATGATGTTGAACTTGGGTTAACATATGTAGCTTTTACAATGTTGAGGTATGTTCCTACTATCTTTAGTTTTTCAGGTGTTTTGAACATGAATGCATGCTGTATTTGTCAAATGTTTTTTTTCTGCATTTATTGATGTGATGAATTATGTTTATTAATTTCCTAATGTTGAAACAAACTTGCATCTCTGGGATGAACCCTACTTGATCATGGTGCACTATCTTTTTAATGTTTTTGTATGCAATTTGCCAGTATTTTATTAAGAATTTTTGCACTTATGTTTATCAGAGAGATTAGTCTGAAATTTTCTTTCCTTGATGTGTCTTTGTTTTTGGTATCAGGGTGATTCTAGCTTCATAGAATGCGTTTGGAAGGGTTTCCTCCTTTTCTATTTCATGGAATAATTTGTGGAGGATTGGTGTTAGTTCTTCTTCATCGTGATATGATATATTATATTTTTAACTCAGTCTTACAGATTTAGTCCCACAACTGAAAAGGAAACTGAACTCCAGAGATGAAAGTAATTCATATAGCTATGACTATTGCATATTGGTATATAAGGTTTTCACTAATATCAAGAATGAGCTTGTTAACAATATGTTGTAATACACAGATTCTTAAATATATGCATTCTTTGACCAGAAATTTCAATTCCAATGGAAAGGACATAAAATGCATGTAAAACTTCATGCACAAAGATATTACTCACATCATTATTCATAATATGAAAAAGAGTGGGGAAAACCTCATGCATAGGATGCAATATCTCTTAAAATGCTTTTACAAAGGCTAATAAGTGCAAACCTTTATATATGATAATTTCAACTTTAAAAATATATACAAGAGTAAAGGTGTAGAGAAAAATTCAATAACAGTCATGACTTTGGATTTCATAGACATTAGCTGTCAGCTGAAAGATAGAACTATGTTAGCATTAACTGAGGAAAACTATCTTAGTATTAACAGTAGTTGTTTCTGGCTAATGGGACATGATTTCTACTTTATATTTTCCAAATTTTGTACAATAGCACACATTACTTTTATACTAGGAAAATAGTGCTTAAAAAAAAAGGCTCAAAGTCTCAACACTGACTTTTCTTTTGATTTCACTACTTTTCCTTCTAAATGTAGAAAGCATATTATTCTGAAGGTGAAAGACTGGGTCTGAAATTCCCTGTTCTGCTCTTCCAGCACATGGCCCTGCAGGTAGAGTCCTACAGAAGGGCATTCATTGGGCTCTGTGATTTTAGGCCACAGTGCCCTCTTTGGGACAAAGTTGGCCTAACTGACTACCACCATTTGCTGCTGATGATAAAGGCACAATTGTAATATGATTTTGGGATATGGGCAATTAATAAATCAGTTACCCTAAGGATTAGGATGTAGATGAAACAAATCATTTTCTTAATATATTGGTTCATTAAAACATCTTCCCTGATGGTCTCCTTGTGAATAGCTCTATGGCTCTCTTAATCATACCAGAGCAAACTTCATAAGTAACTTCAAATTCACTGTTCTCCTTTAAACTTGATAATTCTCTTTAACCTTCAGATAGAAATAACTATTCCTTAGCATGTCACACACATCCAAGCATCTCACTGCTTATTCGTAGAACCATCTTCCTTCATCCTTCAATCTTACTATTTTCAGGGTTTGGAGGAGCCAATCTCTTTCTTCACCTTCCCTGTGGCTTAATAATTCTAATATTACAGCTATCCCACTGTATTTCCCATTCTGTTGGCTGGGAATGCCCTTCTCATTTCTTCATCTGGCTATTTCCTGTGGTTCCTGTTGGACTGGGCTCAAAGGTCAGTTCTGAGGAGACGTCTTCCTCATGTCCACTACGTGGGACCCTTCTTCTCTCCTCCATCAGCACGCATCCATAACATGCATATAATACAATACTTGCTTGACTCTATTTTAACTCTTCACTTCTTCCTGTATCTCACTATGAAGACTTGATTGTGAAGACTGTAGTGTACTTCTCTACCCATGCTCTTAGCTCACTGGCAAATAGCGAAATCTCCTCAAAAACAAAAACAAAAAAACCCCAGTTAGCCAATGGAAGAATGAACATTGGAACTGCTCATGGGTCACAGTGGTTCCTACATAATTTTTAAAATTTTTCTTAATTTCCTTCATCTTTAAAAAGAAGATCATGAGGTGGATTGAATGAAAAAGATTTTGAAAAGCAACCAGCACTGTGCTAGACATGTGATAATCTATATTTGGTTTTTTTCTTTTTCTTTTCTCTAACCCCTATCTAGGTTCATGTTCCCCTCACCTGGTGGCTCATGCCTTACCGATACTCAAGTCTCCTCCCAGTTAGTGCCTCCCTGTTTAATGTGTAATGAGACGTCCTAGTCAATCAGTGTTTATGCTGATCACACAGTGTGCACTGTGACTTTTCTACCAACACCCACCATCATTCATCACATATTCACTGCCTGCCTTTAGACACACATTCAACATCTCTCTCACCTTTCACTTAGTCACCTATTAGTCACAGAGAAGTTTAGCTCTATGAATTCGTAACCAAAGTGTGATCCGTTTTCTAAGAAAAAGGTTGATCTTTTAAGTCAACAGCCACAAATATAGGTTGTGGTGTTCAATTTTCATTTGTTCTACTTTAGTTCAGCTTGTTTTATCTACATCATATATTGACCCTCCTACACTGCCCTTCGTATGCACAATTCAACTTGCATATGAACCAATGAGCAACCACTGTCTGGTGTCTAAGCACATGCTGGCTGTCTGCCAACACAATAATAACCAGAGAATCATTTTAACCCATAAAACAGAATTAATTTGTAAAATAGTTTGGATAATTTTCTTGCTTTTATTGTATTATTTTAAAGAATGGCATGGTTTCTTACAATCTTTTGTGTATTTGCTATTTTTATCCACAGTAGTTCTGGCAAAGTCACTGCCAATTAAATTACTACTTCCCAATATAAACTCAGGCTACTATTATTTCAAGTAAGCTGAAACAACATTTAAAGAAGATGTCTTAGCAAATTAACTTTCATTATCTGTATTTAACATTTAGATTATGTTTAAAATATGGTAGTAGTTATTTAGATCTTGTAACATCCATGAAAAAAAAATGATCACATTGTATTTTGTAATAATAAGTTGGCTTTCTAGGAATGGGATTTTTTTTCCAGGAGCATGGAAATTTGATATTTTGGGATCATTTGGTTGGCTTTTATGATTGTTTTGAGAAATTTATTATAACTGAAAGCAAATAATTTTTAATACTGATTTCAATATTGGCAACTCTACTTTACTCCAGATGAGTGATCTTTTTGTTTTTACTGAATTTATGATAAGAAATACTTTTGAAAGAAAATATAAGCTGTTATTCAACCAATGGTTATAATGAAAGGCAATCTCTTTATCAATTGGCTTTGTCTTGCAAATTTCCAGAAGTTTTAACATTTTTCTGAAGTATTCTATGTAACATTCATACTATAAAAGGCAAAAATATAGATTAATGCTTAAGTTTTGAGGGTCTCAAAGTTATTAATTTATAAATTCAATTTAATTAGATATTTCTAATAAAATCCTTCAAGTTTATATTTTTAGCTTAAGTATCAAAAATGTCCAGATAATTAAAAAAAAAAAGAAATTAGCGGTATTGTACCTAGAAAATACCAAAACATACTGAAAAATAGAGTGGGATAGCTGTAATATTAGAATTATCAGCATACATAATACTATATTATTGTAAGAGAATAGAAGTCTATTTAAATATTTATGATAATTTATAAAATTTATTTAATGATTTATTTTTTATTTAGTCAACTTATATTTACTAAGTATTAGATTCTGTATAATAGATGGGTAACATCAAGTAATCAAGTCATACTAGGTTATTAAACCTTAAAACTTGTTCAATAAATCAATTGTTATTATTTATAGTTAAGCAATCTTGCCAAGAACAGTTGGTGGAAAGAAAAATTGAAGTTCTTATTGAGAAGAAAATTTGGAAAAACTCTGTAAAAATGATTTGACATATCCTTTGTTATCCCCCTTTGAAGAGGGAATTTCAGCTTTTGTGTCTATATGAATGTGTGTGTAGAATGTGTATGTAAGATATAAGCTAATGTTCATATAGCATTATTTATAATTGTAAAAACTGGAGTCCATCTTTTTGGTAATAAGAAAATGATAAAAACGCATGTTGCAAATATATGAATATTATACAGATTTTTTGGAAGAATGAAATCTGACATTGAATGATGTTTATTATAATGTGAGAAAATCAAGTTACAGATGAGTATGACAGAAAAAAATATTCAATGACGAAATCATGGTGCCAAACTCATATTGTAATAGCTCTATTTTGGTTAACTCTGGGAAAAGCTACTCTGCTGTCATGGCTGTAAATACTGGCTGTGTTGGATATTAGTGTTGGATTGCAATTGTCAATTTTGCATTATTATCATCATTCACTTTTAAGGTTTTCAAAGTCCCACCAAAGTCAGCTCCCAGTCATTGTATCCCTGTTAAATACATAATAAAGAAGTCCTTGTGAATCAATGTTTATTTTGGCCATTTTTCAGATTCACATTCCAGGCTCACTTCTCTATAACACTTCTAGGATTTGTTTTATCCATCTACACCATCATTGTTTCCAAAAAGCATGAGACCATAACTTCATTTTGGTACTCTTTATGCAAAACATCCATTTTGCCTGAATTTTCATTGTGGGTTATATACTTGCATATTCTTGCTAAGGGTGACATTTGCACAAGCTTTTGGAAGATCACCCCAGAGTCTGCTATCTAGAGGGACACTGTTGAACTAAAGACACTTGGTTTCAGGTGCTAGAGAGAATTGAACTATATTCTTCTAAAATTAATAAGTGCATATTAAGTCCTAGACATTCTAATAACACTGTAGATAGAGAAATGAGAAGAGTGTTGTTTTTGATTTCAAGGAGTTCACAGTCTAGCAAATAAAGAAGAAGTAGTGTGTTTATTATTCAAGGGAGCAAGGAAGGAGAGCTAGATAAACAAGCAGGTTGTGGTTGTGGGAGGAAGATCCAGCAATGCTCCTGAGAATTGGCAGTGCTTGAGGGGTGTTGAGGGGTAAGAGAAAGCTAAACAGATTAGGGGAGTGGAGAGGGTTCTAGATTAAGGAACTAGGGTGGTGCAGGGTGACAGAAGTATGAGGAAGCACGCCTTGTTCCAGAAATTATGAATAGGCCATACACCTCTCTTAAAGTAATAAAAAAAGTCAAGGGCATTCATTGTGTAAATTTAATCAACACAGAGAATGACTAATCAGCATCACTTTAGATAATTCAACCCAGACCAGAGCTCTCTTTAGTGGTGATCTGAAAGATCTCCTTGTCTTGGAGTGTTGACTTAACAGATCCTGACTGCTACAGAAGCAAATACCAGGCTCTCAGCTTCAGTGATCCGTTCATGAGGGTGTGTCTGTTGTGGTGATCAAAGCACACCAGCTGTCCCATAAAATAGGATCTGGCTACTGCTTGGCACAAAAGTTTCCCCAGTTAAATCCAACCCCCTAATGAGATTCAAGATCCTCTTTCCCTCATGTATCCTTCCAGAATAACAGTAACAGATTTTGGTGAGTAAGAATAGTCTTTGGAGTTAGATAGCCCTGAATTTGATTTTAATTCTGTTACTCACTTAAACTCTAACATAAAAGTAACAATTTTTAGCTTGAGCATCTTCATCTGTGACATGGGTATAAATCATACCTTATTAGTGTTGTTTTGAGGATTCAATAGGATAATTTATGATAATTCAATAGAATAATTTATAATTATATGGCAATTTTATAATTATATATTCAGATATTTTTATTATATTTAATTTGAATACTTAATAGTTTTTAGATATGTTTTTGACCTTTGAAATCTTTGTAATTCCTGTCAGACAAAATCTACTTGACCAAGGCCAGATGTCACCATCTTCAAAGCAACTTTCTGAATTCCCCTAACTAAAATTAATCATTCTTTCCTTATTTCCATAGAAATTGGTGCAGTTAGTACAGAAATCATAATAATAATTTTGTTGAATTTAAATCCAGTGGGAAGAGACAGTATAAGAGACTATAATTACAATGTCTAGAATAATTTCTGATGTTTATTTATATGATTTGTTATTTTATAATGAGCATTCAAAAATAAAACAATGATTCTATTAAGAATTCTCCCATTAATAAACAAATGGATTATTGTGATTTCAATTTACAAATGAATTCATGCCCCTGTATCATACACACAATGAGAAGAATGACACTCATCTAGTGACACAATGGGAAAAGCTTTCCCCAATGGGTATCTGTGTTTATGCATGGAATACGATGTGTACCCAGGATAAAATGAAGCATTTTTTTCTCTCTTAGCACACATTTTTTTAATTGAAGAATTATATAAAACATTATTACATTTAGTAAGACATTGCAATCAGAAATATTTAAACAGGGAATTTTTAAAAGAATAATTCCCTTTGAACAAGTTAATAAATATGCTCATATTCTAAGTGATTTCCTTTTCCCTCATCTAAGATTTTTCCAAGAGAGCCCATTCATTCATTTAGTAATGCCATCTACTTAAGCAATTCCATAGGTCAGGCAATATGGCTCAAACAATATGCTGTTATATTTATTTATCAAATCTCATTTCCTAGACTTCTGCATTCATTTTCAAACCTTAACATAAATGCTATATTAAGTTTACTTCTTAGACAAAACAATATTCTAACTCTTAAGCAGTGAAGAGGGATCTTGGTTTATGCTTTCTATTTTGTTTGGGATGATATTTAGAAATGCCTCACTTTCAGAATCTGGAAATACATGTGAACAACCCTCACCATCGGGGCATGATGGTTAAGTTGCCTCTCACTGTATGCTGAGAGAGAAAATGGAAAGCTTCTGTTCTTGTTTCTACAGAGAATGTGGGGGAAGGCATCCATAAGAGGTGGATTTCCTCTTTTAGAGGTAATTGTAAGTTTTTGCATATTGATAAAGAGAGAGGAAAAACTCACAGAAAAAAATCTCTTACCCTTCTCACAAGTAGTTTCATCTCCTTTCAAACTTTTAATCTGTTGATCAATGCTTATTTCTATTTTATTTCTCAAATTTCATAGTGTTTTCAGTTTTGACTTCACTAACACTTTACATTCAATTATCCACTAGTCATTTTATAATTCTGAGAATTGTTGGTTTAATAGAATGCACATTTCAAGAGTAATGTCCATGTCAGGACAGAATTGAGCACATGAAGAGGCTATGGGGTGGGCCATTGATTGATTGTTAAAATGACCACAAACCAGTGATGCTTGGCTACACCCTGAATTTCATCAAATTATAGATTAATAAAGTGTAGCAGAATCTTTGTTATAAATAACTAAATTGAGGAATGACTGTAACAGTTGGCAGTACCCACAATTTGAAAACTATTACAAAATGTGCAATGCTTTAGTTATTTTGCACTTAAACTTCATAAAACCTATTTCTTTAAGAGATACTTTTTGTTCCAAATAGCAATAGCAAAGTCCATGCAATAGACAAAATTTAATCCTCTTCATTCTGATGAAGTTATAGTATTGAAACACTGGCTAGGGTATATGAGCAATGGGTTCAAGGTTTTGTTCTACAACTAGCTCCTTGTGGTCATTTAATCCACTTTTAGATTCGTTGACTATAAAATTGGTGAAATGGGTAAACGGTTATGTAAGATGACTCAATTTCTATAATAGTTTTATTCATAAAGGAACAAGCAAACAAACAAACAAACAACAAAAAAAAAAACAACAAGAAGTCCAATTACTTCCTTATGAAAGGAAAAAGCCCTGAAAATGTTTATTTCATTTCATTTACATTATCTTTCTAGTAACATTATAGTTACTGCTATATAGTTTACATATTTTACAGAATTAAATAAAACTACTCTGCAGAATTTCTTTTTCTTAAGCCAACTTTTATGTCTACTGAAGCCATCTGTGCACGTTTCCATTTCATTCATTCAGTGTGAGTAGTAATATTAGAAACCCAGCTTGGTAATGGATCAAATAGGTTACTAGTTATTCTTGGTAGTAACTCAAAGTCATATTTCAGAGTTTTATTTTAAGTATAGAAATGAATTAAAGGCTCTATGAAGATAGGAATCATGTTTGTCTTTTTTACCTCTGTGCTCACAGACCCAAGACCAGTGTTCAACACCTAGTAGCTTCTAAGTAAATATTGTTGAGTATATTAAAAAAAGATAGGTGTGCTTTAGAAAACATCTGGCTGCCAAATGAAAGCCCTATGATCCAGGTCAATAAAACTGTTTAAACTATGTTTCACATCGTTTTGGACAAAATTAGAAAAAAGTAGTGAAAAAATTCCCTTTACTGGGGAAAATGCTAAGATTTCTCTTAAGATCTGTTTTTATTGTAGATTTGTCATAAATTTTCTTTGCAATTCTAAATTAATATTACAGTAATGATACAAATTGATAAAGTGCAATAAAATTGATATGTGTATATATACTTCCTTTTGAGGAGCCACTTCCTGTTGGCAAACTCTTCTTAAAAAATTAAGCATGCCCTATCACTTAATATTGCTTATCTTGAGAAATCGTTTGAAAAAACAAATGACTTCAGATATCTATTAACATATGTTCCATATTCCTTTACCATTTCCTTTCAGAAATGTACTTTAAAAAAATTTTTTAGAAATATTTCTCTAAAGAAAATACGGCCAGATAAAACTTCTTTGAAAATCCCAAGAACGTGGACATCTTGATTTACGTGACTTTCTGTAGGCCTCAAGACCCACTGGATTTGTGAAATGAGTTATGCACTTTAGACAATATCAAAGGATACAAAATATTTTCTTTAAGTTTTTTGGCATATATTGAAAATCAGAAAAAACTAAGAAAGACTTATCTAAAGTGCTTAGCCATATTTATCCCTTGAAAGATCCAATCAAAGCCACATTAAACTTAGAACATCTGAATGTTTGTTGACTATTAATATTTTAAATATAGTACATTATACATCTTTGATGAATGTTTTGGTGACTATTAGGCTGCAAGATCAGCATCTAGTATACCGGACATAAATCACTTACTGTTGGGAGTAATGTATGTTACTATATCTTGTCACTCTGTGTCGAGACGTCATTGGGGATGTAGAGCCAATGGTTTGGCTTATGTGAATGTCTGGACTCACCATTTGTGTCACTTGAATTTCTGGCCCTACCAAAATACCGCCACTCATCACAGGTCCCATACAACCATCAGTCATGCTACCATTGTTCATGTCAGGCATACCAGGGCTAGACAGGACTCTCTCAGCATAGTATACATTGTGTGTGTTGGCTAACTCGGCAGGCACACAAATATTCCCTTGAACATCATAGACAGGTGCCATCACTGTTTCTGTTACTACAACATTGGGAGGAAGCTGAGGATCAAAAACAATTGTTGTGGGTTGTACACATGGGTCAGCAGTAGTGTAAGTCTCAGTCACTATGATATCCCCATGAATCACGGGTTCAGAGGCTGCCATTTCTGCTTGGAATTCAGCTTCTGAGAGAGTCATTCCTGAAGATTCATTAACAAAGTAATTAGGTCCCAGCAAAGGGAGGTCAGTACTGATAGGGATACAGGCCTGGTGTGAAGGAAATGGCTCAATTTCGGTGTCTAAGCAGATTTCAGCAAGAGTCCTAAATTTTGGATCTAAAGTTTCCATGTAGCTTTCATCCAGGTCGTCCACGATCCAACTGCAGCAACCAATGGAGCCCACAGGTGACCCAACTCCCTCGTGGTCGTAGATAAGCAAGCAGTCATTGGCTGGTCGGCCTTCATCCTCATCTGCATATGCGTATGCTTTCTAAAATTAGAAGAAAAATGGAGAAGTAGAAGTTTCCTTTCCCTTAAAATAATCAGAGAAGCCCTGCCAGTGGCCCATGCTTATAATCTCAGAGGCTGGGGAGGCTGAGGCAGGAAGATTGTGAATTGAAAGCCAGCCTCAGCAAAAGCGAGGTGCTAAGCAACTCAGTGAGACCCTGTCTCTAAATAAAATGTAAAATAGGCCTGGAGATGTGGCTCAGTGGTCCAGTGTCCCTGAGTTAAATCCCTGGTACCTGCCCCCCCAAAATAATAATCAAAGAAGACTAATAGCAATGTTTCAGAAACTTCTAAGGTTAAATCAAGGAATAAATTGAGGAAAAAGACTAGCACTTAATGTATTACTAAATAACTGGAATTTTTATAAAGGAGATCAGATTGCATTAATGATGCATTCAATTTGAGGATTAAACATGAATTTCTCTTATTTGAAAACTAATAAATGATAATGACTATATTTTGTTCAGATTTGAATCAAAATTAATATTTAAATCTATTGTAGTTATAGATTTTTGTTTCTGGAATAAAATTGTATTTAGTTATGTTCAAACTATTTATATAAAGAGAGATATTTGATCAATTTGAAATGAAAGCATTTATAAAGATTTAAATCTTTCTGAGCTACAGGGACTTGTGTTAGAATGTTCATGAAATTTTATGTGGCTTGAGCTGAGAGAGCTGGAATGATCTCTGGAGTTAGTTCCATAAAAAGGAAGGCACTAAAAGATCATCTACCATGATTTTCAAATTATTCTTTAAAGAAAGACATTTAAAATGAAACCTTAGGTTGGAGCACAATATGTAGAATAGAACAGATGCAAGTAGAATCTCCCTGTTTGGAGGGGGTGCAGACCTGCCAGCTCTCTTCCTTCTTCCCTCACCTATAATGGTCTTTGTTATTTAAAATCAGAAAAAGAAAAAAAAACTGAAAAAGCCTTATCTAAAGTGCTTAGCCATAAATCTTATGGAATCTTACAGGTCCGGCAAAACAGCATTTGAAATCCCTTGATGTAGTTCAACCTTCTGTTTACCTTATAAAGTAACTACAAGCCCAGAGAAGGTAAGAGTTGAATTGCTTGCCCAAGACCCAAACAGTCTTAAAACAAAACTTCAAATCCAATTTTCCTTTTTACACAATATGGTGTTTCCCCTCTGATCCAGCCTCTAAATTCTTCCATTAGAAATGAATGATTTTTAGGCTTTGAACCAACAATTCATGAGTTTAGAATAACCTTAAGCCTTTGTTATGTAATATTTGGAATGACTCCTCAGTAAGAGGGTAATCTCCTCTTGCATGCATGGAACACAAATTAGTTTCCCCGGGGTAGATGTT
Source organism: Marmota marmota marmota (assembly GCF_001458135.2). Lineage (NCBI taxonomy): Eukaryota > Metazoa > Chordata > Mammalia > Rodentia > Sciuridae > Marmota > Marmota marmota. The sequence continues at coordinate 33,913,449 of NW_025999990.1, forward strand.
GGAGATGTGTAAAGTGGCAGGAAGGAAGCATTAGTAAAATTTTGCAGAGGCTCACCTTGGGGTAGGGAGAGCTTGAGTCTCCTGAAATCACCTCAAAAATTTAGCACCATTTTTAAAGTGTCGAGCTAAATGTTTTGGGAAGGATGATCTCAGTTCCCACAAAGGAGAACACATTTTTATTTTGTCTCATAAAGCACTGATGATAACCAAAGGAAAAGTGCCAGATGCAATCTGCCATTAATCATAGAGCACCTTTGATACTGGTGGGGGTTTTATGAATAATTTAAAAAATATTTCTTCTATGGTATATTATTTGTGCCTGTTCTTTGAATGAATTGATTAATGGTATCTACCATTCATTTAAATGAATTTATAGTCTGAAACAGTATTTTTACTTGTTTAAATAAGAGACAGGGTTTGACAAAGTTGCTGAGGCTGGCCTGGAACTTGAGATCCTCTAGCCCTAGCATCCTGCATCTCAAAGATGGCATGTGTACACCTTGAGCCCAGCTTATTGCAAAAGTATTTTTAACTACTAATTTTAATACATAGTTTACATCTGCAACAACATCTTTAGCATCTTTTTTTTTTGTGAATAGCAGTGGTGAAATTCATGACGCAGTAATGGTGAATAAAATAGGTTTATTGAAATATGAGATCCAATGGATTGCTAATTAATCAAATTAAACTTTCTAAATAGGGTACACAAGATTTATTTACCCATTATGTCATTGTATTAGGCCAGATCAGTGACTATGGACCTTTCTTCTTTGGGATGCTCATTAATAGACCTATGACCCTTTTTCTTAGTGAGAATGAGGTTAATGGAGGACAGGATGGGTGACCTCGCTTCTAGGTCCTCATTTGTAACCCATTTGTAGTGATGCTATATGTGTACCTGAGCTTTCACCCCCTTCACTTCCCAGTCTTGACTTTTAATTTATTCTTCTCCATTTCTGGAGAACAGATGGGACATCATAAAGAGAGGACATGAATGCACATTTTTTTTTCTTTTTTGGATCAGCATTCTTCTTGTTTTTTGATGCTATGGGAAACAAAGAAGAAATCAGAAGGAAACAGAAGACAGGAAAATGGAGAATAAAGAGGAATGCTAGCTTTTTTTTCTTTTGTTTTACTTTCTTTCTTTTTTTTACAGTATTAATATGTGTTATGGCAACTGAATATGTAATACTGCTGTGAATTGGCTTTATGTATGTTAAGGAGAAGTAAAATGTTTTTTTATTAAGATTAGGATAGGGCTAAGAATATTTGAACTTATTTCTGGAGGGGCCCACTGCCCTTGTTTTCCTGTTGTGTGTAACTGCGTAAGAGAATTACCTCTGAGAAGTAGCTGTCCAGGAAGGCCATGTTCATGCCGGTGTCTGCATACTCCCGCAGGGTGCCTATGGTAGAACTCCTCTTCCTCAAGGTCCCCATAGCTCCTCCAGCCACCATGCCCTCAGCCATTCCAACGCCTGTATTGAGTTCCACTCCTGACACACCTCCTTCAACTGTTCCTCCACCTGCATAGGTGTTGGTGTAGATTTCTAAAAAGAGAGGATGTCCCTTAATAGTGCTTGAGTTGCCTACGTTGCTCATGCACCCCAAACATTGCCAGCTGCTGTCTTCCAGCCCTCTACCACCCTGCAATAAGCAGGCTCTGGAAAACCAGGCAAGGAACAGCAGGAATTACACCCAGAATCTCCAGGCTTGGTGAGAAAACAAAAGTAGCTGATACAGAGGGAGCAAGTTATGGGAGATAGACTTCGCCTTCGTGTATGCACAGAACCTTCTCCTCTAGACTTAGAGGTTCTGTAGAGCTTGCCAAGAGGAGCGGGGTCTCTGCATCGGTGCCAGTTCCTGCCTTTGCTACCTCTGGCAAGTGCCCCAGCCCCCATGAAAGAATGTGACTTGCATTTCCAACAGTTGAAATTCCAGGTCCTCATTCACACTGGTGCTGAATGGAGAGCTGGAATTCTCACATGAATGTTCAGTCAATGTATATCTTTGCATGGAAAGTGTCAGACTTGGGATACTAAGGAAAAGAAATCTCATGTCTGCTTCAGAATGGGGCAGCTCTCTATTTGGTTCCAGCATTACACAATATCCAGGTATTTTTCAGTATTCTAAAGTGTGGGTGGGACTGGTAAGTTAGGAAAGTATAAGACACTGTTTATGCAAAAGAACATGTGAATTGAAGGAAAATTCTTCAACTTTTATTAGAACATATTTGCTGCTTTTTCTTTTGTTCTTATTTACATTGTAAATAATCCCTACAAGAGCCTATGCTCTGTCAGGGACAATTCTCATGTATATTTTGTGACATCTACCTGTATCATACCTAATATGTGTGTAATTTTGATATCATATTTAATATTTGTGTGTGTTTATTTGTTTATTTCTCCTAGCAGCACTTTGAAGTAGGTATTGTGATAATTTCGATTTTAAAGAGAAGGAAATAGGCTCAGGGAAGTTGGGTCTTGCCCAGGGACTATTATTACTAATGAGTGGCTGAGCCAGGAATCAAATGGAAGCACTCTTGTTTCAGAGTTTGTTGTAAAAGTCAAGTTTAAGATAGAAAAATAAAGTGGCCACTTCAACATGTCACTTTCCCGGTAATTATACGATCCGTTGAGGAGATCGACAGATATTTTTGGGGGGAGGGAGGGGTACCAGGGATTGACTTCAGGGGCATTCGGCCACTGAACCACATCCTTAGCCCTATTTTGTATTTTATTTAGAGACAGGGTCTCACTGAGTTGCTTAGTACCTCGATTTTGCTGAGGCTGGCTTTGAACTTTCAATACTCTTGTCTCAGCCTCCAGAGGTGCTGGATTACAGTCATGCACCACTGTTCCTGGCTGGATATGTTATTTTTTATAAGGTACTGTTAGGTGAGATAGGTTTGGTTGAATAATTTTGCAAATTGAAAAAGAAAAACAGAATTTATTGTTCACTGACCAGAGGAATCAATACGATCCTGGGTATTAGAGGCTGTCATGGGTGCGCATATATTGGACACATCCTGAAAAGAAAAAAAAAAAAGATTTTAAAACAAATGTGTTATGTTAAACATTTTAACATTGACATCCACTCATTTTTGTGTCATGGGTAATCATTAAAGCATGCACAAGTTCCACCTAAACTCTGTGCTTCTCTGGAAAGTGACAGACCACTTACCCTGTCCTCGGGTTGGGCCCCCTCTATCCTCCAGGACTGCATCACTCCTTCTCCACCCTCAGGCACAGGAGCAAACCTGGTCCCCAGGCCCTCTGATTGTCTTCGTTTGCAGCAGCACATGAGCAGCAAGAGTGGCGACACTGCCCGAGAAAGCAATAAATAAGGGTTAAAATCTGTCGCTCAAGCTAGGAAGCCAATGAATTCATTGTTTTTTTGTGGCATTATGGTTAGAACCAAAGAGATAAATATTAAGATAAAAAATATTTAGGATAAATACTAAAATAAAATAAATTTTGCTCCTACAGGATTGAGAACACATATCCATGTCTATAAATACTAACTTACCGAATCACATAGGACTTTAGAATGGAAATGAGGGGAGTGTGAGATCACTTAATCCAGACCCTTTACTGATAAATTAGGAAAGTAAAGTCTACTCTTTCCTCTAGTCCAAGACTCCTGAGCCTGCTGGTAGCATATTCAGGTCAGGAAGACTAATGAAATTCTAGTGCTATCCTGCAGAAAATGTAGCTGATTCTAGGTTTTAACCTTTAAATTCCCAAAGGCTTATACATGCAGGTGCTTGGGTCTCATTTTGCGTTAGGGCTCAGATGTGAGTAATTATAAAGCCTTCTAGGTGTTTCTTATGTGCTGCTAGGGCTGAGAACAACTGATTTAAAGGCTAGCTGCCATCTCAGTTGCTCTGGAATTGTGTTCTGGGAAAATGTCTCTAATATTATTTTGAGCATCATCCATTATTTTTTATAGCTTTGCAAAATCACAGATTATTTTAAGGATAGAACTGTTCAAAAGTCAGTTGCTAATTTTTTATACTTTGAAATGATAATGTTTTAATTTGTGCTCATTCATTAACACATGTTCAATCCTTTTTAATTTTAGAATCAGTGTTTGATCCCCATGAAACTTAAGTCTTGCAAGGGCAACCTAAAATATGTTGAAGTATTTCTGTTTTGAGGTTCTGCATGGTTTTTAAAAGATTAATATAGACAGGAGAACTTCATTTTGAAAGTTCTGCTTGGGGCTCTTGCCATGGTCTTAGTTCAGAGCCCAGAAGCTAATTCCCTTTTCTAAACTCGCTTCCAAGCATTCCTATTGCATCATAGTGAGCAGGTCACCAGATCACCTGAGCTCCAGGTCCTTACTGATTCCTTGTTGCCTGTGGACCAAAGCCCAGAACATTTGGAATATCATGAACGTGCCTCCACGTGGGCCCCCAACCTACTTGTTAGCCTGTCCACCTCCTGAGTGTGCTCTACTTTTCCACCCTCCTCCTGTCTGTTGTTTTATTTTGGTTTTTGGTTCTGAGGATTGAACCCAGGGCCTCACTCATGCTAAGCATGTGCTGGGATATACTCCTAGCCTCTCTCTGTTTGTGCTATTTCTTTGTTGTAGATGGCTATTTGGCTTTCCTACAAACATCATCCTTCTAAGAAAATTCTCAGCTTTCAAAGGCCGGCTGAAAATCCATTTCTTCCATAAAGATTTTCCCAACCTTCCTATTTTGAATTAATTGCTTTTGCTTTTCTGCTCTTAAAGCATGTTGATGAAATTCCCATTATAAGTTTATTTTATGCTCTTCTATATCTATGTTGGTGATTAGCATGGTTTCTCATTTTCAGGACACTCACTAACTTCAGGTCATCTCAGGTACCATTATTGAATAGATGCCTACCTTATCAGCCCCATCATTTATTTCCAAGGACACACAAAAATTGCCATAGATTCTAAAAAGAAACAGCCACGTGAGCCTAGCCATCTTGGTGTGCCTGGTGACAGCCCTATTTTGAAGAACTGCTGAAAAGGTGGACTTAATACAATACTTACAGAGCAGAAGTAAGCCACCCATCGCCATCATTCCAATTGCTGCTGGTCCAAGACCAACATTTGAATCTCCAGCTTGGTCATCAGTGATTGTCCCATACATGTCATCAGGGGATGAGCTGATGTCTTCATTATAGATACCAGGAGTGCTAGAGTGCAGGCATATGCCATTGCTATCACAACTGCAGGCATCAAATTGCACAATCTGTGGCAATTCACATGCCCTGTTATAGCTGTCCTTCACTAGGATTGGGATTTGGTGAAGTCCTGGAGATATCACCTCATCAGTTGTCAGGATTGCAAAGGTTCCTGAAAAGGAAAAGAAGAAACAGAATCAATTAAAATTCCTTGAGGGTAGCTCTTAATACCCAAGACTAAATTAGAAACCGAAGTTTCCATGCTCTTAGTCGTAAAGCAGCCTCTCCTTTGATTAATATTTTCATTTATAATTAATTGTTCAGTACTGCTCCCTGCTTATTTCTACAAAGCAGGCAGGGACTCTGTTGGTTAATTCTGGAGCAACAATACCTGGAATTTGATAGACACTCAATAAAATTGGTCTAATGATGAATTATACTTAGTTGAAAAAAATATTGGAAGTTTCCTATTGAGTATTACAGTTCACAAAATAACCTCCTTAGGGCTGTTATTTATTAATTGCCTTTGCATTTAAAATTAATTCAATAGCTATTCTAATTCTTTGTGCTACCTTGCTTATGAATTTCTATGTGAAATATTGCTTAAACATTGGTTGATATATACTTATTAACCCAGGGAAAGTTTAGAGATGATTAAATCTTTACCTAAAATATGAATAGTAACGAACTAATGTTAATAGTAACTGATTAATGTAACACATAATTTTTTTTTGTTGTGATGGTTTATTACCTTCAGTTAGCTTTATAAAAAGCCAGCTGTGTCTGTCAAAATCTAACCTGTGCACAAAATAAGAATCAAGTAAGGCAACATCACAGCAAGTAGACAAAGTTCATTGCATTCTTCAATATTAACATGGATTCTAGGAAAATTCTCTCTAGTGTGGTTATATTTATTGGCAAATTTATAATGTCATTTGTATACCTTTGCCAACCTTCATGTAAAACAGTTTTTAAAAATATTTTTTACTCAGAATACCTAGGATATGAATGAAAAAAAAAAGTGGCTAGCAATTATCATTTAAGAATGGTCTATTCAGCTTTATAGAGGAAGGTAGATTCAGAGTTATCCTGATTTTATTGGAATTTCTTTAATGTGTTTAGCTTTTAAAATATTGACATGGTTTTGTTGCCAAAAAAATAAAATAAAAAAGACTTACACCAAGTCTTTTTTGGTGGTATTTTTTCCTGTATCATTCAGAGTTTCTCCATTCTGTAAAGTCTGTGAATGATGAAGCCTGGTGGTCTCAGAGTGGTAGGAAGTATTTTCTCTCACTTTGAGGGTAGTCTGACACCCTCCTTGGTACCCCTCAAAGTTTTTTGTATTGCCCCAAATAAATGTGAACTCAGGGTACTATCTTAGTCCAAATTATGTTTCTCATAGTATTTAATTTTCTATTTATACAATTAATGTTTCAGGAGAAAGAATCCATGGTAGATAAAATGGTATGTTGTTTAAAATTTACTGATTTTAAAAAAAATCAACGTCAGACATTCATTTCTATGTATCTATAGTCAGCACAGATACACAGAATGAGTCTTTCGCTTCACATTCTTTGGTTTATGCAATCCTTTATGTTTAAGTACTTTGCATGATTCTAATTTTAATGGCTGTGTAGTACCACGTCTTAATAATATGTATCAGAATTTGTTCAACCTTTCTTCTAATACCGGGAAATTTGGGTTTAAATTTTTATCCTTACTAATAGCTCCCGATTAGAAACATTTTCATGGATCTTATGTGCTCCTTAGTAGACTATATGTAAATGTGTCTACATGTATACCCAAATTTCAGAGATTAGTGACATGCATGAAATTATTCAGAATAGGGAATTGTGACATTAGGTGATTTAGTTAAGCGTTCTGTTTATTTCATCTGACCAAATATTGGTTTACTTACTATATAAAATGATGGGTAAACTGGTATCTGTTATTTATATACCACTATTTATAAATGTAGCATTGATGAAACATTTTGACTTTTATTTCAGTCTAAATTTTTCCTCAAGTATCCTAAGTGTGTATAAGAAGTTTTTTTTTTTCCATTTAATGTGAATATGGCAAGAATTATGAAAAACAGACATAGAAATGACTTACCTAATTATTTGGTAACTGTTTTGCTTTTGGACTTAAAGTGTGACCCAGTTTACATTTCACTTACCATTTATTGGTTCGATATTCCATATGTCAGCTGTTCCTGGTGGTTCATCAACAACACAGAAGGTAAAGGGAGCCCCATAAGAATGATCACTAACATAGATAGGGACCGATGGAGAAACCATGCAGGTGGTGCTACTTTCAGGACAAATGACTGGACAGTAGTCATTGACATCAGGAACCTCAATACATATGGTTCCTGTAGCTGTTTTCCTAGAGCCGTCTGAAAAGCAAAGCATTATGTGTTGAGGTAAATGGTGCCAGGGAGAAAACTCTGTCTCATATTTCATGATGATGTAACAGTATATAGGAATCGTTCACCAGTTGATCAACCTGCTGTCACTCTTGCTCTTCCTTTGTGTGTTTCATTTCAGTCACATTGGCTTCTTTTGCTTTTTTTTTTTTTTTTCTGTGCTGAGACCTGCACCCGATGGCTTGCTCATGCCAGGCAAATGCTCTACCACTGAGCTACATCACCAGCCCTTTTTGGGTTTCTTGAACAAGTTTTTTCCTAACTTGAGGTTCTTATGCATTCTGTTCACTCTTCCTAAAGCGATTTTCATCTTCATTTCATTCCCCTAGAATCTCTGCATCCTAAGGTGGAAAATTAAATGTCCTTCCTCAGAGAAGTTTCACTGCTTTGTATTCTCACACTGTCCCAATAAATTAGGGCCCCCCCAGACCAGGTGATAACCTTCCTTTTGGGATGCTTATGGGGATTTAGGTGTTGGAAATAACTGCAATTAAAATTAAATAATTGTGTATTTTTCTTTCTGTTTCTTTGTTGATTTGAATCCCTTCCTATTTCTCTCTGAAATGGTAATTCTGGAAACAAATATGAGTCAATTAGATTTTTTTTCCTCCTAACCCATTTGAAACAAATTTTTAGTTAACATAACTTATTGGAAAAGCCAGGGGATAAGAATTAGGAATCTGTGCCTGGTCCACTTTTTTATTCTATGTTCTCTGACAGTGAATAAAGAATTTCATGTTTGCTTTTGCAACCCACTTTGGTTTTCTCATCATTTGCAGACTAGAACATTATCACTTCTAGGACTTTACTAGGTCATTTTCTGAGAAGTTAATTGATTTTGTTTATCGCTTTTGTGTGTGTATCTAAGTGGAGTCACTGAGTTTACCAAATGACAATAAACCAATGAACTATCCATGTCTAGCATGATTTTGTACAATCTGTTCTGATACCCTATTTAGCAATGGATTTTCTAAAGTGTTTATTCACTCAGTCTCTCATTAGAGAGATGATCGCATAGATTGCTTTGACATTCTCTGGTCCTCTTTGCTTTCTTATGGCCTCGTGGTGTAGCAACCAAAGCTGAAGCTATTGCTTACAGCACCTACTCTCCAATGCAGTTTGGTTCCCCTGGAGTTCTGTCTTCATTCATGATGGTCAGGCAGCCTGGGTCAAAACAGAACTGTCTGGATATCTCTGTGCCTGTGCAGACATTGCTCAGGTGACAAATGATGAGCCTGTGTTTAGTTTACCATGGATACATTTTGATTACACTTTCACTCTCTCTTTCTGCACTTGAAATGACTACTTTTCTAATTCTAGTTTAGGAAGATTGGCTTCAAATATAATCAATATGTAAACATGGGGTGTGGTCAACATGGTTAGAATCCATTTCCTTCTAGAATACTGATAGTAAATATTATTCATAAACTGACTCAGATGTTGAAAGTTACACCCTTAGGATGAAGACCAGAATCTGTGGCCCATTGCTTGGACTTTAATCATGGTCTCTTTTTGAATCTTACACTGCTCATTGTATCTTTCTCTTGTTTGGCTATTGTAAAGATCAGATATAAAAGTAGTGCAAACCTACAGTATTTATCTTACATTAGGCATGTGTTTGAGACATCTACCTTTCCCCTTCTTTCCTGGTTACTGACCTATCTCTGTTTTGTTCTGTAGCAGCTGGTTTCCTAGGCACTGCTCTGAAGAATCATTAACTGCTGAATAATCAACAAATCCTGTTGCTACTCATCCAGATGAATGTGTAATAGATTTTCTCATGTGGGAAGTGGCTCAATTACAAATTAATTCAGTGCATTTGTGCTTCTGTGCTTTAAATTTGAATCTTCTATCTGGAATAATCTAGTACTTTCATGGCTCATAGTATCTTATTCTGGGCAATATGTCTAATAAAACAGTACTCATGCAAATTTGTCATTGTAGCTCAGTTTTGGTGGCTCTAAAATAACTATTGCCTTCCCAGCAGATGATCCCAGAGTGAACTTTGTGCACAGATTGTAGAATTTACTTTAGGTAAGCATTCCTGACATACTCAACAGGTGGGATTAGTCATACTTAAGAGATGAGGTAATAAATGGAAACAAAATTATATACTTTTTCTTTTTTTGGTGATGCTGCAGACCAAACCTATGGCCTCACACATATAGGCAAGCTCTCTACCACTGAACTAACTCCCCAGTCCTATGTATGTATATATATATATATATATATATATTATCTTCTATGTTTTATGCTGTAAACCGTATTAAATTCTTTTTGAAAGTAGGTGAAATAAATTATTCCTAAGTGTAAATTAAATTTATACGTGTAGTTAAATTCAGTTTTTGATCTTAGGTGCTTAGAACGTTCCTTAAGTCTTGCCTATACCACTAAACGATATATTTTGTGACTCATATATTAACATAAGAATAATAACATTTATAATATTTAATATAATAGGATTAATATTTTAAAATATTGGAAATAAATATTCTTACCATCTATAGCCAGGATCTGTGCTGTGTACATCCCATTGGTAATATATTTTGACTTCTTATCAAATTCTCTAGAGAATTGTATTTCACCAGTCCTTGAATCAACTTTTAACCAGTTGCCTGCATCATGCCCTATGATATACCTGTTTTTAAATAAGTACATCATTATGCTTTTATGAAAATTAATACTTTAAAATCACATAAGAGATTCAATGTGATAAACATATTGTTTATGCGTGCTTTATAGTGACAATTGTCTTGAATTATAAAAGGTATCTATCTATATATATATCTATATATATCTATATATATATATATATGACAATAAGAAGCCAATATTAAATGTAATAATGCACAGGTTGACAAAAAAGTATTGAAATTTCATCATTCTTACTCTTCTAGCTCTGAGTGTAATTAACAAAATGTATGAGTTTCAGATCTATTTATTAAATCATAGCAATATTAAATATATTTTATTTATTTTAAAAAACAAATATGGTGTATTCATTTTTACATGTGGCATACTTAGTATACGTGCTGTGGATTTTAGGGCATCTTGATTTCAGAGAACCCTATTGCTGGCCTGTTTGGGAGCTCTCCTTGATTCTCTCTCTGGGTCTTTTTATAGCTAATGGATTTAAAGTTCTTGACCTAATTGGAGGGAGATTTGGGTCTCTGTACCAGGCACAATTTCAAATCTTCAGTTCATTTATTTGATATTCTTCTTCCTTTCCCCTATACCATCAGGCTTCATACTTTTTTGAATCTGTCAACTTGTTATTTGATTAGTTGAAACTGTTAATATCAAAGTAATTTATAAGTCAATAGACTTTCTTGACTACAAAAATATTAGAAGGAATAAAAGGAGAGAGATGGGAAGCATATAGAGAAGACCCATCTACTTCACTGTTTTACATCGTTTTAATTTGTATCTATGTACCTAGTTCCCCTCATACCTACCTTTCTATTTCTCCCATTATGACTCTTTATGTTCATTAAATTTCTGAAACAACCATGTTTTAGCTTTTTCTATTGTTTTTCTTTTTCCTCTTAGGTTAAGCAGAGGGTTGAAATGAGTCTCAAAGTCATAGACACCCATGGGCTTTAAAAAAACAAGCAGTGACTCATCTTTAGAGTGTGTTTCTGTCTACAATATGATGTAATCAGCCTTAGTCCAGGCTAGTACAACTGGGTACAAGAGATCAAAGAGACTGCTGGAGTAACTTGGGTGGATCTTTAGTTCTAACAATTGTTCCTTGCACACAACTAATCTTAAAATCAATCGGAGCTCTTATAAAAAAAAAATTCAAATGCCACACTAGTTTTCTTAAAGAAATATTCATACAAAGAAGAGCAAAACAAAATCTTAAAAAAGTATTTATAACCAAAATACACTAGCAGATACCACCATAAATTAACAATGGCCAGAATCAGGCTACACCAACATGAATCAAGCATTGGCAGTACCTGACATTTGTTGCAGGATTTCCTGTGTCCATATCCATGGCTGTGTATGTGCCAAGCACATAATTCAATAAGGAATCTCCTCTTATTCCTTCCCGTACACTAAAAGTCATGGAACTAGGATGAAATGTGGGTCCTTCTCTCACGTTAACAATTTGAATTCTCACAGGGGTTGAGTGCATTCGGAATTGAGAAGCAACGGAGTGGTGAAAATCAGCTTGGTTTTTAACTCCAATACCAAGATTAACATTAGGCACTTGTTCATAATCCAGGGTCTAAAATAATGAAAAGTGAAAAACTCTGAAGCAGCCAACAACTCTCTTTTTATAGAAGGAGAAACCAGGACTAAAGCCCAGGAGCTATGCAACTCAGATTTTAAATGGGAAAAATAGTCATTACTGCATTGGGTATTTTAGCATCTGATTCTTTTTTGTCTTTTGGCATAATCAGGTAGGTATGTAGGTCATTTAAGTCTGTGGCTTTAAATTGGAGTCTAGTTTTGAATTTTTTATACAAAAACCCTTATACAAATGAACAGTTTATAAAAAATAAAAAATAAATTTAGAATGAAATAAAAAATGTTCACAACCGTTGAATGAATAAATCAATAGGACCCAGATTTCCTTTGTAGAACTCACATTTGAGAATCTGTTGGAAGTATGAAGAGCAGATTAAAGGAGTCAAAATATCTGACATAATTAAACAAATAATTTTTAAAAAATTATACAAACAGTTCTAAAGATCTTAGGAGTATTATAGTCAGCCTTACACTATAATTTAATTGCACTGGGCTTGGTGGATAAGAAGACTTCTTTATAGAGCTCATTCAAAAAAGTAAATACCACACCCTGAGAAAAATAACCTTTGAACTTGGTTTGCTGGGTGAAAGATGAATAGAATCGTTTTATCTAGAGTGACTGATGTGGTGACATGAAAAGTTCCAAGAGAAAAAGCCGTTGTAAAAAAACAAGGGAGTGCTGGCCAATGTCTATCCAGATGTGCTCTGGAAGCTAAGGTGAGCATCACTTGCGATACATTTGCCAACAACAAAAGCCAAGATGTCTGTGGTCCCAGGGAAGTTCCAGGACATCATGAATGTTTTATTAGATTTTGGAGTTCAAATTTCCACATGTGCTGATAAGATAGATAGAAATATAAGCAGAAATTCACATGAATTTTTGTTGGGACATGGCTTAGCATGCCTCACTTGAATTTCAGCTAAAACCCTTGAGTTCAAGGATTTTGATTGCTTTTATACATCTGTTGACAGTTGCCACCATAATACAGATGAATGTTCCAGTGCACATAATATGAACTACGGAGCTAAATAGGAATTGCATACTCAAAGATGAATTTTCAATGGGAAGAGATTCCTGTTCTATAACTCAATTTTTGTTTTCTAGAATTCCATGTTATCTTTAAGTAAATGAAAAATCTGGGAACTCTATTCTGGTAGAGAAATCTCTTGGGGTTTTCCTATGTGTATACGCACAAATACACTTCTGTTCATTACAGTAGTTCTCTCCCTAATGAAAAGACTGTAATGCAAATAGACTAACATGTGCTTACATTTTTACCTACTATAGGAACTCATGGAATCTAGGGACAGGAAGTTGATTGAGGATCAATATTCTTTTTAGCAGGGAAGATTACAAGGGGAAATGCAGACATTTGCATTTATTTTTTCCAAGTGGGATCCTTTGTCAAGAATTTTCTGATTGTGTCTAGACATCTTAGGTTTGCAAAGAGCAACAATAACAAACTGTTTACCCCAAAGTGTCTTCTTGGAGTGAATGACTAAATCAGATTCTTAGGACCTAAGGACTTAATTAATATAGTAATTATTTTTGTAAGTTTGATCTTTTCAGAGTTGAGCTCATAAGCCTATTGCTATTTTTTTTAAATTCCAAAGCATATCTTAGTGTTTAATAAAGGGCTGAAAACTTTTTTTGGTCAAAGATGTGATAGTAAATATTTTAGATTTTGGGAGTTGTGTACAATTTCTGTCTTAGTATTCATCTCAGCCCTTGCAGTATGAAAATAGCTAGAGAAAAATGTATAAATGAATGAATGTACCTGTGTTCCAACAAAAAATTTATTTATAGAGTAGAGGGTTGGCCAGATTTGGCCTATGGGCCAAAGTTTGTTGACCTCAAAGCAACATTCTCAAATAGTAAGACTATAGTGTATTCTTTGAGTCCTTGTGTTTTCGGAAAGAATTTTAAAATTTTGTGGTTTCGTTTGAATGACAAAAAGTCTATAGATATCTTCTATAATTTTGGTGACCCTATCATAAATTAATACACTGCATGATTTCAGTGCATGATTGTATTTTGTTGGCAAAGTTAAAAATTGCATCAGGCACTTGAGAAAAGGAAAGATACTTGATGCACAGATGATGTGTTTATATTAGGTGAAGGCTAAATGGATTCCTAATATACTTTTAAAAAAATTCACAGTAACTTCAACAGAAAAAAGTAGTGACCAAATGGAATAATCACAAGCATATTATGTACCAACCTAAATAGATGTGCTTGTGTGTGTCTGAGTGTGTATTTTCCTGCCTATAAGTGTTGTTTATATTGTTAATGGCAATTTCCTTGGAGAAACAAAATTCTCTCATTATATGAATATTCATGTGATTTTATTGGTTTGTGGTTTTGTTTTTAATTTATCAATGTTTAGATTTCATTGTTGCCCATGAAGTAAAATAATAAAGTAGTTTAAGAAAAAGTATAGGAAAAAGTCACCCCTGAGAGTTCAGTATTCAAGGTTCTCAGCATAATGACCCTATGCAACATCTATATTCCTCCTCTTTCTTTCCTATGTAAAACCTCTGCTTAGCACAGCCTCACAGGGCTCTTACCAGGGACCAAATATGTGTCATGTTTTCTTGCCTCTGTGTTTTTGTTCCTGCCATTATCCACAGTAGCAATCTCAGTTACAAGGTCTTACTTAAATCCTACTCTCTGCTTTTCAGACAAATCTAGCTCAGAAGGATCCCCCCTTCTCGTATGTCATTAATTAGTCCATATTTCATCCATTTGGCAATCAGTTAAGTTTTATATCATGAAATCTTTAACATTACTTATTATATTGCTAAATTCACAGCTGTTATTTAATTCAAAGATACTTCCTTTATGTTATCAAATAGATCTGGGCACTGTGAGAACAAACCAGTCTTCTTATTTTTCCTTAGTAATAACTGTATTGTTGGGAGGGAAGGGTCAGACTGACACAGTGGCCTGCTTGAGACACATGTCAATATAAGCTGCATTCAAGGTTTTATGGAGTACTTTAAAGGCAGATTCTGTCACTGAGAATTATTAAAAAATTCCTTGAAAGAAAATATCGCAGATCCCATACTATACCTTGACTACTTTCAAAATGCCTTCGTTGGTACGTGGATCTGTTTGAATATCAAACCAGTTTCCATCATTTCCAGAAAGGATTACATATTGTGCCAACCAATTATCGGTGCCTTCTTCATCAAGATCGATTGCTCGTAGTCTGATCAGTTCTGAACTCAAACAATTTTCTTCAATGCTTGCTGAGTACTGAAATGACATGGATTGATTTTTATAATCAATGAATTTTCAAAAGCAAAAAGATACTTACTAATACATAGTCATCTTCTAAAATGCTAAAGATGAACTATGTCAATGAGTTTGTACTGTTGTTAAATGGCAAATGTCCAATCATAAATAAAAGAATTAAATAATTCTATGATAATAAAATAGATTTTCATGTGCTGCATGTGAAATCAAGATCAAATTGGCACTCTCTCATTTTGTCTTGATTTTAGAATTCAAATGATTGTCTTCATCTGCATCTGTGGCACATAGCTTTATCACTAGTGCATCTAGAAATAAAGATAATGGTGGAAAATGGCTGGGAATTCCATTAAAATTAGTTCAGCAAATCAGTAGACATAAAAAGGAAGAGTGGTTGGACTTCTGAATTCTCTTCATTAGAGTTTTCTATGAGTGTGTGTCTGAGTGTGTATATTTTTATCAACAGTATATTTTTATCGACTCCATTCCTTTCTGTTAGATAGGGATCAGATTTTTTTCTGTAAAGGTCTGATAATAAATACATTAGGTTTTATGGCCCAGAAAAATCCCCCCCTTTTTTTTGTCTCTGCTGTTGAAGCACAAGATAGCTACAGACAATATGGAAAAGAATGATCAATAAAATACATTTTTACAAAAACAGGTGGCAAGTCAGATTTGTCCCTGGTATTCTACATTTTACGTTTTTATGCCTGAATATGAAAATTGAAGTTGAGACTGCTTGGGATTCTGGTGGAATTAATTCAGCCCATCATGAGTCATATGTGAACATATTACTATTACATTATTCTGATTTATATCAATGAATTTATACATTTCTGTGAGGAGAGTATATGGAGTAGATAGTTCTTGCTTTCAGATAGATTTTCTTTGAAATAGTGAGTTAAAAATAAACATATAGAGGCTAGGGTTGTGGCTCAGTGGTAGAGCGCTTGCCTTGCATGTGCAAGGCACTGGGTTCGTTTCCCCGGCACCACATAAAAAAACTAAATAAACAAAATAAAGGTGTTGTGTCCATCTACATCTAAAAATATTTTAAAAAATAATTTAAAAAGATAAATATATAACATTAAGTTATATTATTATACACAAGAAATTCAGAGTTCATCCATACAAGCGACAAAACCAGGCTCATGAATTATTAGGAAAGCAAATCGATTACTGATACTTATGGAAGAATGATCATAAGAAAATCCACTTACTGAAGTCTTCTCTAAGATGGGGAAATTATCATTGACATCCAAAACCTTGATTCTACAGTCACACTCAGAGGACAGTCCATCTTCAGCTCCATCACGATCAGAGCCCCGCACAAGTAGGTTGTACATACTGTGTTGCTTAATTAAGATGAAAAAAAAAATTGTAAGACTTAGATCTTGTCTTGAATAGAATTTAACATATTCCAGTGCCTTTATCTGTCTTTTCTTTTATATCCACATTAAATAAAATCTATATGATTGATCTTTTAATTTTCATTAAAAAATGACTTTGCTTGTTTTCCATCCCTCCTTCACGTGGGATTAAGGGAAGACATGGATCATTTCATGTTTGTCTCTTCATAACTGAATTCTTTATTTCTTATCATTCCATTCACAGAAGGCTTTACCTCTCTGTCAAGGAAACTGGACATGGTGCGGACTTCTCCAGTGTACCTGTTCACCATGAACATTGGTGCACCTGCAGGCTCCTGAGAAATGATCTTGTAGGCGATTTTAGAATTCAAATGATTGTCTTCATCTGCATCTGTGGCACTTAGCTTTATCACCAGTGCATCTAGAAATAAAGATAATGGTGGAAAATGGCTGGGAATTCCATTAAAATTAACTCAGCAAATCAGTAGACATAAAAAGGAAGAGTGGTTGGACTTCTGAATTCTCTTCATTAGAGTTTTCTATGAGAATATATTCCATAACTCACAGCTATACTGGTGATTAGTAAAACAGCAGTGGTTTGCTTATATGAAACTTATATGAAACTTTCTACTATTTATAAAGTACTTTACTCCTTAAATGAGTAAATGGTAAATTAGTAAATATAGAGCTCTTTAGTGTGTGAAAAAGAAGTTCAGAAGACTATCAAAAGTCAAAGGAAGTGATTGTGTCAGTTTCAATTTTTTGCTATGGTCTTGTGAAACTACTTTAAAATGCCCAATTGAGAAAGATTATAACTTAGTTAAATTCAACATTGCAATTATTTACTGAACACCCACATTCTTAATTGTCACTCACCTAAAAATCAGAGAATTACTATAGATTACACTGGAAGATAATAGCACTTTACTAAGTAGTCAAAAATACATAATTACTGAAAAGAAGATTTGCTCATAGGAATATAAGACATTTTTAATTATTCACAGAGACAGAGAACAGGCATCCCAAGTCAATCCCCAAGGATAGTAGTGCATGGGGCACATTTTCCAGAGTTGACAGATTCCCTGACATACTTTTGCTTTGCAGGTCCCAAAGTAAAAAATCCTACCCCAGATAACCAGGAAAGCCCTAAATAGAAAGAGCCAGGATTCCAGGACATCATAGTCTGTGCAGGTTGTGCCCTGGCCCTGCAGTCTTTATCTAGTAACTACTCTCTCTGGAAGAAGCATTAACGACTTCTTTTTTTTAGCTTGTGATTTTTAAAAAAATTCTAATTTGTTATGTATGACAGCAGAATGCATTACAATTCATATTACACATATAAAGCATAATTTTTTCATATATCTGGTTGTACACAAAGTAGAGTCACACCATTTGTGTTTTTATATGTGTACTTAGGGTAATGATGTCCTTCTCATTCCCCTGTCTTTCCTACCCCCATGCCCCTTTCTGCCCCTCTCTCCTTTTTGCTTTATCTAGAGTGCATCTAATCCACCCATGCTCCCCCTCCAACCCCATTATGAGTCAGCATCCTTATATCAGAAAAAATATTCGGCATTTGGTTTTTTGAAATTGGCTAACTTCATTAACAACTTCTCATCAGCAAGGTGGTGACTTGGATGAAGGTTTTGCCTTCTCTTCCTTCACCAAGGCTGTCCTGAAGTATGTTAGCAAGGAAGCACTCTCTGTTTTGCCTCCTTTTGGCAAATCTTTCTCTCTGCCTCTTTATGTTCTCCCATCCTTTACATTAAAAACCATTTTGTGTTTATCTGCTTTACTTCTGAAACTTATTATTTTTTTCCCAACATTTCCCTCCTAATGGACTTAGAGGTATTTTGGCAGGATTTGTAAGGGAAAGGGATGTTAGAGGACTGTGTGTGAGGAAGAGGCATAGCCAGCACCATCACTCTGCCCTGGTGTGGTTCAGCCAATAATTTTGAGGACAGACCAGAAAGGGACCTTATTTAACATTCATGATTTCTTCCTCAGGTTACTCTTGTGGACTCAGTACACCGTGAACCCATGAATACTTGAGAAAGGTGCAAGCACTGGCTTAATTGCATGTGTAAAAATACCTAAAAATAAGAGGATATTTAGTATTTTTAGGCATGAGTTCTTTTCTGAGTTTTCAGTTAAAGTTTGTGGAGTTTATTAAAAAATGCAAGTTGAGCTCTTTCCGATCTTTAAGTTACCAATATCTGTAAGTTTCATTGTTCTAAAGCTTTTGATGAAAGGAATTAGATAAGGTGTAAAGTAGAGAAAGGGCATCTTCTGACTTACTGGCGTCACTGTTTTCTTCAATGCTGGCTGTGTACACGTTCTGTGTGAAGACCGGGGGGTTATCATTTATGTCCATAACTTTGACTCTGAGCTCCAGCGGTCTCTCTAAATCTTCACCCCGTGAATTCAGAGCCCGGCAATAGATCTGTGGAAAGTTGAGCAAAACAACAACAACAACAACAACAAACCCAAAATTGACATTCTCCACCAAAGGAAAGGAAGTAACATGTTTGAAAGTGCAGGCTGAAATATGTAAAAGAAACAATTTTTTTATTGAAGTCAGACCATATTGTCGTCTACAACTAAAATGTCATCAAGACAGTTGGTCATGTGCTACTGCAACACACAAGAGAATCCTGCATTATAAACATACATTTTCACTTTTCCCACTCCCTCACGTCCTTCATTTGTTTCAATTTAGTGTTTTATCAAAAGTAAGCCATATGCCTGAAATGATTCAATTTTTTTTCTTTCTTTAGTTGTAGATGGACACAATCACTTTATTTATTTATTTATTTTTATGTGATGCTGAGGATACAACCCAGTGACTTACATGCTAGGCAAGTGCTCTACCACTGAACCACAGCCCCAGCCACTGAAATGATTTTTTTTTAAAGGAAGAAAAATAATATGAATAAATCTCAACGCACTGCTGTGACTTACCAAGAAGAGTGGAGTTATCTCTCTGTCCACCACCGAAGTGATGTTAATTTCCCCAGTGCGAGGATTAATGGTGAACACCCCGTAAGGTGGCCGATCAATCCCTGCTCCAGAGATTCGGTATGTAATCTTATGATTCACTTCACAGTCTGATCGAATCTATAAGCAAAGTGGTTTAGGATTATGAGAGCAAATCATAAACCTCAGAATGTCTTGGAACGAAAGCAAGTGGGAATTGAAGCCAGATGGTGTTTGGTTTGAGAGCCCAAGACTTATTCAAACATCTGCTCTTGGTGAGGACAACACTATTACCTGATAGGCTTGTATGAGATGATTATACAGCCCCAGTACAAAGTGTATGTGCACACAGGATACACACTTGATGCTAGATTTGTTATATTAGCAATACGTTCAATTCTCTGATTTTGTTTTCATAGAGACAATCTGATAGAAGAAATCAGGATTGTCAGCATTTAAAAATGTGTTATATTAATAAGTACCCTGCTTAGATTTGAGATTTAGCCAAAATGGCAGATAAATTAAGAAAATTGGAAGAGAAATACAGTGTTTAGAAAATTTAAAAAATTAATTTATTGTGTCATTCTTCTTCCAAATAGATTTTTATGGCCAATATTCTACCACATGGATTTTTTTTTTTGGGGGGGGGCGCAGGGTACAGTGGATTGAACCCAAGGGACACTTTACCACTAGCTACATCCTCAGTCCTTTTAACTTTTTATTTTGAGACAGGGTCTCACTGAGTTTCTTAGGGCCTCATTAAGTTGCTGGGACTGGCCTCAAACTTGCAATCTTTTTGTCTCAGCCTCCTGAGTCACTGGGATTACAGGTATATGCCATCACACCTGGCTCTCTACCATGTAGATTTTTAAAAATAGTTTTGTAACTGTTGCTAATAAATTTAAAATAAGATAGTTTATATTTTGAAACTTTATCTGTATACTAAAGATGAGAACATTTGGTAAAAGATTAGAATTTATTATCCAAACGACTACAATTAATTAAAGTAAGTGAGGAATATAATTTCAGTTAGCTCAGGTCTATTCCAAGGACCTTTTTTATGTAGAATAAAACTCAGAAATATCCACAATGCAAATAAAAAACAATGTGCAATATGAGCAGGATAACATAAAGTTATAACTATGAATTTAATGAAAATAAAAATGATAATTTAAAAATAATTTAGATAACTTAAAAATAATAATTTAAAAGCTTTCTCTAGCCCCTTTTGTTGAGGGTCTTGCTAAATTGCCCAGGATAATCTTAAACTTGTGCTTCTCCTGTCTTAGTCTCCCAAGTAGCTGAGACTATAGGTGTGTGCCACTATACCTAGCATTTTTTCTTGAGCTGAGGTTACACCCATAACCTCATTGCTAATACTTACTCTATTTTGTTGTTGTTGTTGTTAATTTGAACCTAGGGGAACTCTCTCACTGAGCTATATCCCTAGCCCATTTAAAAAATTTGAGACAGTATCTTGTTAGGTTGCCTGCTGGCCTTGGACTTGCAATCTTGTTGCCTCACCCTCCTGAGTATCTGGGATTACTGGCATGTACCACCATGCCTGGCTGATACTTGATTTTTAATGTAAAGCTGTAAAGCAGGAATTTTGGTAGATAAATCTGATGTTGATTTCAAATTTAGTTCAAGGCCAAGAGAGCCAGAAAGAACTAGCAAAGTTGTTAATGTGGATCCTAGTCTGCATGGATTGATGGATTACACATGATTCTTTCTTTAGCTCTCCTTCCTTATTGGTAGACATTGTTTGTGAAGGCTTTTTAAAATTTTTTCTTAAGCTTTTTTTCCCTCCTCTCCTTTTCAGTATTAAACCCTCGCTTGCATACTAGACAAGCTATTTCCTATTGAACTACATCCTCAGCAAACCCCACCATTTTTCCATGAGATAGTGTCTCCCTATGTTGACCAGGCTGGCCTCAAACTTGTGATCTTCCTGCCTCAGCCTCCTGAGTAGCTGGGAAACAGGAGGCACCATCAGGTTTGGCTTGTAAAAGCCTTTTACTACCCTTCTACCTCCAGGTTGTAGAGATCTGATGGGAACATTTGACATCATCTTTACTTGCTTGACTTAATCAAAAGCGATATACCCTTGATTTTTCGAGATATAGTCTTCAGACTATCATACATTTCCTATAACACAGACATGTAGTTATAAGCAGCACACAAACAAATAAAATCCACTGGTGCTAGAGATCCAAGTCTTTCTTCTTGGACCACTTGGACTCTCTGTTCTGTATCAGCTCCCAGCACTTGGTACTCAAAAAGTATCTCAGCAACACAAGCCATGACTGCAAATGTTCTAGAGCTTTCCTGCACAAAAGCATTGCGATCAGCTCAGGATATTTCCGTTTGTCATCACTTACTCTGGCGATTGGATTCCTCTTCGAGTTGTCCTCTCCTTCTCGACAGGCAGCTGCGAACTTGATCCACTCCCGCTTTTGTCTTCTGACAGTTTGCCACGTTGTCGTGCCATTTTCAATGTCTAGTTCTTTCACCTTAAGCAAAAATGGTTCATATTTCTTACAGAGTTAAAACACTTTTACTTAGGATAGACATGCATTTAACACTGTCAGGAGCATCCAGAAGAAACAATATTGTTGAATTTGAGGAACAAAGGGATTTTTTTACTAAATCACAACTCTGGAAAGACATAACTTGCCTACCTCTGACTACTACTTCTTTTGGAATCATCTTACTTTTAACTAGAAGACTCTAGTGCAACAGATTTCATTAGTTGTCTGTGTGCTCAAAATGGACATACTTAATCATATGACGGAGTTTTTCTCTTATCTATCTTCACTAGGTAGAGGCCTTTCCTACCTCACCTTTCCTTGAGCTCTGACCAGACTTTACCAACTCTAGAGTGCAGATTGTCACTGTTCCATGTGAGTATGTCCCTTAAAAAGTGGTAGTTAGATAGTTGTGCTCACCTAAAAGAGGGAAGGTTTTTTTTCTTCTGTTGATAAAACACCACTGTGGCTAAGCATCCAAATATGTTAATGCAAAATTAGAAGAATATTGTTAAGTGATGGGACCAGAGATAATCTTTTGCATGTCTTTATGGCTTCTCAGTATTGTATATTTGTATCTCTGCTTGCTATATGTTTGTCCCTTTATAATTTCATGTTACTATTATTGGTGAGTGCTTAACAATTTTATACTAAATACTGCAGAATTTAGAAATGCTACTACATCAAAAACATATACATAATATGAGTTTATTTTTGGAAGTTCTAATGTCTTTATTGAAGCATAAGTGGTTATATGTTTACTTAAGCTAAGACTTTAATTACCACTTTTGGGGAAGCAGATGTTCTATATAAATGGAGTTTTTTTTTTTTTTTAAAGAACTAATGCATTTACACTTAATTTTAATACAATTTCTTGAAAGGTCTACATATTTTCTATTTTGTAAATAGAAATTAGAAAAGTAATTTCATCTTTTCCAATGATTAGAGATGATTATAATGAAAATTAACTATGATAATAAAATTAAACACCAACAGAGAACAGGAGAGTAGGTTTATTTCCTGACTCCCACTGCTTGTGTATGTGTGTGTGTGTGTGTGTGTTTGGTGCTGGGGATTGAACTCATAGCTTCATTCATAGTAGGCACTGGCCACTGAGCTACATCTCCAGCCCTGTGGATCTCACTTGAAAAGGTACCACATTATTTATTGGCTTAGTTAGTGATACTTAAAAATGTTTTTTATTTTTAATCTTTCCCTCATTCATAGACCATCAATTGTCATTCTTGTTGATGTGTCTAAAAATCCTCTTCCATTCTAAAATGTTTCTTTGCTTCTTTTGCTGTGTCATTGGTTGGTTGGGGGACATGTAAGTAAGCTACTAACATAGTCTGATGAGTAGGTGTCACTACCAAGACACTGAGCTGTCACAAACCATGCTCTAAATAGAAATTTGGGCGTCTGGGTTTTGTCATTACTATTTAAATTTGGTTAAGGTTATTTCTCTTAATTTTGATCTGGATGTCTTACAGATTCAAACATTCTAATTTTTGATATATGATACATTATAGAATCCAGCTTTCTTTTAATTTTATGTAGAGAAAATAATTTTATCATACATTACCTCGACAATAAATTCGCTGTTTACTTCCAGCACCACCTGTCATGGAAGGCACAGTATTAGCAAATATTTTCATATTTAGTGTTATAAAAGCATTGGTAGTATTTTTCAATCCCTTATTTCTTAAATATATATTTAATTACTAATACAGAATAAACTTGAGTAATAGAAAATGGATAAGACTTTCCAATTCAGAAGGTATTTAAACTTTTAGGGAAGATGAAAGAATAACTCTTCAGCAAGACATGATAAGATACCTGCTTCAATGGAGGCACCCATGGGCTCAAAGGAACGGTAAAATAGGCAACTGAAGGTATCAAAACAAATTTGAGGGGGGCTTCATAGGGAAGTGGGGTTCTGAAGAGAATTGCAGGATGAAGCTGTTTGGATAAGAGGAATTAATAAGGAAGAATATTTTAGCTAGAGTAAAACCAGAACACATGGAAAGGTACAAAGCTTCAGGGGATGTTATAGAAATGGTAAATATTAGGGGGAAGGTAGAGGTGTCATGGAATGAAGTTTGGAATGTCAGTTTGAAGGAAGATCAGGAAGTGCTTAATGCAACAGACTAAGTAGCTTGGCTTTAACTGGGTAGAGGCTGGGAGTGACAAAAACATTGTCTTTAAAATACTGATATAAGGGAAGATTACAAAAGAATGCCCTCAAGACACTTAGGAATTACCAATGGATTAGGTAAGATATAGTTAGAACAGGATCCTCAATGCTGCGATGGCACTGGAGAGAGAAGGAGATATCACCCCAACACTGATAGGGCTTATAGACTGAGGGATTTGAGGGGAGGAAAAGTCAGATGATTCTAGTGACTTTAGTTTAACTTTCTGGGAGAAGAGAAATACTATTAACAGAAATGGAAAACTCAGCAGGAGACTATCACTGCAGGAAGGTGATAGTTTAAGTTTGTTCCATTTATTTTCAAGGCACTTCTAATATCAGAGATAGATACAAAACCTGAAAACATGAAAGTTTTCCAAACAGCCTTGTTTGAAGTTGAAAGAAATGAGGACACAAAATCAAACAGTTTAAGAAGATAAATGGAGTGAACAGAGAATAGAGTCTTGTGGGAAATGCTTACTCTCTGGCAAGGAACTGCAGGAAGAAGTCTGAAGGCAGAGGGCTTTGATTGAGGACAAGAGACCCTGGGTGGGCCAAGAGCAGGTTCTTAGTGTAAGAATATTGAGAAATGTGGAGGATTGGTATAGATTCAGGGTTTAGAAAGGAGAAGAGATTGGATCAGGAGGCAGAAAGAATGCAGTGCTAAGAAGTCAGACAAACAAGGGCTATTTAATGGTTTATGTGCTGTAGCAAAGTCAAGGAGAATGGGAACTGACAGCCCTGGGATTTTAAAGCAGGCAGTCATGGCTCACTTTTGCAAGTGGCATACATCACATTGCAGGAATCAAGAAATTAGTGAGGAGGAAAGTAGAAATAGTGATCATAGATTATATTTTGAACAAGTTAGCATGAAAAAGAAATATGAGGTTTGATGCACTTCAAGGTCTCATTAAATCCAGGAGTAATTTTTTAGTTTGGAAAACCATGACCAAATATATAATCTGTAGGGATAGGAGAAAGGGTTTATGGGAAAAGAATGGTAGAATGAGAAGAGAGAAAGGGAGAGGAGGAGGAAGAGAAGAGGAGGGAGAGGAGGAGGAGGAAAAGAAGTAGTAGATACAGTTGTGATAAGAGAGAGTAGGAATATTTGTTAAACTAAAAGTACAGGTAAACGATAATAACGAGAAAGAATATTTCCTCCTACATTATTCTATGGTTGGTGAAGATTGGTGGTGAAGCTGAGATGAGGAAGTAAGAATAGAATACTTATTTCTTCTGTTTGTTGACTTCTCTGTAGAACTTGGTAAACTGAGAGTAAGGAGAGGAGGACACAAGGACTGTCCCAGGGTTGGGGGATGGTGATGGAGGCCGAGTGGAGAGTTAGGGAGGAGATGAGGTACTACTGTGAACTCCAGCCAGTTGGGGAGCAGAGTGAACCTGGGGAGCTCCCGTGAACTGAGGCTGGAGACTGGACAGGTGGAGTGGGCCAGAGCAGATTCTGCAGTGGGGGTGGTTGTAAGAGGGAGCAGAGGGAGGGTATGGGCAGGATTTGTCATGGCAAAAGGTAAGTCCAAAAGGGACCAATAGAGATGAGAAATTTGTTGGTAAGAATTGAGTCTCTTCTTAACTCACTTTCTCATATAAAATTTTGCTAGATATGAGTAAAATATCTAGACCCAGGAATGAATATCAATATTTATTAGAATATCATATTATTCAGTTGCATAGAATGTGCTATTTTATTTAATTATTTTGGGGGTTAAATTTTTGATGTTAGAAAAGCAGATAATTCTGGAAGGTACAAGAAAAAAAATCAAACAGGATCTCATGAACAGGAGATTGGCAATTTTTTGTCACATTTATTCTTTGTAAACCCATACTTCCACAAACTATATATATATATATATTGGTCTGGGGATTGAATGCAGAGTTGCTTTACCACTGAGTCACATCCTCAGCCCTTTTATCTTTTTTTGAGACAGGGTCTCATTAAGTTTCTTTAGGGGCTTGCTAATTGCTGAGGCTGGCCTCAAACTTGCGATCCTTCTACCTCAGCCTCCTGAGTCACTGGGATTACAGGCCTGTGCCACCATGCCCAGCTAATTTTTTTTAATCAAAAAGAAACCATGTATATTGAATTTTTTAATTTGCCTTTGCACTCAATGGCTAACATGGTAAGTTCTGTGTCCACGCATACATATAGACTTATGTTTCAGTGTTGCCTTATGTATCATTTAGTAGTAGCTCTCTTTCATTCTGGTCACTGAGACATTAGGGTAACTGAGAACCAGTAACTTGAGCAGTTCATGCTGCACACTAGACTCTGACATGCAGTTCTCAGGCACCTCCTTCAGGGGAAGGTGAACTGGAAGCCCTGCTTTGGTGAATGCCAGGTTGGTGAGCTCAGAGCACGTGAGCCCTTTATGAACAAGAGTCTCCCTGTCTTCATCTTTGGCTCCACAATAGTTTCTGTTTTCTCCCTCTTCTTCTCCACTGCTCTCTTTCTTTCTCCTCTTTTATATTCTCTTCCAGTTGTTCCCTTCTTCCTTCCTGATCCTGTCTCTGACCTGATGGAACTACAGTAACATCATTATGTCGTTTTCCTCACCCACCCTGGCACGGGCAAGCTGAGCTGCAGAACTTCAGAGCTAATAATCTAATATTAAACAGTGAGAGTGAGTCGTCGCTGGGTTCTGCTCTTAATTCAATTAGAGATGTGGAAGGTAATTTTCACTCTGTGGTGGAACACATTCTCTCTGTTGTTTCTACCTATTTACAATAAGCCTACAGGTTAATACTGTATCCATGAAGTATTAAAACAGCAACTGAGAGTGGGCCCAAGTCCCCATCCTACTCATTATTGTATTTTTTAACACCTAAAACTTTTTTTTTGAATTACCCAATATTACCTTACCAAACTGTTCTGATTTTGTTTGGATATTTGTGTCATATAATTATGTCCCTGGCTCTGAATAAATATTGATGTTTATGTTGACTGATACTGATATTATCTTTGCAAAGACTTCCAAAATTTTGCTCATAAAACCTTAAGACATCCTGAAATGCATTAAAGAAGTGAACAAATGATCTGAACAGACGCTTCTCAAGAAAATGAAATACAAATAGCTAATAATTATATTTTGAAATGTTCAACTTAGCCACTCAGGAAATGCAAAATCAAAACAACCTTGAAATTTCACCCCACCATCAGTGTGGCTATTATAAAAATAAATAAGTAAATCAATAAATAACTGATGTTGGTGAAGATGTGGGGAAAAAGGAATCCTATACATTGTTGGTGGGAATACAATACTAGCATAACCACTATGGAAAACAGTATGAAGATTCCTCAGAAAACTAAAAATAGACATACCATATGATCTAGCCATACCACTCCTGGGTGGATACCCAAAGGAAGTGAAGTCAGCATACAAAATAGATACCTGCATAACTATTTTTATTATGGCATTTTCATAACAGATGAATGGAAAAGAAAATATAGTACCTATGCACAATGGAATATTATTCAGCCATAAATAAAAATGAAATCATGTCATTTACAGGAAAAAGAATGGAACTGAAGGTCATTGTGTTAAGTGAAATAAACCAGACACAGAAAGACAAGTATCACATGTTTTCTTTAACACGTGAAAAAAGAAAGAAAGAAAGAAAAGAAGATGGCTTGAAAGAAGAAGAGGAAGGAAAGGCAGGTGGGGAGGGAGAGTGGAGAATACAATCAAAGAATAATAACTGTGTGTGACGGAAATGTCACAGTGAAACCCATTAACTTGCATAATTAATGTGAGTTAAGAGTTATAGTAATAAAAACTGAATAAAGAAATTATTCTCACTTTTCCCCCAAAATAGAGCAACAATTTTTTTTTTTTGGAAAGAAGATGTGCTTCTTTAGATTTTTCTATAATGATAGCTAAATCTTGTCTTTTGATGCCCAGTATCATCCATTTGGATAAAAAAAGTTACTAAGTTCTTTAACAGTCAGCATTTATTTTACTCCTATTTTTCCTTGAACTCTTATATCTTATTTCTATTGATGACCCAAAGGACTAGATTAGCCTTACAATCATATTGAACAGCACAATTGAGCAACCAATATGCAAATATGAAAGTTTTGATACAATATAATTAAATACAAAAATAAAACTTGATTGGAAATGTATCACAGAGATGAATGGAGTTTTAAAGAAACAATGGATAAGTAAGTGATACTAATTATTAGAATTAAACAAGTTTCAGCATCAATTCCAGTTGTTTTTGTCTTTTACTTGTAAATACAGTTCTTAGAGAACTTTAATAGATAAATGATATTGGAGGACTTTTTCTTATAAATTCTTTAAACTTATTCTGAATGACATGACCTAAAGTTACAGAGTAATCTATCCTTAAAAGTTATTTTTAAATGTTACCTCTAGTCAGCTGATAAATCTTTCATCTTTGTTGAAAACAAATAATTGAAAACCCTGACTAATGAAAAGATTCATTAAAAGCATTAGAAGTACTGGGTGTGGTGGCGCACACCTGTAATCCCAGTGGCTTGAGAGGCTGAGGCAGGAGGATTGAGAGTTCAAAGCCAGCCTCAACAAGGGCGAGTCACTAAGCAATTCAGTGAGACCCTGCCTCTAAATAAAATGCAAAATAGGCCTGGGGGTGTGACTCAGTGGTTGAGTGTCCCAGAGTTCAATCCCTGGTACCGCCCCCCACAAAAAAAGAATCAGAGTCAATTTTCTTTCTCAATACTGACATCATAGTTTGAATTGTCTCTTAGTTTAATGCCCAAGATAGTTTTACAACCCATTGCACTGCAATTCAGTAATACTTACCATGGACAATTTTTTTAAAAAGGGAAATGAAGAGAGAAGAACCAGCTGATACCTTGGGTTCAGGTGTAGGTTCAGCTAGTTTAATTTAAGGAAAGAATATAGAAACTGAGGACCTAGAAAATATGTCGTTTAAAAGTATGTGATTCCTCTACCCTTTGAGCTGCTCATGCATTTCAGTGAGTGTGCCCAACTGAAGACCACTGTTATGATAACAATGAAGCTGGTATCAAGTTTCTTAAATTGGTGCACACATAAAATCAGATGACTTCCATTCCATAGTGGACACTTAGGTTTATATTACCATTTGACTTGATAAAAAGCAATGTGGTTTAGAGACACAAATTCCTTAGACTTGGAGGCAGAAGAGCTGGGTATGAGTCTCGATTCTGTCCTTTGCCAGCAGTGTGACTATGGACAAACCCTCCAGGCCCTCTACTTCTGACTCTGATCCAAATGGAATCACAGTGAGAAATGGAAGGACCCAGTAGACATTTGGTACATCTCTAAAGAGAAGAATGCAAGAAGTTTTTTTTTTTTTTTTTTCTGCTTGAGAGGATGTGTTCATGGCACCCAGGCCATATAAAAGTACTGGTTAATCATTTTTAGAGACTGCAAAGTAGCCACATCAACTAGATTATCTTTGGCTCAAAGAGAATAAGAAAGCATTTGAGATTCTGTTACTTTGCACTTGTCCAGTTTATGGAGAGCTTGAATAGCCCCAAGAATCCTGGAGAATAACCTCCTTTAAATTCTTTCACTGCTCCTGACATTTTCTAAGACCAGGGAAATGCAATGTTAGATCACAAGCCATGTTAGGTGTCTCAGTTAACAGAACTTGTGCAGGAGAGGCCTCTGTGATAAACTGGTATTTCTGTTCCCTGCTCAGCTGACTTTACTGCTGAGGGTTTCATTAGCCAAGTCCTCCAGTCCCACAGCTTCATATGCAAGTCTCCTTGAAGGAACTCAGCAGGTGTTACTGGGGAGGCCTTTGAAATCATGAGCTCTGTCAGGAGCTCCTTACATTTCAGGAAACACCTGGAATGGGTGTTTTGGAGGAAATGTGAAATGATATCACCTTCCCAAACTGTGCAAAGTAGCATAACTGCGTGAACCTCAAACTCTGAAGAATATTTATGGGCTACTGGGTAATTGCAGAACTTCTTGGCTATGAAAATCCCTTGCCATGTGTGCTTTTCAGAGCATAGGTGGGCCAGACATGATCCTCTGATGTGGCTTAGCCTAAAAGCCTGGTTAAAAGACACCCACACAGAATGGAACTGGATGAATCAGTCACCACAGTGACAGAATACTAGAAATGACAGTTGGAGGCACCTACTGTTGAGGGAGCAAATTAACCTGGAGAGCTGTGGGGCATCCTAAATGTATGATGGTTTCTGTGGACCTCATTGATGAGAGAGTTTTTTGTCTTTTCTTTTTCTTTGTGTGTCCTTATAATAAGTTGCATTAATGAAAGGAACCGGAAAGTGCCTAAGAAAATAATTATATGTGTTTGTGCATTAATTTATGAGAATTCAGTGGAGAGTAAGACACAGTTCCTGCCTAGAAAGGTTTGCATTTTAAAAGAGAGGACAAGCAGATAAAAGAAAAAAAAAGATATAGGGAAATATTTGACATTGTAAAAGAAGTATATGTCAATGGGACCTGTGTAGGGAGTCAATTCTGATTCAGTTAAAGAGCTTTTAGTCTTGAATTGCTGGGTTCAAATCTAGCCTGTTCTAATTGTGGGTTCTCATTTCTTTCCTAATTTTTTTTTTAATTTCTAAAATGAGATACTTCTATATACTTTTTAGGAATTTTGTCATATGTTGAAATAACATTGTTAACTGTAAAATATCTTGTTACTATAATATGGTGGAATGACAATACAATGACAGACCTTACCCCCAGAACCTATTCCTCTATGTCTGAGTTTAAAATGCTCAAGCTCATTTTGAAGCCCATTAATCACATTGATGCTGTCTGTCGACATGTGGGTGGTAAATACCATAAAATGATTTGGCAAAAAAAACACAAGGTAGACACTAGATCCATTCATTTACTGAAAAGGTGTATGTGATAGGCACTGTTCTCTGTATGCAAGTTCTGACTGGTTTTTATATACATGATTCCAAATGGAATAATAGAATATATGACATTAATAATACATTGCCATTTAACTTTTAGCAAATTGCAGAGAATTTTCTGGGTCTCTTTCAGTATTTGCTCCTAGAGAGAAACTGGTGATTTTATATGTGAACTCCAAGTCATTACCTGGGTTCATTGAAATATTAGAATGCATGTTATTCTCTTACATATTGAGTGTATTTAAAGTCAGAAGTATTGAACAAGGCTATTTGTGTGTCTATGACTTGCCTTTTTGAAGTCAGTTTTGAAGTCATCTGCACACCTAGGACCATCCTATTAATAAGCAGTTCTCTCTTGAATTATGCTTATAAAAATTATTGAGTAAAGTAGTTGCCATCTTCCTAGGGATATGGTGGAGCCGCCAAGTTTGAGCCTAATTATACCACTTTTGTTTATAATTGAAGGTATATCAAGTAATGGCCTTTTAGTTTGTAAGCCATATAATTTTCTGTGTAGAAAGGAAGGGCAAACAGTTCTCATGCAAGTAATATCTAAGGGCTTCACTTGAGTCTCTCGTCACATACCCTGTCATCAAAATGCTCTCTATGAGGGAGGAGGAATTCCAACTGCCTTCCCACTTGGGAAAGGGAAGGAAGTATCACTACAGCCCAATTAATGGATTCATTGCTCTGTGATGAAGTCTTCCCTGGACCCCTAAACACTAGAAAGAAATCATCATTAGACTAGCTATTTAGGATTCAATGTTCTCTAAAAAGAAGGAGAAGTATCTTTAAAAAGGAAAAGCATCACATAGTCTTAAGAGTCAAAAAAATACTTTTAAGGCAGGATTTTTATCCTGAAATTCTATAGGTAGATATCACCGAAGGAAACTGTACTAAAATTATAGTACGGTAATAAATTCTTGCTATCTCTAGGAATATAAAACTTATTTTTTTAAACCTGAAGTTCTCATCAGGGACTATGCAGGAATTGGAAGGTAAAATTATAAATGTGTCCATTTGGCTTAAAAAAGTACTTAATGGATATAATTCCTTAGCCACTTATATCAAGAGAAAAAAAGTAATAGATATGAGATTTCATGCTTCCATGTAACCTTTAGAGTTTCTGCGATATGCAGTACTAAAAACAATCGTTTAATGTGCTCTAGGATATTCTGTTTAGTACAAATAAAACAATCAGATATTAATCCCGTCCCACCACCCCTATCATTTTATTTCTGGAAACCTGCCAGTCAAAATAAATAATAGAGGTGAGACGTGCTTCTATGTAAACACCAGCCTTTTTTTACTTTCCAAGAATCAGAATGTTTACTTGGAGTGTTTATATCTCATATGACAAACAAATGGTTACCATATATGGAAAAACTTGTTAATCTAATCAATGGCTGTTTTTTTTTCTTTATGGTTTTATCCCTTGATAGAGTATAGTCCTCATTCAGCTAGTAACTATTCTGCTTCTAGTGATTCCTTCCTAAAAAAATTATACAACCTAAAAAATTTACCTAAATCTTTAGATTCTCTAGGCAGATTTACAAAACTAAGGTTCAGGAGCCAGTAATGAACTTCTAGTGCATAGGCATTCAGTAATGATAACCATAGAATAGCAGAGTTCTGACAGTGGAGGAGGCTTCGTGACATCATGTCTAACGACACATTCTCCCTGGGTTACAATAAAGCTCTGTGAAGTGGAATGCTTTCCCCTAAGTTACACAGCTACTTTGAAGGGTAGCTTTTGACTCAAACCTGAGATGTCTGATTCTCAGTTCAGTTTTGATTGTACCCCACCAGCACATCCAGTTTATAGCAGAAGAACGTGATGATCATCCTTAGGAAGAAAATATAAAGGACTCAATAATAAAAGAAAACACCCTATTAAAACCTAGAGTTTGGGGTACTTTTATTGGTTAAGCCAGTCAAAACTTTGTTTAAAGTACTCTTTGTGGTTAAGATGTAGCTGACACAAAGTACCCATGAGTCTGAGAGGTCGCCACACCCTCATTAATGTAAGCTGCGATGATGCCCCAGAGAGCCTTTGATTTAGGTGATGAAAAAGGGGTAGAGTTCAAGTGTAGGAAATTGAAGAAAAATAGGCATGTTTATTTTCCTATTACACCTGTAATATCATATTGATTCTCCTAAACATTTCTTGGATTTGTCACAATCTTGAAATATGCTGGACATCTTTACTTTCCTGTTCCAGACATTTTTAATTGTTATCTTCAGGGAGCTGTTAGAAATGCATAAGAACTTATGCTCATCACAATTACCATAAAATATCAAAACAAATACTATAGTATCAATGAGAAGTGGGAAAGGATTGAGTGTTAAAACCACTAGGATTACCAAGGAAAATAAATTAATACTACCAAAAAGAGGTCCTGGGAATCTGAAATATAATACTCTTTCAAGATCAAGGAGAACGTGAATTGACTCTTTAATTAAATAATAACACATTTAATAAAACATGCCTGTGCAGACAGCAATAGGAGGCAAATTCAGTTGCTTCTAAAATCTTGACCCATTTTGCTGAAAACAAAATGTTTATCTGAGCCGAAGCATGGATATACCCCAGAGAAGTATGATAAGAAGTATATGTGGATAATTTAATATTTTTCTTAAAGACAAGTCTGATTCTTAACCTTCCTTTAGTAACTTTGTCATTTAGTAAATAAATAACAATCATCTAATAAGACATTGCACTACTCTAGTGTTTTTCAGTTTAAAAATATTTTTTTTAAAAAATGGTCTTGTTGAATAATGTCTCTTCAGCTAGGGGAACAGAATGTTCTATCAGTGTTCTCACATTCCCTACCGAGCTTGGGCGCTGTGCCCTCTGGCAGTGTTGGGCTTCTGCACCGCTTTTGAAGTTCATAGAGACATAAACTCTGGAAATGACACTTCCTATGCCAACTGGTTAACCATGTGTTCCCATCTCTCCCAGCACTGGCTGCCCTGTCTTTTAGAACCAAAGCTCATGAATTTAATGTCTCTTGTCTGGGAATAGCATGAGAATCATTTTCCAAGTTATGTCATAACACCCCTGCAGACATAACACCCCTGAGAAGACTGAGGTGGAGCCAAGTATGGGGTATTTGCTTAATTTGCTTGGAAAAAAAACTATATAATTTCCTCTCCTTATCTTTCTCTTATTCTTTTAATGTATTTTGACTGATTTGTTTTGTCATTTGATCATCTTGGACTTAAGTCTAATCTAATCTAAACCGGCTTAATTGCTTCTTTACATAATCTTTTCTAATTGAATTAGCAATAGTTACCTCCTCTAAGGGTAGGATACTCACTGTGAGTGGTGCCCAGAGAGACATTTCACACCTGGCCACCCAGGGTTGAGGAAAGTAATATAACCTCTTAAATGCCATATTTATGTTAAAGAAATTATTTAAATATTTCCTTCCTGACTAAAGGTCAAAAAAAGTATGTTGTTTCCCTAAGGTCTATGCATTGTATCAATGTTAACTTCCTAGTTTTCATATTGTATGTAGTTATATAAAATGTTTCCATTGAGGGAACATGGGTAAAAGGTATAGGGGACCTCTCTGTACTATTTTGGTATATTGCTATGAATCTATAATTATTCAAAGTAAATAATAATAATAATAATAAACTAATTAAATAAATGAATAAATTTCCTTCCTGGCTTGTAGGAGGAATGCTTTAAATAATAAGACTTAAATATTTCATAATTAGTTGCAATATAATTTTGATATAGCTGATATCCCTCTACTTTGAAGGAAATTCACAGGAAAAAACTGTTGAAAAGAAATGCACTATCTTAACTTTACATCCTTTCAAATATCAAATGCATTTGTACTAGGAATTTTCACAACAATCTGTCTGATTTAAATATAAGTAAAAGATGATGAAAAATGATTTTATTTCTAATTATAAATTTTAGAGTATTACTAGCATTTAATCTGGATTAGATTGTGTCTCTGAGACCATATAAGTTTAATTTATTAGTCTAACTAATTTCTCACTCTGTTTCTCTATGCCATTGGGTCCCTTGAGGCACATAGAATCCTGTGAAATAAATGGAAGCTGGACTTGTAGATCTCTCTTTGCAGAAAGGAGGTTAAAAATGGAATAAATTTCATGTAGGAAGAAAGCCCAAAGGAGACAGGAGAGACAAGACCTGAAAGCTATATTTCCTTCCTTAGCCTTTAAATTCTACTTACCATTAGAAGGATCAAAAGACAAATGTTTCTGAGAAGGAGCCAATCCATTCCTTCTGGTCTCTCTTACATGCAAATCCCAATGAGATTCAATTTTAGTCCTGGTCTTCTGAGTCCTGAATTAGGTTCTGTGGCAAGATGTGCTCCGGGATGCCCTTTTAGGAGGGCATGGATGATAACTCTGATGCTCTCCGGGCCGAGGAATGAAGATATTCTATAATGACTCTGTTTCCCCACCCCAAACTCCTGGGCTGGTCTGGAAGGCTGGCATTGTTTGGGCCCTGGGTAAGAATGTAGACACACCTTGATTCTTATTGCAATGAAACCCTTTGTGGGACACCCTCCCCCCCAAAAAAATCATCTTACAGAGGAGTACAAGATTTATAGGGAAGATACCCAATGAATAATAAATTACTCACAACATGAAAAATAATTAAAATGCTAGGGCCTATCATCATGCTGAATGAAATTAGAAGGCTGTTTCTTACTGCCAACATTGTAAAAGCAAAATTATATATATTGACAACACAGACACACACATGTCCACTACGGAATCAACTTCAAGGAATGATACGCTTAGCAGAGGGCATTGTAAAAAGGCAGCAGGCCTACAGAATGGTGTGGGGAGGAAGACAGAATAATGAAACTCTCCTCTCTTACTTCATAAGATTCCGGTTCCTCTTTAAGAAGTCCTATGGTTGACCTGCACTCTCAATTTTTAAAATGTTTTGGAATAACATGGTTAAGATGAAGAAACTGATTTAACTGGTACCAGGATGTTTGTTTTTTTAATTTTGGCACCTTTCTCCTGATTGTATAATTGAATCTCTGTGATAACAATACTTATGGAATTATGTTAAAATAACAGTACAGTTTCCTTACTCCTCATGGGCATTTCCACTAATCAACAATGTATGTATCCAATATGAATGAGGAACATCTTTTAAACCATCACAAATGTTCCTTAAGGAGAAGTTGTAAGTTCATTAAAGAGAGTTTAAAAACCAAAACCAAAACCAGAGCTTATCTGGATTTTTTAAAAAATCATTTTCCTGTTTAAATTTCTCTGTTTTCCTTAGTTAGTATGTGTTTTGAATAAGGGTAGAGTCTTCTAAAAAAAATTCAGGTTGGCAGCAACATCAACCAACATAAAAAGAAAATATATTTAAATGTTCTCTAATTGCTAATACCTGTTGGTTGGAGAATTTCAAAGGGAGAAGGATCTTCACTATCCTGTCACTGTAATTCATAAGCAGGGCAGACTCAGCAGACTCAGCTGTGGAATGTATGCTAAATGGTGCTTGCTTTCTTGAGAATCAGTGTAGCCTTTTTGGAAGCATCAGAAAGACTCCAGGCAATTAGAGGGGCAGTATAGTACTCTAAAATGAAGAGAAATGAATTACATGTTGGACACATTTATGAGAAAGAGAGAAGAAAATTATATTTAAGCAATGGGGAAAATGAATTGCTGCAAAGAGATAGTCTTTGAAGTTGTCTACCCAAGCCAAACCTTAAATTTGGGAATATCTGCCTGATTCAAAAATATATAAGGTGACCAGGTATTTTTTTGTTTTATTTTATGTATGATTGAATTAGAATAATTTTATTTTCCTAACAGAATTAATGAAATAAGTCTAGATTCCTAAGTGATTTTGCTTTTCACAAAGGGAAGATTATATTCTTGTCTATTGCTATGTCCAATGGAAATATTTCATGAAGGTTTCCACCTTTGTTTTGCATTATGAGAGACTGATTTTGCTATGAAAATACCTGAGGCTGGGTAATGTATAAATAAATGAGGTTTATGCAGCTCACACTTTTGGAAACTGAAAGTCCAAGATCAGGCAACCCCATTGTTTTGGCTTCTGGTGAGGGCCTTCAGGCTGCTAAGCAACATGGTGGATGGCATCATGGCAGGAGCACACACAAGAGTGGGATAGCAGTCACATGGTAGGGGAGAAAAAAAGTGAGATTCAGGCACCAGGCTTGCTGTTTCTACACCAACCCACCCTTTTTGGAACTAACCAGAGTCTTCTAAGAACTACATTAATACCTTCCAAGGGCAGTGTCTCCAATGACCTGACCATCTTCTCCAGACCCTGCTTCTCTAAGGTTCCATCACTTCTGTCCAATCACAATTCCAGCACATGGACCTCTGGGTGATTCTCAAATCATATTCAAACCATAACAAGTAGTTTTAAAAGATTCTGTAGTAATGAAGAAGAGACTATTTTGTGCTCCATTTTTTCATTTCTACTGAAATTAAAGTTGTAGTCCTGATCTTAAAGTACGGCCCCCAAAGACAATACTAGGTCATGGTTCTGAGCTTGGTAGATAAAGAACAGCTACTTCTGTTTCATCTGAGAGCTTCTGGATACTATAGAAAAAAAGAGTATTAACTACTAATGCCTAAAGATACCATAGAGATCATGTAAAGCAATGTCTCTTACTTCTCTTCTACTCTTGTTATAGCAGTAGTTCAGAGAGGCCAAAGAGAGGGCAAGAATTTCATCTCCTGCTTCACCACCAATCTGTATAAATATCTAGCCAATTTTCAGTATTTGTTACACGTGTGAAGGCAAAATAGTTGATGGTCAAATATTATCGGTTTTAAATAATTTTTACATACCTTACAGTTTACTAAACTACTGAATCTAGTAGTTATTTCTATGAACAGAATTTTTTTAGTAAGTTCTTCCTAGTATTTATCTTTGATGTCAAATCTGTGACATGTCATTTGCTCAGATAAAAGTGTACCTTGAACTTCAGGGATGCTCTGGATATTTAATGATTGTTCTTGTGTTTGTATAATATCATCCAAAATAGCAGGACATTTTCATTCCACATATTACTTATATATAGCACATAGAACTCTTTTTTTCTTTTTTATTATTAATTTTGTAAATTTATATATGACAGTGGAATGCATTACAATTCATATTACACATATAGAGCACAAATTTTTCATATCTCTGGTTGTATACAAAGCATATTCACATCAATTCGTGTCTTCATATATGTACTTTGGATAATGATGTCCATCACATTCCACCATCATTTCTAACCCCCTGTCCTCTCCTTTCCCCTCCCACCCCTCTGCCCTATCTAGAGTTTGTCTATTCCTCCCATGCTCCCCACATCCCACTATGAATCAGCTTCCTTATATTAGAGAAAAGATTCAGCATTTGTTTTTTGGGGATTGGCTAACTTCACTTAGCATTATCTTCTCTAATTCCACACATTTACCTGCAAATGCCATGATTTTATTCTCTTTTATTGCTGAGTAATATTCCATTGTGTATATATGCCACATTTAAAAAAATCCATTCATCTACTGAAGGGACTCTAGGTTGGTTCCACAGATTAGCTATTGTGAATTGTGCTTCTATAAACATTGATGTGGCTATGTCTTTGTAGTATGCTGTTTTTAAGTCCTTTGGGTCTAGACCAAGGAGAGGGATAGCTGGGTTAAATGGTGGTTCCATTCCTAATTTTCTAAGAAATCTCCATACTGCTTTCCATATTGGCTGCACCCACCAACAGTGTATGAGTGTACCTTTTCCCCCACATCCTCGCCAACACTTATTGTTGTTTGTCTTCATAATAGTTGCTATTCTGACTGGAGTGTGATGAAATCTTAGAGTGGTTTTGATTCACATTTCTCTAATTGCTAGTGATGATAAACTTTTTTTCATATGTTTGTTGATTGATTGTATATCGTCTTCTGAGAAGTGTCTGTTCAGGTCCTTGGCCCATTTATTGATTGGATTATTTGTTTTTTTGGTGTTTAGCTTTTTGAGTTCTTTATATACCCTAGAGATTAATACAATTATCTGATGTGTGAGAGGTAAAATTTGCTTCCAAGATGTAGGCTCTGTATTCATCTCACAGATTGTTTCTTTTGCTGAGAAGAGCTTTTTAGTTTGAATCGATCCCATTTATTGATTCTTGATTTTAATTCTTGAACTATAGGAGTCTTATTAAGGAAGTTGGGGCCTAATTCCACATGATGGAGATTAGGACCTACTTTTTCTTCTATTAGACGCAGGGTCTCTGGTTTTATTCCTAGGTTCTTGATTCATTTTGAGTTGAATTTTGTGTATGGTGAGAGATAGAGGTTTAATTGCATATGGATTTCCAGTTTTCCCAGCACCATTTGTTGAAGAGGCTATCTTTTCTCCAAAGCATTTTTTTGGCAACTTTGTCTAATATAAGATAATTGTAATTTTGTGGGTTTTCCTCTGTGTCTTATATTCTGTATCATTGGTCTGTGTGTCTGTTTTGGTACCAATACCATGTTGTTTTTGTTACCATTGTTCTGTATGTAGTATAGTTTAAGGTCTGGTATAGTGATGCCACCTGCTTCACTCTTCCTGCTAAGGATAGCTTTAGCTATTCTGAGTCTCTTATTTTTCCAGATGAATTTCATGACTGCCTTTTCTAAGTCTATGGGGAATGTCATTGGGATTTTGATAGGAATTGCATTAAATCTGTATGGTGCTTTTGGTAGTATGGTCATTTTGATAATATTAACTCTGCCTATCCAAGAGCAAGGTAGATCTTTCCATCTTCTAGGGATGCCCTCTTTTACCACTTCTATTTAACATAGTTCTTGAAACACTGGCCAGATCAATTAGACAGACGAAACAAATTAAAGGGATACACCACAGGAAAAGAACAACTCAAATTAGCACTATTTGCTGATGATTATGATTCTATACCTAGAAGACTCAAAAAGTTCCACCAGAAAACTTCTAGAATTAGTAAATAAATTCAGCAATGTACCAAGATACAAAATCAACACCCATAAATCAAAGGCATTTCTATATATCAGTGACAAATCCTCAGAAAAGGAATCGAGGAAAACTACCCCATTTACAATAGCCACAAACAAACAAACAAAAAAACAAACAAACTTGGGAATCAACTTAATGAAAGAGGTGAAAGATCTATATAATGAAAATTATAGAACCGTAAAGAAAGAAATTAGAGCATAGAACTCTTAACACTTGTATTTCCCAAAGTAATGCCACAAGAAGGCTGCTAATTCATTGTGTGTCAGTACAAGTTCTCTTTGAAAAAAGGAAATGTATTCTATATAGGCAAAGATCTTGTAGAAATAATGTTAGGGAAATTTTTCCAATAAACTGTCATAGTATAGGGATACTGGTAGATTGAAGGATTTAAATGCAGTTATACTTCTTGAAAGCATGTGTTAGAGGAAAGGACATTTACAAAATATTTATGGTCCTTAACTG
Source organism: Marmota marmota marmota (assembly GCF_001458135.2). Lineage (NCBI taxonomy): Eukaryota > Metazoa > Chordata > Mammalia > Rodentia > Sciuridae > Marmota > Marmota marmota. The sequence continues at coordinate 33,953,966 of NW_025999990.1, forward strand.
TCAGATGTAGTACAGTAGTTTCTAGAGCTGACGCAAGCCAAAGTGTTTTCATTAGTCTGGGCCTGGGGGGGGATAGACAAAAGGTAAACAGGCTTGTTTAGCTTTGACCTAGAATGTGGCCTTGAGTACATGTCTGATGGTTCATCTACAGTCCTGAAGATAAGCATCCTATCCCCTCATTAAAGTCAATTTATGTATGGCTACGAGGGGCCCACCAACCAGGTTATTTAGTGGGTGTTAGAAATCATGGAGTTTAAATGTCAGTTTCCTAAAGTGTTACGTTAATATCATAAAGATGATGCTAGTTTACATCCTAAACACTCTAACAGAGGTAACTTGTTGATTCTTTCTGTGACTTTGCGTCACTGGTGTGGATGTATTCCAAATACTAGGGACAGAATAGCATGGCTTCTAGCTCTGTTTTAATTAAAGTGTGCTGTTTACATATTTATTACATACTTGCTACATACATATCTTATTCTGATTTCTGACTCCCAATCATGGTGGTGGTACCTGTACCACAGTGTTGTAGTTACTTAGATATCACTCTGGCTACTTTGAGGACACTGGTAGTGCCCTCTTGGGAAAAGCTGTAGCATGTACACAGTTTATCTTTGGTGCTGTTAGTTATGCATTTGGCCAACTTGGAGACAGGATCTGGGCAGCTCAGTTTGTTTTGGGAGAAATCTAGGAATAAGATGGTCAAAAGATGGGAAGTGCCTTTTGAAATATGTTTCTTGGGCCAGTATATATAAAGTGCCTCTTTCTTGAACCCAGATATACTGAATCAGACTCTCTAGGAATGAGACCAAGAATTATTCATACTTAACATGTTCTCCAGGTAATACTGGGGTTGCAGGCTGAAGTTAAAAGCCATTGAGTCAGGATAATTACCTGTTCCTATGAGTGGTCTAGGGAGAAACGTCATCATGTAAAGCAGGAATTTTTCTGATGTAACATTTAGTACCTCTACATGTTGCAGGCAGCAGGGCAGTATTGGCCATTTGTGTTTCTTTTTTATGTGAAATGTTTATTTCCTTTTCTTTTGTTTCCATTTTATTTATTATTGATTTGTAAACATATGAAACTTAATTAGAGAAAATGAAGGTGAAATCTTTACTGAATTTGACCTTCAGCTTTCCCTCTCCTCTTCCAGTGACATGGAACTGGCTCCCCACAGGAATGTTCTCTGATAATTTTATAGTTTTCTTACACCCCTAGATTCTGAAGCATTGTGCCACTTTTAGGGACATTTCCATTCTTAATTTAGTTCATTCACAAAAATAACAACAAAACAAAACAAAAACAAACCCCCCCCAAAACAAAAAAAAAACCCAAATAGCAGAGGCTGGGTTGCTTATGAACAACAGACATTTATTCCTCTCAGTTCTGGAGGTTAAATCCAAGATCAAGGTGCTGGCAGATTCAGTGTTTGGTGAGGGCCTATTTCCTGGCTCATAGATGATATCTTTTGCTGTACAAAAACATGGTGGAAGGGATGGAGCTCCCTCAAGCTTACTTGATCAGGCAAATAATCCCATTAGTGAGGGTTCAGCCCTGTGACCTTATCATCTCCTAAAGATTCCACCTCTTACTATCATCACCTTTGGGTTTAGGATTTCCTCATATGAATGGGAAAGGGCCAAACATCCAAATAATAGCAACCTTAAGTGGAGCTGGAGAAATATCTGCTAATTTTAAACCTTCCTAGTTTGGATACAAATTTAGCACCATTCTTGGTGTTAGGTATTGTTTGGGAAGATGGGTTGGTTAGTATTTCTTTTTTGAAGGTAGATTATTTTCTATTCTTATCATTTATTATTTTTATTTGGTTTCATGGAACCCAATAGTGTAAAAACATCTTGATTCTACCATCATCTGCTGATCACCTCAGGGTCTCCATTTTCATCATCATTGTGAGCTTTTGTTGTGTTCAAGCTAAAGTGTATTCTGATTTCTTCAACTTATCCCTAATTAGGGCTTCTAGTTGGTCAATAATCATACAATTATATCCCTATTTGCAGTTAAGATAAATGTGCTTTGCCAGTGTAGTATATTGAAGCATTGAAGATTCAGATCTGGCTCAAATTCTAGGAGTTCCACTAACTTGATCTGTTTTTGAGTGAGTAAATTCAGCTCTCTAAATTGCAATTACTTTATCTATTTCCCTATCTGGAGAATTTTGGGGGATTAATTTAGATATGTTTATATAAAGAAACTAGCACTTTATAAAAGGTTTTCTTTGGTATTTCTTTCAAAATTTCTGGAGTATTTCTATCTTTAACATATTTGGTACTTATTAAAGTCTATGGTAATAGGTATGAATCTATGCTGTTTTTTCTATATATTAAAACTTTTAAATAATAGTCATTAAACATGATTTTTCTTTCTTGTTTGTTAATGTAGTTCATAAAATCTAATTCATGATAATTTCTTCCTGTATTTAAAATTATATTTCATAGTCTTTTAATTTTGATTGTAATAACTTTTAAATGCATTATGTGTCTTCTAAAAAAATCTGGTTCATTTTCATCTCTTCACAAACAATTATGCCATTGAAGGAAGACTTTAAAGCTGTTAATGATAAGTATTGCCAAAAAAAAAAAAAATCCAGCCAGAAGTTTCCCAGGGTTTTTCCAAGGAGGACTAAGCTTAATTAATAATGGGGTTTGTCAATTACTTTATTTTACTAGAGTTTCCCCATTGCACAGTTTATATTCCAGTTTTCTTTTCTTTATTTTGAAATCAGATTTTTTTTTAGTGATGAATTCTCAATAATCAAATAATAGAAGATGAAGCATAAAGCAAAATATTAATCTGTTAATTTTTAATATGTAATAACTTAATCCATGAATAATAACTCTTTGCAAAGTATATCTTCTGCTTGTCATATCAATCAAGGAACAGTTCAAAAATATTTATTGGTCATGAATAGAGAACAAAGATGGAAGGATATTTCCACATTGTCTTCACCTGAGCTTCAGAGTTATCTTGCTTCATGAGGGGGAATTCTCATATTTCTTGCAGTGAGTAGTATTTGGAAAGTTTTAGAACCTTTGTATATGTTTAATTTAATCTATTAGGTGACCTTATTATATATACATAAAGATGTATAAACACACATATATTTATTTATCTATCTCAGAACTATGGGAGCACATTTCTATTGCTACTATGACTGTTGTTATATGGTTAATGTCACATTTCTTCCCCAATTTTAGATTTCTTTCTTTACTCTATTTTTCCAAATAGTTAAAAAACGTTTCCTTATGTTTGAAAGCAAACTGATTTTCTTGCAGTTTACCTTATAGTTTTAACAAAACACTAACTAGGCATAATTTTTTTTAACATATCTCATCTTTTCCCAAAACATATTTAAAACAATTGGTCAAGGCACATTGTACACTCTAACAAAGTTAACTCCTTAAGTCACTCAGTTTAAAGAGGCACTGGCACATTGAAGAACAATTCAGAACAAGTAGCTCTATTTGGAACAGTGGGAATTTGATAAGCAATATAACGTGATGGAGGGGATCGGTTCTCATATAGTCCATCAATGCAAGGATAGATAGTAAAGCAACTTGAGTAGTGAATATACTGTATGTATTCATGTGTTCAACAAATAATTATGGAGTTTCTGCTTACTGCTGGCTGAACTCTGTGCATCACACATTAATTCAAAATTTATTTAATTGCTTGTTTATCCAACTCATGGCAATGTAATTTTTTGGTGTGCCTTTTCAAATAAACTAGGTGCAAGCACTCAGAGACAGAGTGATTTGGCATGATGTTGCTAGCAATAGACTATTAAAATATGGGGGTTGTGTCTATAAATCGTGCTAACTTTAGTGAACTGGTAGACTTTATTTTTGGCAATAAATATATATCAAAACAATTAGCTACTCCAGACACTCGTTAAGTCTGTAAGAGTAAAGCCAAGTCTGTATTATAGAATGATTACATGTTTAAGCAATCTATGGGAGGGAGTAAACATCTAAATAACATGAACGATAGAAAACCAGGAAGGTACGAGTCAATGACTAGGGGATCTGAAGACTTTCCTATTTCACACCCTTGGGCTTTGTTGCCTAATTTATCAGCATGTTGGCTCTATGAATCATTCTTATTTACAGAGGAATGTTCAAGAAAATCCTTTCAAATCAGAAAATTTTGAGGTTTTTCCTAGCACATTTCACCAGAGTGCTAGAGTACACCAATGACTAAAAGACCTTCCCTAACAGATCTCTTATTTTTTTCCTACTGTTTCAGGGTACACCCACCCCAAATATTAGCTCCTTCATTTCTTCACTTCAGTGATGCCAAAGCTACTTTATGCACCCGTTCAGCAGTCTCAGGGATCACAGATGTGCCTGAGATTCTCAGCTGGTGGCAGCTGGTGCGTGTGAGTACTCCCCCTGGTGTTTTGAATGGTTCATTCTGCAGTGATCATACTGTGCACTTGCTCCCAGTGGCTTTCCCAGGAAGATGGAGCTGCTGTTGTCCATGGCTGTACCCAACTTGATACTGTACCTCTTACTGTCTTCAATATTCCCTTTCTTGTTTCTCTTCCCACTTCCTGTTGTTGGTTTTTAAACTTCCTTCCAAAATTGCTTTCAAATCTCATCTCAGGATCTGTTTCTGGGTGAAGCCAATATAAGATACAATTATAACGAACAGAGAAACCCAGGTCTGTAATTTATCTAGCAGAAAAATTGGAACGATTATCTACTAAATTGAATGGACAAAAGTATTTTTCTTTGAAACAATATGACAAATTGCATGCTGGGTCAAATCAGAAGTGAATTTTGGTAAGAGTCAGAATTTTGGTAACTGTTCAGTTATTTTCTGAACAGTTCTGGGAAAGGTCTGGAGGCAGAATCCATTCTCCCTCAGTTTCATATAAGAGACAAGAAAGAGGGGACTGAGAAACAGGTGCAGATTGGGATACACCAGGTTGATAAGCTTTCTTTGTCAAACTTGGAAAATTCACTCCCCCAAGGTCCGCAGGAATTTCTCTTCTTTCTTTCTTTGCTTTTTGATATTGGGGATTGAACCCAGAGTTGTTTTACCACTGAGCCACATCCCCAGCCCTTTTATTTTATATTTTACTTAAGAGACAGGGCCTTGCTAAGTTGCTGAGGCTGGCTTTGAACTCACAATCCTCCTTCCTCAGCTTCCCAAGCTGCTGTAATTACAGGCATGTGCCAAGGCACCTGGCATAAATTTCTTATTGGAACTCAATCACAAAGTACATGACTAGAAACTGGCATAACTTTCAAATTTTGGTCAATCTAATATTCTTCATTTGCACTGTGAATGCTTGAGTTTTTCCAAGGCAGTTTATAATGAGCCTTAAATTTAATCTGTTGCGCGGTGACCTTATATCCAGTTTCTTTCTGCATGCCACTTTATTATTGACTTGTCTAGAATTTTTGTTTTGTTTTTTGTCACTTGTTTTGCTACCAAACCGCCGTGATCTGACCACTCTCTTGGATTATCACGGTAACCTTCTAGCCAGTTTCCTTGACTCTGTGATTTCCTTCCGTAAGTGCCAACACTGTAAGTAGAGTGATATTTAAAAAATACAAAGCTGAGCAGAGCACTGCTCATCCCAGACTTTGCCAGTGGCTCTTTATTATACTCAGAATGAGTCAGAGTTTAGAATGGCCTCCAAGGCCAACTCAAGTTCACCCCTGTTACCTCTCGGACCTTGTGTCCTGTTGTTTTCCTTCTTGAACTCTCTCCAGGCCCACAGATAACGTTGCTCTTTCCTGACTACCCCTTGGTCAGAAGGGTCCTGTACCCAGAGAGAGATACATGGCTTGCTGACACAGGAAGGAAGAGGTCTGACTTCAAAAGCAAAAAACAAAAGCCACTTAGAAGAAACAAAATGTGAGTGTAGACAAAACAGAGTATGAAAGAAAGAAGTAAAAGTATAAAATAAATATGTAATACATGAAATGCTAAAAAATATCAAAATTTTAAAATGCAAGCTTTTATTTATTTACTTTTTAAAAAACCATCTGTTTATTTGAGTGAGGCTAACTACCTGGTCAAGGCTGGGCTCTGGCTTCCCTAAGGTGTACTCCAGAGTAGATCTCTCAGTAAACATGGAAAAAAAGAAAAAAGAAAAAGAAAGGAAACTAGGAAAGGGAGAATGAAAATATATTTTAACATTGTGAAAATAAAATAATTATATCCTTGAGTATGGGTTGAAATAATAACTAGAGATTTAATAACTCCTAATTATTTCTTACAATCTACAACCTCCCCCAACCTTATAATTCAGAAAAGATAACAGAGGCATATCAATCTTTATTGTTATAAACACAACTCTTTGGAATTACAAACTGTCTTAAAAGAGCCACCAATTATGAAGCAAGGAACTAGCACCCACATAATCCCCAAACTTTTATGTTGAAACTTGAAGGAAAGCACCTTGTTTTAAACATCACCAAAGATGAACATCAGAGTTTTAAGATGCTTGGGAAATAGATAGACAATGAAAAATAAGTTAGATCAAAAGCAATTTGATCATGAATTGTTTAGTAATTAATATATAATGAAATGGTAGAAAATATAGATAATTAAACAATAAATTATTCATATTTCAAAAGTGTTTGAAGAATAATAGGTTGATCCATTCAGGCTTTGTCTTATCACAAATTGAATAACCTGGGACTAACAAGATTTGTTCTACTGTTATATTCCAATGCAATGTGAAGTAGGTCTTAAAAATATCAGCAATCCCCTATAAAGGCTGGAACTTATTAAATAGGCATGGAAAAATGTAAGTACTTTTTTAAAAAAGTCTTTCCAAAATAGTCATAGACATTTTTTCCCACTGATTTTAATCCTTTTAATGTCCTACTAAAAATAAAGGATGTCATATGCTTTGGCTGACAATCAAATCTTGGTATAAATTTAGAAATAAATTATATAACTAAACACATCCACCTAATATAAAAATGTAATTTTTTAAAGATATATAATTAAAATTTAAGAATAATACATCAAATAAAATTATGATGCCAAAAACTTTATTAATAAGTATAGAGCAGAAGTCCAGATGAAGATATATAAATAATGTTAAAAAGATATTTTACCTGCAAGTTTTTCAGTGCAAATAGTTATATCAGGCATAGCGGTAAGTAATATATAGCAGATATATCTGGAATTCAATGTCAATATTAGCTCAAGAGGGTATTTTGGTTGATATTAAATAATAAAGTATTTATAATACAGTAATTTTTGCCTTGAGGAATACCTTTTTAGAAAATCAGATGTTATATAAACGTGGTTTGTTTTCAAACCATATATGCAAAACACGAAACTACTATCTATTCCTTTTCCCTTTTGCTAAGAGCATGTTGCTTTACGATTCAACATGCCATATGGATGTAAATTGTAGTTATTTACTTATGAAATTATTTCCACATCTCTTCTAGGTCTATGGAATGATGTATCTGAGTTAGAGTAAAGCATCAAAAGAATGAAATTCTGCCTAAAGGCTACTCATTGAAAAATATACCTTCACATGAGTCTTAGAATTCTTGATGTTTTAAAAAGGTGATTGTGAAATTTACAACTGAAGAGTTAGAACATCACTGTGCAATCCCCACCCTCCCTCAAAAACGTTGACTTGAAGGACTCTTCCTAGAAAAATAAATGACTAATGTTAGCATTTTAAAATTGTATTTTCCATAATTTTATAATTGATCTTAACAACAGCAGCTTTAAGATTGTCATTCCGCCATTTGGTAGATAACCTAAAAACCAACTCTGGAAGGTATCAGGTATTTTAAGAAGAGACTTATCATGATATATCATATTAGGACAATAAATAAACTTCTTATGGTCAGATACCATTCCTTTAATGAACTAATTAATTTCTTTAATGTCTTAATTAATTAATAATTATTCCTTTTCCTTCAAATTCCTGAACCCAAACATACTCAAGTATATTTTAATAAACACCTCTTGATTTTGTTTCTGGAAAAAACAATTACCCATCCTTAATGCAATCCCCTAAAGTGACAGAAAGAAATAAAAGAAAGACACCCTTTAAATGACTTTATTTACACCTCTGCATTTTGGCAAAATTTTACATATTCTACAGAGTTAAAATAAGATGCATATTGTGGCTTTTAAAATATTAACCTCATCTGCTGTTATGTAGAGCAAAATAGCTCTAGATAAAACAATTCACTCCTAGCCCTCTTTGAGAAGTGTTGGAAGTTAAATGATGATTCTTGGATTGTATAACACCCTGGGAAATTTTAGGAGACAGGAGAAAAATCTTTAAAAGTTGTATAAAATTCACAATTCCAGGGGAAAGACTTTTTTTCTAATTTTATTTTGTCAGATGTAGTTTCATTTTAGTGAAATTTAAATTAACAATGGATTTTAAAAAGAGGAAAAATTCCTCTACCATGCAATAGGAAATTTACCTATCTCTTTGAATGGTTTGATTCTTTTTAGAGAGTCTTAATCAGGTAACATAATATGGTAAATACAAAGAAATAATACATCATAAATAGCACATTACTAAGTTTTGAAGCTAAAAAAATATACTATTTTATTTGGAAAGTATTAATCAGAACCAAGTATAAGCCAAGAGCTTATTAAAAATAAAACTAGCAATTTAAAATTTATGCTAGTGAAAAAATTTAATTAGGGAGTGGGATAGACTGAAGGAATGGGTTTGTCTAGTATTATTTCACTCTTGCTAACACAATATCATCAAACTCTGTTAATTCTGATTTATCACCTCAAAATGGCAGCAGAGGATTGTTTAAAGAAAGTACCAAACTCAATTAAGGCTAATAATTACTATGGTATTACTTTACCAAACAATTCTTTTCTAACTTTCCCCATTTAAAACAGTTTACATGTTCAAAAACATTTCTTAGAGACCCTTAAAAAAAATTCCCCGCAAAGCTTAACCACACTGCTAGCTTTTTTTCCCCCACAGCTCAGCTTAAGTAAATCATTTTTAACTTAGGAGCTATGTAGTAAAAAGCTGGGTATGAGTGAAGAGCATGTACTGAAAATGCAATCTGAAAATACAACGCAGTTTTCATCTGCTTACTTGGAAGGTCATTTACCACCAACGATGACAACCATGTTAGGTGTTATTTGCTTCAATCTAAGAAGTTAACTTGGCAAGTTTTCCTTATTATTGATTCTGTACCATAGTGGTAAAGAGAGAAATGAGTGTGATGTCCCATAACCTCACCAGTAAGCAATATTCTTCAAGATCACATTTACCATCACACACAGTCTAGAATCAGAAAAGTCCTTGACTCCATAGGAGATTTAAACGAAGTCCTAGCACGAAATTCAGGTGCAGACATTGCCAGTTTCCCCTGAACAAATCTTACTTTCTTGCTGCTCTTTCATGGAATTCTCCCCTAGGAAATATTTCCTAATTTGAAGTTCACTTCATTGAGTCCTGTTACGGTGCAATCGAGGTAAAAGTCCTTGGTTGTTTATGGACTTGACTATGTAGTCAGATTTTATTTAATGATTAACCCTGGTCTAAATCTATGGTTGGATTTTTAGTTTATATTATCCATGAAATTAACAGGGTATATGGAGGGAAACAGCATGTTAATAACCTGTTTCCCCACATAAACATATCACATCTTTATACTTTTTGAAAGTTGCCGGAGTTACATGGCAAATCATAACAGAGCAAGGAGAATTATGCCAATTGCTATCTTAAGGCCAGTGCTTTTACATGATCACATTTTATTTCTTAACATATTGGAGATGTACTAGAGGCCTCATAGATGCAAAAAAGGCCCTAAAGGACATGAAGCAAAAAAAAAGACCATTCCTTAATTTAGTTCACAATCACAATTTCATTAGTACTAATATAAGAAAAATGTTTATGAATGCTAAGGAAGGCTCTCCCCCACAGCAATGTTTTCATTTATTTTTCTCATCGTGGTTCCTCAGCTTGTTCCACAATTATCTTAGCACCTAGTTGTGCATCATAAATTGCATTGTTAGATTTTTGGGTGGTGGGAATTGAACCTACATCACAATTACTATGAATAGGTACACTGGGATCCTGATTACTTGGTATATTGGACTGTACTGTACTTTGTGATTCGACTTCGAGATGTGCTAGGGGAGGCAGATCCAAGGGTCTGGCTAAAGTGATGGTCAGAGGAACTCCTCACATGACCAATAGTGGCTGTCCCCCCCATACTGCTACTCAAACCCCCACCTCCACCCAGGTTGCTCAGCCCAATGCCACCACCACTGACTCCAGCTCCACTCAGGCCCATGCTACCGGCACCCATGCTGGTGCTAACTAGGCCACTGCTACCTATGCCCCCACCTCCACTTATCCCAGCTGTGCCACTAATTCCACTTATGCCAGCACCAGAAACAACCCTCTCTGTCACAATCACATTGTGGGCATTTGATAAGTCAGGGTGCATACTCAGACTGCCCATCATGCCAGAAGTTGGTTGGATTACTCTTTCTGTCACTACCACATTTGAAGACTCTCTAGGATTAGAGATGGTCAGAGAGGTGGGTAGACTTGAACCTGGTGCTATGACCCTTTCTGTCACTATCACATTCGAGCCATCTCTCAAGTCGGGCATATCTAGCATTCCATGCAAATCAGCGCCAGAGATTGGGCCCACCACCCTCTCTGTCACCACCACGTTTGATGCATGCCGGTTATCATGAAGATGGACAGAGGGCTTCAGAGTGCCAGAGGTGGTATAAGACTCTGTCATAGTGACATTACCATAGCCCAGAGGATCAGGAATAGGCATAGGATGCTGTACACCAGGTCCTGAGGGATAGGTGCTCTCAGAAATTACTGTAGTAGTGCCAAAGTGCGGGGAGACTGGTGGGTGTCCACCCACCATGGGCTCTGTTGTCTGCTGAGGGCAAGGTGGTTCAGTGCTCTGAGGTTGCCAAGAAGGTTCAGGGTCTGGATAAGAGTCGATTTCTCTTCCCAGGCTGATATCTGCCAATTTCTTAAATTTAGGTCCCAGAGTATCCAAGAAGCTTTCATCCAGGTCTTCTCCAATGAAACTGCAACAGCCCACGGAGCCGGCAGGCGAACCTACCCCTTCAATGTCATATATGAGCAAACAGTCATTGGACGGGCGTCCTTCATCTTCATCTGCGTAAGCATATGCCTTCTGAATTTGTAGAGAAAAGAGAAAATGAAATTATGAATACATATTGTCGTTACCATTGTTGTTTCTTCCAGGGCATTTCCAAAGAGGCATACGCAGAGCAAAGTTCTAATATCTACTGGAAATGATTTTAAAGACATTATAATTTCTTGAAAGAATTTGGTAAGAAGATATTTTAACTATAATTCCAATAATATGTCTTGATTTTAAAATTTACTTTGGTAGACTTATTTCAAATAGTACATTTTGGGCACAGAATCACATACAAAAAAGTCCCATAAACAATTTTATAACCAAGTTAGAAGGAGGCATATGAAAATGCTATAAACAATCAGGTGCGGTGGTGCACACCTGAAATCCTGGGAGCTGGGGAGACTGAGGCAGGAGGATTGTGAGTTCAAAGCCAGCCCCAAGAACTTAGTGAGGCCCTGTCTCAAAATAAAAAAATAAAAGAAAGGATAGAGGATTGCTGAGAGCCATAGCCAAGTAGGAATGACGCATGGCATTTGGGGTTGAAAGGTGACCCTGCTCAGGGATTAGGGTGGCTCCAGGTGGATCCTGATGGGAATAAGGTGGCTCCAGGATTAGGGCAGATCCCCTGGGATTAGGGCGTATCCTGCTGCCTCAGGCACCCGCTCCTTTGGTGGAGTTCTGAGAGAATAGTAGAGGCAGTGTATTCCCAGGCAGTGTGTGTAGAGTGCCGGTGAGAGTTCGGGAATAAAGAGTTGCTGTTTGAATCTACAAGGCTGTGTGGTGCCTCGGTGATTTTGTGCCCAGCCAGACTGCGGCAGAGGATGTGGCTTAGTGGTTAAGCACCCCTGGGTTCAATCCTTGGTACCAAAACAAACAAACGAACAAAAAAATTGCTACATACAAAAAAAGTTAGAAGGAGGTATGCAAAAATGTGTTTGTATATAAATATATAATTTTTTTCCCTAAAAAAGGCAGTTCATAGTTTATGGGTTTATTGAGCATTGTATTTTATTTCCTTCAAGCAGAATGAATGTTGTGGATCTGGGAAGGTTTATTTTAATGTGTCCTTTTTATTTACTTACTTTTTTAATTTTATATTTGTTACCAGGGATTAAACCCAGGGGTGCTTAACCACTAAGTCACATCCCCAGCTCCCCTTTTTTATTATTTTTTATTTAAGACAGGTCTAAGTTGCTCAGAGCCTTGCTAAGTTGTTGAGGCTGGCTTTGAATTTTCAATCCTCCTGCCTTAGCCTCCAGAGTCACTGGGATTATTGCTGTGTGCCCCTGTGCCTGGCTTAATGTGGCCTTTTTAGTGCAATAGGAAAGTTTGACTCTGGATCTGTGCCATTTTTATATTAAAAAATAAAGGTGATCCCAGACAAATTTTAAAAATTAATCTCTTTCAATTCAAGCTGAAAGCCCACAGATGTGTGTACTTTGATTTCATCTTTGCAGTTCATGGTACTGAATTGCAGGCTTTCAGGTTGACTATCAGAAATATCATGTAGTCAACCAACTCATTGTGCTAGTTCCTTAAAAAATATTTATTCAGCCTTTGTTCTTTGGCAAACACTCTGTTAGGAACTTAGCTATGCAACAATGAACAAAAGCAGATATGATCTTCTCTCCTAGGGTTCATGTTTCAGTAGGACGAGACAGACAAGGCATGATCATAGATGCCAGGGAGCATGGGTTCAGGTATGCAGAGTGATGGAGGTTGTCCTTCTATAGGAGAAGGAAGTCATCTCCTTCAAGTGGTGCTGATCAGAGATCACAATGAAGTCGATTGAGTGGCCAGTGGGAGCTATAAGTGAAGGTTTCAAGGCACAATTCTACTTTTTTTGTGACGATAATATTCATAGGTAGGGACCTGAATGGAAAGTATTCCCATATGTTTCAGGAGCTATTCCAATTATTATTAATTACTATTTAAAAGGCTTTTTACTAATATTTATTTAAAAATATCAATCACTCTCTAAACCAGAGGGGAATTAATAAAAACATTTTAGGTGAGAATGCAGAAGGACAGAACTGTATTTCTAGTCCAAATCAGAGACAGGAAGTTGCTGAAGGTTGAATATCATGTAATGTGTAACCACAAGCAGTTGGGTCTCTGCCTGGGGATGGCAAGGTTAATTCTCCTTCTGCCAAACTTTTCCAGGCCCCACACTCTTTTCATTTCTTAGAATGTTCTGGAAATGTACTGTGGCTCTCTTAATGAATGTTTACTATGTGCTTGAAACTGAACTGAGTGCTAGCCCTACATTGTAGAGAACATATGGATGAGGCACTAAAAATGGTGGTGGACATATACATGAACACATTTTGGCAATTGTAAGTTCTATAAAATGTAAAAAGTACTACAAAAATACAGATGTGGAAACACGGATCTTATTTTGGATGAGATAATTAACTGTAAAAATTTCAGAGAGGCAGTGACATTTGAACTGGATCTTCATGGATGGGTGCAAGATTTTGTGAGAGAGGAGGGGATAAAAGCATTGCAGGAGGGTCACACAGAAGCAAAACCTTAGAGAACAGTCCACTGTGGAGAAGGCAAAGGTGCTCAGCAAGTGAGGCTGATGGGAAGGAAGGGTGACTGGAGATGTGGCAGGGGGTGTCAATTTGTGAATTGCCTTAATTGCCATGTTGAAGAATTTGGAATTTATGTTATAAGAGAACACAACTGGGAGTCACTGGCTATTTTTAAAAGGGAGAGTACACATTCTCAGATGAGAGCTTTGGGGCTATTATTCAGCCACAATAAAAATTGTTGGGCATGAAGATTAGAAGTTGGGAATCCAAGACTCTTCCCAAATTGCCTGATGGAAAAACTTAGAATATGGTGGATAGAGAGGAAGGTACGCAGCTACAGGCCTTACCTGACAAAAGTAATTTTCCATGAAATTCATATTCAAACCGCCTTCTCTACATTCCCTCATAGAATTTCTTCTTAATGTTCCAGAATATTCTTGACATATCTCAGGTGCCGCTGATGTCTTAACTCCATCCATTAGTTCAAAGCCTGTCGTTCTTTCTCCTCCTCCCAGATCCTGCATTTCTCTGCCACAATACTCATTTGTATAAACTCCTAAAAATGTTGATCACATTAAATTTACTTTCTCTAGTATAATATAAACTAAAAACTACCAGGATGTAAGATTTCCTCATCCAGGCATGCACTCATGAGAAAAGAAATAAAATGAAGATGACATATAAAGAAAGGAGAGGTAATTATGATCTTGAGGTCAAAAAATAATGATCAATTTGTTAATTTGGTAATTACCTATCCAGAGACTACTGTATGATGTGTTAGAAGTGGGGACTGCAGAAAAGTTACAAAAACCTATGCCCTCAAGAGTTTGATTTCGAATTGAGAGATTGGGATAAATAACTCAAATTTTGAAGGTTAAAAAAACAGTATAAGCATACCTCCAATGTATTATTGGAAGCCCAGGCATCCAGAAAAAGGCAAAAACAAAAACTCAAAAAACAACAACAAAAGTAACTCCACTAGCTTTCAGAGAAGAGGCCATGGTTCTTCGATCTGCTCTTGGACATGAAGGTTGAGTAGAAACTTGTTACAATATTTGAGGTAGGTGGGAAAAAAAAAACAATGGCATGGAGTATGGAAATACCACAGAGAGAATGTCCATAAGAGCATAGGAATTCTCATGACCTTAATATTTGAAAGATCTCGAATTTGTGGGAAGTGTAATTTTCATACTTCAATTAACCCGGTGTCTTCCATGATGATTGGTTCAAGATCTGTGCAAAGGTTTATAGACTTTGTGAGAGCATAAATGCATCAGTAAACAATGTTGGATACGATAACTTATTGGACACCAAGGAAAAAGGAGATGTGAGTTAACAAGAGTTTTTCTTTAGGTTGGGAAGTTCACCAAAATGGATATGTGAGGAGAAGAAATAGATTCAAAGACTAGTTATTGACTTCTTTGAATAAGGTGCAAGTTATAAACAAGTTATAAACACGTCAGTGCCTATTACATTTTAGAGTGTTCAAAGTGGAAAAGTAATCATTAATAATAATTAGTTTGAAAAACTCTAAGAGAAAAATAACAATCAATAGCATTTACCTTGGAAAAGGAAACATGGTACAACTATTTTCACAAGATATGAGAAGTTATTTTAATTGTTCCTCTTATTACAGTGGTAGTTATCCACTTACTGTGAGATTCTAATTGTTCCCTGGTTTTTGCCTGTGAAGTAGTCTGGACTCCTCTTTTAAGGCCAGTTGTATTTATACAGTCTTGCCCCAGTACAAGGGGAAACTCCACAACATGCATAAAATCTTAGCTGAAAGCTTTAAAAGATTTTGACAGTGTTGAGTCTTTCAATTTAAGAAAAGATTTTAGATCAACACTGATATTGAGGCTAAGAATGAATCTAGTTTTTTTCTTTGTCATAATAAACTCAGAGCAACTTTGAGTCATTAAACAAATTATAGAAGATTGTATCCTTAATACATGAGCACAGATCTACTTTAATCAGGTTGTATTTTAATTTTAGTATGTATATGTGTGTATATATGTGTATATATACACACACTTAAAATATATTTTGATATATATTTTAATTATATATATGAAATTTTCTCTGTTAGATAAAAATCTTGACAAAATTGACTCATGGTTATGATTCAGTACTTCCATTTATAGATGTCCTAATTTTGTCATCTCCTGTGCATTGAGGAGGAAAATCATCAGTCTCCTATGTATGATTGAGGAAAATTTCAAAAATATATCACATAAGAATAATAATTATAGCAGGTTTACCTTTACCATATAATTTACACATTAGTCATTTAAAAAGGAATCATGTAAACACTTTTAAAGACAAATAAGGTCATTAAAATATAGTAACATATACAACCAGAGAGAACAGAGTTCCTTTTTAGTTATTTGAGCTGTTCAATTCTTTTTACTTACCTGAGTTGTCAATGCATTCTATCATATTTGCATTAGTAGGTGGTATTGTTGGCACACAGACTGTGGTCATATCCTAAAAGACAGGAAGCAACATTTTCTCATTCTTATCATACATTTGTTTTATTCTCAAATTGTTGCAGATTTCCTAAAAAAATACTTCTTAGGAAACTTCTGAAATTCATTTAAAACATGATCCTCATATTGAAAAGCTTCTCTGTGGTTACTTCCATCTAATTTTGATGTACTTTCAATTCCCCTTCCTTTCCCCATCAGCTATTCCAGAACAAAGTATTACATAGACTGAGTGATTGTACCATCTTGGCTCATGTATGAAGACTCAGTTGAGTGCCTTTCTTACAGATTAGCACTTACCCGAGGTTCAGGCTGTGGTCCTTCTACTGCCCATGAGTGAATTGCTCCATCAGAACATTCAGGAACAGGTTCAAAGCCAGCTCCACCACCAGGGGCTCCTCCACATTCACAACAGATCAACAAAAACGGGACCACTGACAGTGGAAAGAGAGGAATACTGGGGTTAGTAGTGGGCCCTATTAAAAGAAAACAATCTGCTTTTTTATAATTAAACTTGAATTTCTAATAAAACTTCTGTTGATTTTTAAATTATTATGGAAACTTCAGAAAACAAACTAATGATCAGGTATCAAAGTAAATGTGAGCTTCAACAGACTACAATCAATATTAAAATTGTAAATAGTATTGCATGATTAAAACAGATGACCATTTTCCCTGTCACAGTATGGGAGAGAAGAAAGTCAGCTGGAGGTACCAGGCAATATGCTTGGTTCTTCTGTTTTCTCTTTCATGCCTTTAGTTATTTTTCTATTTTTAGATATGCCTGCCTTTCTGTATTTCAATAACAAAATCTTACTTCTGCACCCAGAGATTTTTCCCATTAGGCTATTATTTCCCCATACACAGATATCTTTTCTTTGAATTACTTTTACACAAAGAGAGATTATCATACTGTTTAACAGTGTCATTTCCTGTTAACCAATTGGAGTTTTCTCTTTCATCTATTTATCATCTTTTCATATAATAAAATATTTTAAAATATTTTTGAATAAATGGGTAGATGAAAGAAAGGATGTGTAAGTAAAAAAAATTGAGGAAAGAAGGAAGGATAAAATAAGGAAGCAAGTTAGCAAAGAAGAAAGATAGAACCGAAATAAGAGAAAAAAACTAGAGAGTAAACTAAGAAGAAAAGAAGGGGAAAAAAAATCCTGTGTGCTTTGCTGTTTTAAAAATATGGTAGGATGGGAGAAAACTTTAAATCTAGAGGTATTGACTCAAAGGCCCATTTCTAATTTAAAAGCCTTTATTAACTACTGAAAGTTAATCAGCAATATAAAAACAAACTTATTTATTTATTTACACAGTTGTGATAATCACACTTGGGTAATCAAGTTACATTTATAAAGTAATACACTTTAAAGTATAATATTGATGGGTAATCATTATGCCCAAAATTTAGAGACTGATCTTTTCTCATATACATTTTACATTATGTTCTGCAAATTTGTTAGCATTTTTACATTTTTCTTGCCTTGATTCATTTTGATGACATTTCATCCTTTTTAAAAACTTGTTCCCTCTTTCAGAGAACTTCTCCTGCTCACTACTTCAATACATTATGAGCCAATAAAAATGAACTCTTATTACTTACTATAGAAATTTCATTTTTTGGAGTATATTTTAGATAGAGACTCACTTTTAAGCTGTTATTAGCATGTCCAAACTCTCTGTGGTTTAGACAAATCAGTGTTGATTACAATGTTCAAAGGGCACTGTTATTTAAAGTCAGAGTAAACTTGGTTTACAAATAAGTTTGGTTAAAAAAAAATGTATATTTATGACTGTTCATGTGTAAAGGCAAAGGAAGGTAGAAAACGTATTTCATATGTAAGTGCTCAGAATTCACATTTTGTGTGTGTTTTAATTAAATATGTGAAGTATCTTCTGATGTGAAGATTTTTATGATTCCATACTTGAAATGGGCAATGTTTGCATTAACTTAATCATACTTCACAATTTTCAACTTATTTATTTCAGAAGTTCCCCTTCATTCTCAGACACTTTAGCACATGGCCCATCTCTCCCCTACATTCTACCATCATCCAAGGCAGTGCTAAAAGCCACTGGAGAATCCACTGGATTGAACCTTGTGACTAGATTCTTGACTAGAGCTCTAGGACCACAGGATGTGCTGAGTGCCTTGTGTGGTTCTTCTTTTCTGCTATCACAGCAATGTTGTGAAGTAAGTATCATTATTTTGCACATGAAAAAGGCAAGGTTTGGAAAGATTTGGCAACCTTTGAAAGATTCAGACAAGGAACCAGAATTCAGCCCTAGCTCTATTTGAGTCTCCATTTTATTCAACTATGCAGCCTCGGCATTGCATGAAATCCTTTCAAGATATTGCTCCTGCCTCTCTTTCTAGTTTCAACCCTGACCGTGCTTCAGGAACACCCTTTATTTCTTCCACACGGGAGTCCTTTATTTCAGTACCTGGTTTTCTCATTCTTTGGGGTTTTTACGCATGGAATTTCCCCCCTCTTTGTATCATGTTCCTTTTCTCTTGTCCCTAAAGCTAACTAGTACTCATTTGTTAAAACTCAACTCAGAGTTTACTTATTTTAATGTAGCCTTTTCTGATTGCTTCAATAAATTATTTCTGATTGTCTTCACCCAAATAGATCCATTTGAACTTGCTTGTTGTGGCATTTTCCCAGCACATTGAGATTGACAACAAACAAATCTTTGCCTTCTACTGCACTATAAGGGGCCAAGAAGTTTTTTGATTTTTTTTTCATTTTGTAAACTCAGTACCAAGCATAGACATTTCTTGGTGATTGCACAAAATCATAATTTGTAAAATATATTTCACCAAAGAATTAGAAAACTTTTCCCACCTCCCACCATTTTTTAAAGGGGGGGGGCACATATAAATAGAATCGTGGAAGTACTTACATCCCAGGACTAAGAATCCCATGATGAGTAGTCCAATACCCGCAGGACCAAAATGTACATTATCTGAGGGAATTCCTCGACCACCTGTATTCTCATTAGGCAAATACTCAGTCGATTGTCCATTGTCATTTCCTTGTGTGTTGGGAGTACCAGAATCAGTGGAACCATTCTCATTTGTGTTGGTACTGGTGTCTTCTCTTCCTTGGTTGTTATCAGTACCGGTACTGGTTTCAGTATTGGAACCTGTATCGCTGCTGGTGCTGGTACCACCGTCACCACCACTGCTACTTCCACCGCTGGTACCGCCATCTTCATTACTAGTTGTCCAGCCAGAACCTTGAAGGTCAATAATGACTGTGCCAGTGCAAGTTCTTTGAAGAGAATCTATAGTGATGTTCAAAACAGAAGAAATATTTTATACATTGAGTGCAATAATGTTTGGATAAGATAGAACTATTTTTTGTGCCAATACCTCTTTCAATGTCTTTATTTGCATAAATTTAGTAAGTCATCCCTTGTCTGTGACTCAGTTTTTATATACAAATATTTTTATATTATTATAATTAACCTTATTACTATTACTCTTAATCCTATTATTGGATTATTCCTTTTTGGGGGGATTATTTCTTTAAATAATAAATAGTTGGGTACTACATAAAATTTGAAAACTATAGAATTAGAGAAAGAAGTAAAATAAAATAAAAACCCATAGTAGTAGTTCCAAAGGCCCCCCCATGTTGATTTGTTCTGATGATATTTTGTCTTTAATTATGATGTCTGAACATTGCTTATTATTTATGTTACATTGATAAGATCATATAGCTCATTCCAGTTTATATTTTTTACTTTAAACTATAAGCATTCTTTCATGTCTTAATACACTTTTCACCAATATAGTTTCCAAAGGTTATATAATTTCATATCAAGTGGACCATGATTGACCTGCTTCATTGCCTATTGACTTTGCCTTCAATACTTAATTATTAAAGTTAGTGCTGTACCTAGCATCCCTGTGTATTCAACCTTTAACATTTAGAACTTCTGCTACAATTATTGGAAGTAGAACTATTGGGTAAAAATATAGGAATAATTTGAGTTAAGTTTTTCTCCCATTGTTGCTTGAAGATATTTATTCAGCCTCATTATGCCCTGTAATTTGGGGAATGTGGACAAGAACGTAAACGACATGAACACTGCTCTGATTTATACTGTATGTTAGATATAATAAACATTAAATTAACACCTGTTAGCCATCAGCTAAATGTTTTTCATTTAATCGTGCCATTTAGTCCTCAAAATTATATGATTTAAAGAGGTTACTGCCCAAATCTGGCAGAAGGAAAAACTGAAGTTTAGAAGTTCTTGCAATTTTCCCAAGATTTAATTATGTCAAAGTTAGAACTTCTGACTATAAGTCCAGTGTCTTCTTCACTAGACAACAAAAAGGCAAATGATACATGACATTAATAAAAGAAATGCAGGTAATTTTGTTAGTGCTATTGTATAAATGTGAGCTCAGCTGTTTAACTTTTCATGGATATAATCCCAGACCTTGGCACAATGGTTGACCTTGAGTTAGAACTCAATATGTGCTTTCTGAACAAAATGGAAGCAAATGTCTGAAAGGGTGTCAAAGAGAGATTTGATCAATCTGATGTTAATGTCCATGCACTTTCACTCAACTGGGCTCATAGTATTGTGCTCATAGTATTGTTGTTGCTTCTGCTATTATTTTTGATCATTATCATCACATCATTCTAATTCAAAATTGTTATTGTCCCATTTCATAGAAGATTGAGGTATGGATGGGCTGAATAACTTCTCTAAGATTCTAGGGCTAGTAAGAGATGGTACAGGATACCAATGCATCTCACCTCAGGTCTCATGCTTTTAGGCACTGTATCATACTGCCTCACAGCATTAAAGATTTGAGTCTGTAACACCCTACATAATAACTTTTGTTTGAAAAGTGTTTTTTAAAAATATATTAATGGGGCCTGGGGCTGTAGCTCAGTGGTAGAGCACTTGCCTCTCACCTGTGAGGCATTGGGTTTGATCCTTAGCACCAATAATAAATAAATAAATAAATAAATAAATAAATAAATAAATAAATAAAAGTATTGTGTCCATCTACAAGTAAAAAATATTTTTAAAAATATACAAATGAAAATTTTAATGTCTGAGTATGTTCGCATATAGCTTTCTCTAGAAGAAAAATAATTTAAAATTGATTTCTTACCATCTATAGATAGAATTGTTCCTTGGTATTTTCCTCCAAGTCTGTCATATTGATCCTTGGTAACTCTGTTTCTTAAAGTGATGATGCCTGTTTTTGAGTCAACAACTAGTAGGTCAGCTGGATTATTTCCCATTACATATCTGTATTTGAAAGAAAATAATGTAAATCAATGTCAACTATCTTAACAAAAGACTGTTTAATCATAAAATGTATTTCTGTAGTCAGTAGTAATAAGTCCTAGGTATAGATTGCAATGAGCTGAGATTTTTTTTCACAGTACCAGCTATATGGGGCCATTCAAATGGAGGCCAAAATTTAATTTAAGGAAAAAAAAAAACAACTAAGTAAGCATTTCTGATGAATGTCTTTTTATGCTTATATGCTTCAGTATCATCTCCCTTGGGTGACAGCAAGACTATTCGGGAAGACCTAGATCCTGGGCTGCTCTAAGTCTATGCTATTCTCTTATCAAAAAAAAAAAAGTTCCTTAGCCTTCCTCAGCGTGGCCTGCACTCCCTCTCAATTTCCAGTCCTCCCCACTAAATTCACGATGACTTTGCGAGACTGCTTTTGAATTCCAAACTTCGTCCTTGCCTGTGCATCCATCTTATTCTCCTTCTCTCTCATCTTTGACCTCAGTGTTCTCCCCATTGACATACTTGTGAAACAAACACCGGTTATATAACTCCCTGTCTCAGGCATTGTGCTAAGCTTTAAGGACAGAACCTTCAGAAGAGGGGAGGATGCATCTGTCAGTGGATTTACTCCTGAGGGGTATGAGAAAGGTGATCAGCAATGGTGGTCCAGAGTGATGAGGTCGAGGACACAAGTGCTCACATGTGTGAGGAGAACACAGGAAAGAACTCTTAATACACCTTAATAAGGTCTTTTCTCCACTCTTCCTGATCATAGTCACATGTGCAAATACATGCACAGTTTTTTTTTTGTGTGTGTGTGTGTGTGTGATTAAGTAGAAGAGTTATACATACAGAGTTCTTAAACTTTATACTTTCTTTTCATTTTTTCTTTCCTTATTTATTTATTTATTTACTTTTTTTTGGTACTGGAGATTAAACCCAGGGGTGCTTTACCACTGAGACACATACCCCAGTTCTTTTGATTTTTTAAATTTTGAGACAGGGTCTCAAATTGCACTTGCTATCCTCCTGTGTCAGTCTCCTGAGTTGCTGGGATTACAGGCATGTACTACCACACCTGGCTTAAACTTTATATTTTCTTATATCAAATACTTTAAGCGACGATTCAGTAGTTAGCACTTTTTGTCATAGAGAGTTCTTAAAGTCTTTATAATATAGCACATTTTTCCTTAATATAACTAATGTTTTGTATCAAAGTTATTGACTAGCATTTAATGCTGGTAAAAGTGAAGAAAATAGTCAAAATGGGCTAACTAAATCTAATTTATTTCAAGCTGAGAAATTTTGTAATGTGAAAATCAGTTTCATAAAATCTTCCCAGGATCTAAGGTGAGATTGGGGTACTGTGGAAAACCAACGCCTATGGTAATTAGCTAATTGATTAATGAGATATATAAACACAGGCATACAAGAACTTTTCAGATATATTATTGCCACTTATCTTCACAGTTTCACATAGTACATTTTGCACAAATTTTTATATTTTCTTAAATATCCCAAGTAACAAATCAGCAGTTAGTACTTTTTGCAATTGAATGACGGTTTTAAAATAATGAAAATATTTTAATTCAGATACTTAAAAAAATTAAAAATAACATATGTACTTATGTTCAATATTTGGTAAAAATTAATTGGAAAATGTCATTCTTACCTAACAGTTGTTGAAGCTGAACCTGTGTCCAGGTCAGTAGCTATGAACTCTCCTACTTTATGATTTGCTCCCATATTACTTGTTACTGCAAATGTCTTTGAACCAGGGCGGAACACTGAGCCTTCCACTACATTTAACACAACCACAGAGATTGCAGTTGCTGTGAGTTTATATTGAGACATAATTGAATGATGAAATTCAGCTTTATTTCTAACTCCAATGCTAAGTTGCAGATTCTTCATTTCTTCATAATCTAAGGGCTAGAAAATACAGAGTGAAATAGTTTTACCATAAGAAAACATTTCAGGGCTGGAAATACAGAGTAAAATTGTTTTATTATAATAAAAAAATGCCCTTTTTATTAAAAATGTCAGAAGAAAGAGAAGTCCTTTGAGAATAATAAAAGTGATTTCTTTCCATCATTAAATACAAATGTATGCAAAACCAAATCTATTCTTACTTTCTTTGTCTTTAATTCAATGTAAAAAATACATGCAAACATAGTAAGAAGAAGTCTAGTTGTCCTACATCCATTGTTGAAAAAATTGCCAATGTATGGCATGAACTCTACCCATTCAATAAATTAAAAACTTAAAATAATACAGATGGTCAAAATCATGTATCTTATAGTGCAAAGATAATTTATGTCAGCTTTCATCATTTTATGTTTTTATTCATAACAAAGTATAGGTCAACTATATTAGAGATTTGATCATTACACAAGTTTCAACCATAAAGAATTATTTAGAAGAAATTTTACTTCTGCAAATGTGACTTTTTGAGTATGTTGGGTACTGGACTATAATATTCATATTTATTATATGATAAAATTCCTATTTTTCTCCAACATATTCTAAAAAAATTAATTTTGTATTGTAAAATAATCAAGTAGTGAATTTCATTATGAAAAGTGCTGTCAAAATCCACAGCTCATAAAATCTACAAAACAACTATGTCATTATGTCCCTATGTACCAAATAAAAAGATATTTTTCAGAATTTTTGCATGAGAGTAATTTAGATAAAAACAGAGATTCACACACTGATCTCTCCTGTTTAGCTAAAATTTTGAATTTTGGTCTTAATAGCAATTTAAAGAGTAGCTATAATAGCATATATGTATGTGTACATGACACACATAATTATCTCAACATAATTATGACAAAATATTTAGTATATATGATATTATGTTTGAGAAAACAATTATTATACTATATTCTGGATAGAGATATGAAAAAATACGATGAATAAATTTTTAAAGTAACGTATTAGTTTATGGTACAATAGATGAGGATCCAATTTCCATAATATTGAATTGTTCATAGTATTATGGAAAGAATGTGAATTTCTTTTTATTTTTTATTTTTGGTACTGGAGCTTGAATCCAGGGGCACTTAACCACTGTGCCATATCCCCAGCCCTTTTTATTTTTTGAGACAGGGTCTTGCTAAGTTGCTTAGGACCTCACTAAGTTACTGAGGTGGCTTTGAATTTGTGATCCTTCTGTCTCAGCCTCCTGAGCCCTGGGTTACAGGTGTATGGCACTGCGCTTGGCTAAGAATATGAATTTCATAGCTAGAAAAACCTAGGTTTGAATATTGGCTGTACCACTTACCAACTATGAGAACTTGAGGAAGTTACATAGTTTACCTGAGCCTTAATCTCTTTACCTGCAATATGGGTCTAATATAATCTAATTTGCAAGGATGCTGTGAGAGATAAAGCAAAGCTAGTGCATATTTCAGATATTAAATCTTATTACTCTTATAGCACAAGGTGAAACCTTCACTATCAGCTCCTTACAAGTCAAATATCTATTTTTTCTTGTATCTCAGAGAAAATTTTACTGCAGGTGAATGTGGTAGATCATTAATATGAGGGGTGGGGAAATAAGAGAACACTGGACCAAATATTTATGTTTCTAACAGCCTTGGTCAGCAGCCACAGAAAGATGGGATTATGACAATTTTGTAATCCCAATAATTTAATTTTAATTTTATAAAAATGCATGAGAGGAATAAACAAATTTTAATTTACATGGTGAATATTCTTGGCATACAATAATTGACTTAGAAGGTTGAGCATGGGCACATTTTTTGAGCCCGTTAAATCTGCATTTAAACATTCTGAAAAGATTAATATTAAATATTAATCATACTTTGTTGAAAGTGTAAAATAAGATTTTCCTTTAAAAATGCTTTCAATTCATATTATCTTTTGGGAGTACTGTATTGCTAAACATAACTTCAAGTTAAAGTTCAATGCCTGTTTTTCTGAAATACTGTAAGCAGAAAAATTTCATATTAAAAAAATTTAAATCATTTATAATTTTAAAGCACAGTAATTCTTATTCTTTCACTAACTCAAGTGTGTAAAATGTTATTGTCATTTTAAACAACATTTTGAAAAAGATCAAGAAAACAAAATAAATAGGATAATTGCACTATACCTTGACAACCTTTAGAATTCCTACATTGGTTCTTTCATTCATTTCTATTTCAAACCAATTTCCTTCATTTCCAGAGATAAAAAAAATTACTGCCATCCAGTTAGCTGTGTATTCTTCATCCAAATCAATTACTCTAATCTGGAGCAGGTCTGAATGTAGAGCGTTTTCTTCGATACGTACAGAGTACTAAAACAAGAAGTGGGGGGAAAAGCAAAAACACAAACTATGAGAGAAGAACTGTACTAGGCTTGTATTGATGTTTTAATATTATTCATTATTTAAAAATTGTGTTATAATTTTATTTTTCATTGTTTAAATCTATTTTTTCCTATTGTATAAACAAATACAAAAAGTGTGTCTACATTTCAATTATGTTATTACACATATATCTGTAAATATAATTGTGCAAAATTTAAAATATACTGATTTTAAATTATTAGATTAAAAATTGAAAGAACAAGTACTTACCGAAGACATCTCCATATATGGAATGTTATCGTTGACATCCAGGATTTTAATATTGCATTCACACTCTGCTGACATGCCGTCTGCCCCACCATCTCTGTCTGAGCCTCTCACAGCAAGAGAATACTGGCCATATTGCTAAAAGTACACATTACAAACAATATCACACTTGACATAGAGTCTTTACTCTGTTTTATGTAAAGTTTTTCTAAAAGATTGACTCAGCATTTACAGAAGTCTATGATAGAGAGAGGGATAACACAGACTGTTGAAAAATCCACCAGTCTCACATGAGCCAATATGGAAGTGGCCACTTATATTCTCAGCATTATTTAAAAGAAGTGACACTTTTTTAAAGATCTTGTGTCTTTTTAATCATAATAGGTCCAGAGATGGAAAAAGTTGATAAATGATGAAACAGACCAGAATGATCAAGAGGAGAAAGATCAGACCAATGTTTACCAAAGATTTAAGACACGAAAATTCCATACATCAGCCCTTGAATAGGTGAGAAAAATAAAGGGAGAGAAACAGTTTGTATTTTGGGGAGGTGAAAAGTTGTGGCACTGGAGTTACTGATGATGTATCTATACTTGGTCCTATGCAATGGTGTTTACATTTTTAAAAGTTGGTAAAAGCTACAAAGTTTTTTTTTTTTTAATTAAAAATTTGGGTGTAACTTTAAGGCATTCATTGTTAAAGACATCTTGATATCTCTTTATGATATCTTCTTAATGTCTGACACTCCTTTCTTAAAGCTCTTTACCATTATAGCTATTTTGATATTAAAGGATTCTCACTGGGATGCTTCAGAAAGTTTGAAGAGCTAAATAATCAATTTCTATTACTGATCATTTTCAAATGTGTAAAAAAGGAGATTTTGGTAACCTAGAAACTGATAGCATTTTTTAAAAATCTGAAAATAATCTAATTTATCCTAAACTTAAGAGTCATTAGTAGGGAGATTGTCATTTTGAAATAGCTATAATAATTAAAATTAAATTTAATTATGCTTCAATTAGAAGATAAAACATCCTCATTTGTATCCCTAATGCATATGCAGATTTGATACATTCTATTTAAAGACTGTATTTCTTAAAAAATAAAAAAATAGGTATTTTAAAATTAAAACATTGCACCACATGATACAATGTAAGTCATGCAAGGGTGATTCTACTCTGTTAACAATTACGAGTCATTATTTGTAAATCAATGATTGGTTTGGGTGTTATTTAATTCCTATCTGTTATTTTGACCCTGTGATCCAGTTCTGAAAGTAAACCAGTAGGTGGGCTGCCAGTAGATGTTACATGGAAGGAAAAAAGAAAGAGATGGAGGGAGGAAGGTCGGGTGGGGTGGGGGATTAGAGTACTGCTTCCAAAGAATTCAAATTGTGCTAGGTTAAAGAAACAAGCTGGCTTCTTTGTCTCAATATTATATTCTTGGAGCCTCTACCATGATCATATGCATTGTGACTCACCAACATGGGACCAACAGCAAGTTTCTTATGCTTATTTCATTAAAGAGCACACCTTTTATTTTTTAATGGCGCTTTTATCTCTACGCAAATTTTATGTCCGTTTACAATACATTTTTCTTAAATTAAGGCAAATCCTAATCAATTGATGAAATGAAAGATGTTGGAATAAAATGTCATTGAATAATCCATACTTTTTTCAATTTACATATTTTCTTGTTACCATTATGAGAGATGATTATATAACTAATAACTTCAAAACATTGTTTTCTTTCTCTCTCTCTTAAGTATTCTTGTTTTTAGAATCAGTTCCTTTGACTAAACACCCATTTGAGGAAAAAGAATTACCTCTCTGTCTAGAAAATTGTTCATTGTTCGAATTTCTCCAGTGTATCTGTTGATGATAAACATCGGTGAATCAGAAGGTTCCTGTCTTATGATCTTGAAGGCTAT
Source organism: Marmota marmota marmota (assembly GCF_001458135.2). Lineage (NCBI taxonomy): Eukaryota > Metazoa > Chordata > Mammalia > Rodentia > Sciuridae > Marmota > Marmota marmota. The sequence goes on from NW_025999990.1 coordinate 33,981,940, forward strand.
TTTTGAGTTCAAATTGTTTGGTTCATCTGCATCAGTAGCATTGAGTCTCATCACCAGTGTATCTAGAAATGAAGGAAAATAGATTGCAAAGAGACAATTTACATTTTTGCTACCGTATAGTATGTTACCTACCCAACAGTGTGTTAGTTGTTCCATATAATCTTAGTATCTTCCCTTTCTACTGCTTCAACACAACAATACCTTAGCGCCTTTCTTTGCCCTTGTCTTAATAAGAGATCACATTTTACTAGAAGCTCAGAGATTCCTGAAGCTAGCAAACAAAGGAAGTGTGTTATTCTGGATTTCCATTTCTTATTTTAGTACAACTTCTTCTTCTTTAGGATGTTTTGTTTAGGTGAAACAAAATGATATTAAGACCCAATCAACTTTTTCCTGACTTTCACACTTTGCAACTAAATCATCTGGTCCTAAGTTTCCACAGCTGTAAATAGAGATGATGGTAATATATTTTTGTTGAGATCAGACAAGATTTAAATAGCTAATGAAGTTCCTATTGGATATTCACTTTTATTAAATATATATTATTATTGTTTGGGGCTGTTCTCAGTTAAGTGCTGAATAACTAGTAGATTTAAAGAAATGTTCATTTAACTCCATGTAGTCCTGTCCTGTCTCTTATCTTTTCCATTGATATTAGGAGTGTTTTTTTGGGGGGATGGGGGTATACCAGGGATTGAAATCAGGGACACTCAACCACAGAGCCACATCCCTAGCCCTATTTTGTATTTTATTTAGAGACAGGGTCTCACTGAGTTGCTTCGGGCCTTGCTAAATTGCTGGGGCTGGCTTTGAACTCGCTCTTTATCCTCTTGCCTCAGCCTCCTGAGCCGCTGAGATTACAGATATGCGCCACTGCACCGGGCCTTATGAGTGGTTTTTTTTTTTTTTTTTTTTTTTTAAAGCTTTTAAATTTATTGAGACTTATTTTATGGCCCAACATTATGGCTTCTAATGGTAGAAGTACAAAAATTTCTATCATACTTTTCTGGGGTATGGTGTCCTAGAATACCTAGAAGTATTAATCAGGCCAAGATATATGACAGTGTTATTAAAATCTATGTTTCTACAGGTTTTTTTCCTTATTTGCGTGCTTTCTGTCTATCTAGTAATTCTTTCAAATCACCTAAAATGGGTATAATATAATGGCAGAATTGTCTGTTTCTTCCAATATATTAAGGATCTGTGTTAAGGTGCATACAAATTTAGTTTTTAAGTCTTCCTGAATAATTAATTATTTTATCATTATAAAACATCCTCTTTGTGTTTCAGTACTGGGGATTGAGCCCAGGGTCTCACACATGCTAGGCAAGCTCTCTACCACTAAGCTGCATCCCCAGGCCCAAATCTTCTTCTTATATCTAGTTACACTATTTATTTCTAGTTACATTGTCTTGATGGCTTTTATCTGATATTAATACAGACCCTCTGGCCTAAGTATGCACAGTGTTGTATGGTTATTTATCTTTCTAACCATTTATTCAACCTACCTGTGTATTTATTTTGAAGGACACCTCTTGTAGACAGTATATAGCTGAATCTTTTCACTCATTTTGAAAATCTCTCTTATGAGTGGTTTTAATGAAAGGTGCTATAGACTATGAAAAGCTGCAAGTATTCATTTATAATCTAGAATTCTTTTCTACCTTCCAAACTGTTTCAAAAAAGTTTTTCTACAAGTAAAGCAGGGCATTTCTTCCCATCTCTCTCCCTTCTTTTCTTTCTCCCTTTCTTCATTTTAGCATAGTTTAAAAAATGTTTAGCATAGTTTAAAAAATGTAGGTAATTAACTAATTATATGTATATAATGTGATATCCAGTGCAACTATTGAAATAAGTGAAGAAATCAGGAAAGATGGCCTGATATGGAAATATGTTCAAAATATATCTAAATAAAATTGCATGGATTAGTATGTATAAGGTTACTACTTATGTCCAAAAGCATGTTTATTTATGTTTATATAATTACAAAACATGTACCTAGTACAGATGTTACAGTTGCCTCCAAAGAATGATACTAGGGAGAAGAAAAAATAGATTCCCATTTCCATTTTAAATTTATTTGAATTTTAAAAATTCAAAGTATAGATATAGTATTTAAATGAATAAAAGTAGAATGTGAGGACTTATAGAATTTATAAGAAGTTATACTATTTAAAGATTAAAAGTTCCTATGTAAATTGAAGTTTTGACTTCAAAGGAACAACCTTATCTGTTCATGTGTTTAGGCCACCCTTTAATGGCATGATAAACAGCTAACATACTTAGGTACCTTATGTATTTGGCAGCTAAACACTGCCCTAAACAATGATCCACAAAGAGACAATGGCTCCTTGAGACTGTCAAAGTCCTTCAGGTAAGTGCTCTAACTTAAATATCTAACTTAAAAAGAAACATGATGATCAGAGGGGTGAGACTGCCCTTCAACACAGCCAGGTTGGGAGACTAAATGTTCATCCCTATGCCCCTGCCACCACTTTGGAAAATGTTCTTGGAATTTGTTAGGAATCTTCTACTGAGCCAGTGTATGAGTCACATAAATAACTCCTCCTCATTGCCTTGGAGCTGCTTCTTGTAGATGATAGACTGGAGCTACTTCTGTAGTTGAAGGGAAAGCCTTTCTGTTCAGAATGCTTTTCTATGGGCTGTCTCTAAAATCCGCCATGTTTACCTTGATGCAGTTTAGTCTGTAGTTGCCTGGAAGTAAAGAGTGATCTGGAAGCCAATATGTTCTTGTTTACTTTAATAAAGTAGACTACTTACTTGCATTAGAATTTTCTTCTATTTGTCCTACAAATGTAGACATGGAAAACACTGGAGGATTGTCATTTATATCCAAAACCCTGACTCTAAGCTCAAGAGGTCTCTCCAAATCTTGGCCCATTGAATTGAGAGCTCGGCAATAGATCTAGGAGAGAGAAAAGAAGAATAATTATATGGTGAAAGACATACGTATTAAGTTCTGACTTTTTTCGGGGGGCTTGATACTAGGTACTGTCGGAAATTAAAAGATAAGACATATTATTACCATCATTTTATACTAGATATAGGCACACTTATATAATCAACAGAGAAGGTGAACATGAACACAAAATAATAATTAAGAGAAGGCAATATGATAAGATATATAAAGGAAGAACAAAAATACTATGACTTTGTAGAAGAATGTGATGATTGAGGTAGATCTTGGAAGAGAGTTTCAACAGATGGAGCTGGGAATTGGCAAGTGTTCCAAACAAAGAGATTCTTAGAAAGGAAGAAAAGTAGTGATGCGAATGCTGTGTTTAAAATTAGGAACAGGAGCGATTGGGAGTGGGGTTGATCACATGGTAAAGGAGTCACATGGGAACTTTGAAGAAATGTATAGTAGGCCTTTTTTCAGCAATAAGAAAATAGTTTTTTTCTGAACCATATATGAATGACTATGGCCCAAGAACATGGATTAAAGTCTCCCTGAATGACATGTTCTGAAATGTAGCATTCTAAAGTTAGGAGCCACTGTGGGGATGTTTGCATTATTATTATCTGCAATGTGCATAATTCTGATATTTACTATTTCATATATGTGATACATTTTGTATAAATGGGGATTGTGTGTCAAGAAAAACTGATACATTAGTTGGCTGATTTGGAGTTTGTGGGGATACACTGTGGAAGAAAAGGCAGGAATGCAGTTTTGGAATTGAAGGCAGATATGGAATTAGAGTAGTCATAGGACTAAGCCATGAGTGAGATCAGCAAGTGCAGATTGCTATTTGAAGGCCTTTTTTGGATATGAATTGCTGATATTTTAAGAGATGAGATTACAAAATCAAAGAAGAGTTTATTTAAATTTTTTTTTACTGTAAGTATTAATAGGTGTTGACTATAATGATAGATATAAATGGAAGCAGCCAATGGGACAAGCAAAAGATAAATGAAAAAAAAAGTTGATGGAATAAGGCTCTTGAAGAAAGAGGCAATTATGGAACAATGGGAATATCTTGGCTTAGGCGTGGGGAAAAGCAGAGACTTGACTCTGCTTTTGGATTTAATGAAGAACTTTTCTGATCTGGAGGAGAGAGAATTAATTGTGGGAATTTGTGTTGGGTGGCCCCAGCCTTTTTAAGCTGGTCTCAGAGTCAACTGCTTAGGGGGAAATGAAGTTGAAGGTTTGAAGAGAGAGGTGCTGAAGCTCACGACAGCTCCTGCAAGAAATGGAGGGCAATCCAGGTAAGGATGAAAGAATTTCCAAGGCTCATTTAGAGCTCAGGTGCATTTGAGCAAGGTGAATTCATAATCAAATTGTAACACATTTGATTATAAATTCATATTTAATATTAATAAATTAATAGTATCAGAACAGAATCCTTCAGTAGTGGCATTGGAATGGAAAAGAACCAACATTTTCAACTGAATTATTTTAAAAAGGAGTAAAAGTTAGATATTTGTTCCTTCAAATAAATATTCTAGTTTGCCACAGGGGCTGAGTAGACACTGGTATTTTTGCTAACGCTTAAGTGAATTCCTTTCTCTCTTAATTTCTCTGTATTTATTGGATATTGAGACTCTTGATATCAAGTCAAGCATCGATCTGAGTTTGAAAATTTCCATGAACAATTTAGGCCTGAACATACACACACACACACACACACACACACACACACACACACACACACATTCATTAGATAAAACCCACTTACAATGAAATAAGGAGTGACCTCTCGATCGACTATGGATGTTATATTAATTTCACCAGTTTTTTGGTTAATAATGAAGATTCCATAAGGTGGTTGATCAATTCCTACTCCAGAGATGCGGTATGTAACTTGCTGGTTGGCAGCACAATCTGAATGAATCTGCACAAAGAACACAAGTGAAAATATTACAGGGAGCAAGTAAAGGGTTCTATATTGGATATGTGACAGCTATCTTTCTTGAGAATTGTTGAATGTGTGGTCCCTGTCATCATTTGGGAAATGTTGAAAACATAGAGTTATTTTCCTTGAGTTAAGTGTAATACTTAACTTTATTTTCAATAATAATGGTAGTATTTTTAATGGTAACCAACAATCAGTAAAACAAATTCAATTTCTATTTCTACTAAGACCAAAAAGGTAAAAATATCACCCCAATAAATCTAAATCTCTGCACTTGTCATTCATTCAACATAATTGAATTCATAATTTGAATTTGTGTCATTTTCAAGCTTTGTGAGCTCTGGATCTGAAGGAGAGAGCTTCTTGTTCTGTCAGGAGTTCATGGTGTTTTCATTGCATAACTTTGATGGTCAGTATTCAAAAACTAAAAAAAAAAATGTAAGGTTTAAAAAGAAAGTTTTAAGTGCATTTTTGTAGGTATCAAGTTACTTAGAGATTTTAATTCTGAAATTGTAGAGGATGCATTAGCAGATAAAGAAGGAGGTTGCTCAAATAAATGTTTTTAGAAATCAGAACTCTTTCTTTGAAATAAAGCATTGTATGCCAGCAAACAAATCATACAGGAAGTCTGTGTATATCTGTGTGAATGGGTGTGCATATTTGTGTGTATCTGTGCATGAACCTATATATCTGTGTGTGTGAATCTGTGTGTGCAGACACATTTCTGATTGTGGTTGTGTATGTGTGTGCAGAGAGGAAGATGAAGGAAAATCAAAGAAAAAATATAGCACAAAAGAGGCACCTGTGGATGCTCCTAAATAAGCACAAAATTAGGAATTCAATTCTGATAGATTATGAAGCAGAAAAAGCACATGCTGAAGTGGTTCCTGTGAGTGTGACAAACACTAAATTCTTCAAATCACAGTATTTTTTTTTCCCATTTAGACTCCTGGGTGGCACATATGTTAATTTTGCCAGCGAGGTGAGTCAAGTCTTAATTGTTCATTTAAGTACTCAAATTTCTTAATCTATCCTTTTAGGAACTTCGGTTTTCACAATTTGAATGATTCTAGTTCTCTGTCATACTTCTCAATGAGATTGCTCGCCACACATTCAAAAGACAACTTCTTTTGAAACCTGAACACCATCCATTTTGATTTTCAGCTTTGGTTTCGGGGCTGACAGTTACCTTAGCAATTGGGTTTCTCTTGGAGTTGTCTTCACCTTCACGGCAGGCTGCAGCAAACTTGATCCATTCACGTTTTTGCCTTCTGATCGAATTCCACTTGATGGTGCCATTTTTAGTATTATAATCTCTAACCTTGAATAGGGAGGACAAAGTAATAGTATCCATTATTTATAGTTCATATTTCACTGGAGGTTTTGGAGGAGGGGGAAATTATAATGTTAAAAAGAAAGGATGTTTAATTGGGGAAGCTGGTAATTTTGGTAGTCTATTAACTTCAGCATTACATTAACTTAATTTATTTTTATTTTGAGACAGAGCCTTACTAAGTTACTGAGGCTGACCTGAACCCATGATCCTCCTGCTTTAGCTTCCAGAGTCTATGGGATTATAGGCATGTACTACCACACCTGGTTTAGATTAACTTTACATATTAGAATGAATCTTCTATGGAAAAAATTCTGTTACAAATATTTTTATTTTCTTTTTTAATCAAAAATAATTTTTCAATGGATTTGAGGGAAATTACCTGGATTCGAAATTCACTGTTAACTTCCACTACCACCTATAAAAAAAAAGATAATGACAATAATCAATTTTTAATTGAATGTTGTAAAATTCATGTTATCCCATCATTTAAAAAATCAAACAATAGTCTTGTGAGTTATTAGAATTATTCATCAGTCTGAATAGCTGATGGATCTGGTTTGGCTCTGGGGTCTGGTAAGAACCTAAGAATTCTTCCTGTTTTTACTTTTCACTTTGCTTTTCTTTTTATTACTTTTTAAAAATCTGTTTTTCATTCTAAGCTATGTAGATACTCCCAATCACATTTTTGAAGCAAGATCCCATGAGAAACAAGGGTTGGAAAATCAGTTTTCTTAATAAATCCTGTTCCTGAAGAGCTAGAAGTATTCTGATATTTTGCCACTTCATAGTCAATGGTAAGTCCGGTACTAGAACTTGGGGCTATGGTTGCAACATTTGACATGCTACAAATGGAAATAGAAAAACAAAATTGTTCAAAGTAAAGGAGGGAAAACTTCATAGTAATTCTTCCTTTATATTCCAGTTCTAGATGGAAGATTTTCTAGTTTTTTTTTTTTTGAAATTTTAAGAAGACAACTCTCCTGCCTGCTTTGAAAAATAAAAATAAAAATTTTGAAATAAAAGCAAATAATTTCCTATATGTAAAATGAGTTCATATTTGATGTTTTATTGTTAACATTAAAACTGAAATAGATTCTATAAATGAAATCTTCTACAGCAAGGAGAGGAAAATACAGGAGTGTATAAAAATTGCTACAGATGAAGCATTCATTAATCTTTTCTTTTGCAATTTCTCTGGTCAAACAAGTGTGCTGGCCAGATTTCTGCCTAGTTTAAGCTCTGGCCATGATCTTTACATGTGATCAGTAGTGAAACATCAATATAATTTAACTTATTTTTTCCCCTAAAATCCACAAGTGTTTTGTAAAATATAAGACATACACACTTCAATTCTGACATGTCCATATGTTTGTTTAAATATTGTTTAAACATGGTTTTGATGGCTAGTTTGCATTTATTAGGTTTTAGATTGCACTTGGAATTAATTAAAGATGGTGTACTTCCTTAATAAGACATATTCAACATCTAATTGAGTTTTTTCCAGAATTGCAAAGAACGAAAATTGTTCACAATCAGACATTATCTGCATCAGTGATATAAGAAAATTACCGGTTGCATTTTTAAAATAATAATAATAGTAATTTTTAAGTATGGTAAAATTCTTTTGATAGTTTGTTTTTAACTTCACTCTTAAAGAAAATGTAAAATGCCAGTCTCCAAGTACCAATTTTTAAAAATTGTCATGATTGATAATTCAAGAAAACATGTATTTATAGTTAATATGAGTAGTGTGAAAAGAGAATTATTTACCCATGGTGTAGTATTAATCATAATTATCACTGTTATGATGAACTGAATGATAACTAAGTACTAGAATCTATGCATTTTATCTTTTTGGGAGGGGCTCCACATCAAAGCTAATGGAGAGCATTTTAAAAATTTATTTTGTTTTATTTTTATTGTTGCATTATAATTATTTATAATAGTGGGATTCATTATGCCATATTTGTATATATCATAACATAATTTGATCAATCTAGTTCCCCAGGACCTTCTCTTTCCCTTCTGTTCTCCCTCCAGTGATTCGCTAGCTATGTACTTAATCTTTGCAGTAAGTCCGTTTGTAGTCACTATCCGTATTATCTTCATTTAATGGATGAGGAAATTGGGGCGTGGCTATTAACTTATGGCTACATATGACCCAATAAATCTCAGCTTAAACTTGTGCTTGGGGGTTTTACAATAAATGATATGTTCCCTCAAAACGTATTATACAGAACTGACATAACACCTTAGAGAACTCAAAAACTGTCTGATAATTTAATATATTATCCTTGCATGGATGAGAAACAGGTTTTGATTGTTTTGTGGTGCCAGGGATTGAATCCAAGGGCTCTTAAGCACTGAGCCACATCCCCAACCCTTTTTAAGACAGGGTCTCAATAGGTTGCATATAGCCTCCATAAATTATTGAGGCTAGCTTCGAACCTGTGATCCTCCTGCCTCAGCCTCCTGAGCTGCTGGAATTACAGGCTGTGCCATCTTGTAATAACAATGACAACAGTAGTAAAAGGGAAAAAAGGAAAGTCAAAGGCCTAAATGTTTTGCACATGTAGCTGAGATGTTATCTGTAAAGTCTGTCTTGAGTACAAAACTGAAAAGATGCTTGTGCAAATGCACTCTCACTACCTGTAGAGGTGAAGTACTTCTCCCTTTTTGCTGTTTGTGGAACGGGGATGTGGGATACCTTATTTGTCAGTTTGGAAGTCCTTTGTTCATAGTTACAGAGCTGTGTAGACATCTGTTATCTGTTTTTGCATTTCTCTTCCTGTGGTGAGGTGTCCTGTCTGCTGTTTGTTTTGGATCAATGTCCCAGATGACTAAGAGACTTTTCCCACTTTATGAAGCTGGGTCATTCTTTTTCCCACGAGAGGCAACTTAGGCAGGAGACCAAGCAGGTTTCACCATTGTGTCAGACTCACAATTGGATGGGTAATTAAAAAACTGCCAAGTCTGCTTAAAAATGTGGTGGGTTGACCTAAGCTTATTTTCTTTTGCTCAGAGTCTAGAATAAGCTCAGATACAATGTCACTCTTGGACTTTCAAAGGCAAAATAGTGACAAAAAAAAAAAAAAATCACTGGGAGAGTCAGAAAAGCTTCTAAATCCTCTGGGCTTTAGTTTCATTTGTAAAAGAGGAAGACCAACTTACATACCTTTCCAGTTCTAACATCATCTCCCTTTGTTCATTAGGAAGGTAAGTATTTTGATCATGGGAAAGACATGATAAAAATTGTGAGCTTAAAAGATGACTCAGACAACAGTTGGTAGAAGTGATGGGAAGAGGCAGCAATTACAGTTGAGAGCCTCCAATATCAAGTTCGGCTAGAGGAAAGGAGAAGCTAAACCTGAGCAGAGGTAGTAGGAATTGACAGGGAAATATCAACGCAGGGAGATATTAGAATTGACAGAGCTTAAGAGATGGGGGAATCAAGAGAGGGAAGAATCTCAGATGATGGTGATTTTAAAAAATGAGCCTGAAATCAAGGAAGTAGCAGATCGTATAGAAAACACTGAGATGAAGAGAAACGCCCAGGTAAAGATACTTAACCATTTGTAATACGCATCCTCGCTTTGATCAAAAGCTCAGCCTGGATACCTAGATTTGAAGTTCCTGTGCTCAGGCAGGATAGTTGAAATCATGGGAGAAGTTGCAATTCTTAAAGTAAAGGGTACAGAAAAGAAGTTGTCTGTGGCTGAGATGGGAGCAGGGAATTCCAACATTTATATAACTGGAAATAAGTATAACAAACAAAAAACAAAGAAGCAGAGAAGGAGTGGCCATATTAACAGGAGGAAAATATAATGCATTTTAACAGATCACAAGGGAAGGGGAAATTGAGACAGATGGTGTGTAAATAGGCATCTGATGATATTTTAAAAGGGTGAAAATGTGAATCCTGAAGACCTGAGATTTTCGGTAATCTTAGAGAGAACACTTTCATCTAGATGGAACACTTTCATCTAGATGGAACAAGCATTTGCTGGGTTGAAAAAGATTAAGGAATAAAGAGGAGGGGAGGAAGACACAAAGAGGGCTGCTCTTCCAAGAAATTTGTTGATAAAAGGAAACAAAGCTAAAACTAAAGGATTAGATACAGGAATCCAGAAAATTTTGGTGGAAAAGGGAGATCTCTGGATTTTTGAAGTTGAGGAAGGAGACAAGGAAATCTTGACTTAAAATAAAAGAGATTCTAACAGAAGATGCTTAATAAAGTTGTTAGGATGGAGGGAGGAGGACGAAATAGGCAGAAAAAGAAAGGACTTCAGAGACAGAGGACAGAGAGGAGAAGGAGGATGGAGACAAGAATTGATTAGGCCAAGTAGGCTGAAGGACATTGCTCTGATCTTGTCCCTGGAGTAAGGTTGAGGTTGTTTTCTGACAATTAGGGGAGTAGCATGGGTGGAAATAATTCTGGAACCATGTTAGAGAGCCTGTGATGGAAGTTAACGCAGTGAGGAATATGGGGCGACCCCTAAGAGTCTCTTTCTTGTCCCCTGGTTACAGGCACAGGGATGGTCAATCTGTGCCTCGATTGCCTCATCTGTATGTGAGAACTGAAGCCTCTCGTATTCTAAAATTAATTAATGAATGGATTAATCCATCTAAAGTACATCTTCGGTGAGTTCCCCTGTTCATCTTTGTTTTAGGAGCCAATCTATTCATTTATTTATTTTGAAAAAGCCACAGGATGCAAAATTGCATGGTAATTTTAATGATTCCTTAATTGCAGTTAGTTGTAGCATTTTTTTTTAAATTGAAGTGTATATTTTTTATACAATAAAAAATAGACCTGAGAAAGTAATTTTATAAGGAAATTCTCTTGCATGTAATGATTTTGAGCATCAACGTGTTAAGCATCAAATCTTAATGCATTTAACGGCTATGTATGTCACAAGGATGAATTTAAAGCAAAGGTAAAATATCATTTACTTATTTTTAAAAACCTCCCCTTTGTATTTCTTCTTTTTACTACTCCAGCAAAGGATATCAATCTGAGGTTGATAATCCCTCAGTTGATTTCTCACATTTTTTTATTAGTTTGTGCATTTCTTTGACAAACATGTATTGAATGTGTATTCTATGGATCCACGGCTACTTTAAGACTTAAGAAGGGCCTAAATCCTAAAAATATTATGGTAAGCCTTAGAAAAAAATGTCAAGAAAATGCAATACTATGTCATAAAAATTTTAGGAAAATCCAAAGTGATTATTTCCAAGTTTAATACCTTGATATTTTTGGGAGGGTATGTTTGAGGAAAGAAAAACAAAACTATCCAAAAATCCCTCTGCTCAGTGTGATTAGATACCTGTTGAGCAATCTTGCACAGGTTCAAGGCATTATGAGGAACACAAAGCTGAACCAGGCACAGAACCTGCCTTCAAATAACTTATAGTCAAGTAGACTCCTACTAAACAACAGGCAGCTCTGAATTTGTGGAGATGGGATTTCTCATCAGAGCATTGTTCTCTTAGACCAATTAAGAGTATGGATCAGCTGCCAATGGCATTATAAAAAATTTCAACCTGTCTAAGTCCATTAAAGAATTTGCATGCCAAGCATAACCAGCAGGGGTGGCATGATCCAGCACTCTGTGAGGGCGTTCCCTCAATTGATGGCTGAGCATCATGAAACTGCAATGCCAGGCAGAGCAGGCTTCCAGCTTACACAGTAGACAGTGCCTATTAGGACACAAGGATACTCAGCAACAGTGTCCTTGATAAAAGCAGAGTGAAGAGCTATCAGAGGTGAAGTGTTCTGGATGTAGACAAAAATGTCATTTTTTAAGAGTCACGAGACTCTTAAAAAATGTCATTTTTTAAGAGTCACGAGACTCTTCAAATATGTGAATTTTGACCCTCAGGGTCAAGTCTTCAGATTGATAAATTTGCATTCCTAGTGCTTTAGGTTTTCCTATTACTTAAAACCTTAGGATGGCAGAATGCTTTTACTCTGAAGCAATTCTCACTAATTGAGTGGTGATACATTGGCATTCCTGTTTATGCAAAGGTGAAAGAAGATGCTAATCCTGAAACTGCATTGAAATAGTAATTCTTATTCACTAGCACTGTATCAATGGAAATGATTACGATTAAATACAATTTGTGAGTTTCACTGAATAGATGAACAGATCTACTGCTTCCATTTTCTATAAAATATTTTACTGAAATACTGATCTCTATAATGTATGTAACTATAATATGTGCACAAGAAAGCAGAGTTCTCTCTTCTCTTTGGCTGGTCTGCTCGGTCTGTACTAGTTTTTTAGCCCTCTCCTGCTTTATATGACACTGAACACAGTTAAGGGAACTTAGGATGTTTGATTCAAATCCATTGATGAATCAGATAATAAAATGAATATAATTTTCAGTGTATTTTAGTCTGAGTGCAATCATGTAGATCTTTTTCCTTTCTTCCTTTCTATTTTTTTTTTTAATTTTGAGTACTTTTTGAGACAGGGTCTTGCTAAGTTGCTCAGGCTGACCTCAAACTTGTTATCTTCCTGCCTCAGCCTACTAAATCCCTCAGATTACAAGCATTCACCACCACATCTGGCCAGATGTCTTATATTTGGTGCGTAGGTAACATTGTTCTATTGCCAAAAGAGCATGCATTCTAACTGTTTCCTCCACTCTAAATGCTAATTTTATGGAGGAAGGAGAGGTGAAAGAGAAGGAGAAGGAGAAGAAAAAATCAATGTGAAACAGTTAATGTTTTTGGCTTTCAGTGTTAAAGCATATGTGGGCTATTATCTGTCCAGAAGACTTGTCTGAGTACTGGAACAATCTTGAAATAACCTTGACTACTTTAAGAGTAGCTCCTGTGCTTTACTCTCTCTGGCCCAACTCAAAGATTGAACAAGGTCTAAAACTTTCACATATGTCGAGCCGACTATACGACATGCAGTGAACAGACAGTTACCCAGCTCTCAAATGGCTTTGCATTATGGACACTAACAGTTTAAATATCTTAAATATCTTCACAATTGTTCAAGTATGTTGTTACATGGATTTTTATTTATGAATTTGAGCAGAAAAAAATATAAAGCCTTTATGTAGTTTTTTTTTCTTTCTTTCTTTTTTTTTTTTTTGGTATAGGCAAACATTTGTAGTGAGACTAGAGAAAGGAAATCAAAAGAGTTTGCTATAGTGGTGATTGTCTTTAGGGAAGAAGTATTTTAAAGTAAAAGACAGATTAGAGATTCCAAAGGACATTTACCAAACCCATCTGGTAAACTCAGCAGTAAAAATAAATTATGACCTTCAAAGCCTTAGAAAGTGAAATGTTTTACAAAAAGTGTTATGATGACAATATGAAAAATAAGATATTTAAGGTCATTACAATATAAGTTTCTCAAGAAATATTTTTCAGAAGACATGAGAAACTTGTGAATGATTCCAAAATGAAATATGGCCAAATGTTCCTCATTCCTCCAAAATCAATCTGCAAAAATCAAAGTTATCCAAGCTCAGAAATTAAAGCACAAATGACCAGAAACCTCTCTCCAAAGAAAGCTCATTGAGAATACATGATTTTTATAAAATGATATGTTTTATTGAAGAATGATTAATTAGGACATAGCTGCTTAAAGGAATTTATAGAATGAAAATTAATTAGAAATAATTATATAGATCAAGAAGCAGGCAGATCTCATAGACAGTGAAAGTACATAAACTTTTGAAAACTCTAATCATTTAAAATTATACAATAAACTTTAATCAGTCAAATTTACATGAAAAGAATTTGTGTGAAACTAAAAATAAAAGTATTTGATTATTTGGCAATGCACAAATATTCCTAAGGTCAAATGACAGAGTGGTAATGCTTATTGATCATGGCCATACCTCAAGTTATGATATCAACTGAAACTGACAATCCATTGACAAGTCTATGGCATAGGAGTAGTGATGTTTGAAGTGCAGCTTGAAAAACTAAAGCTATCAGTTTACTGATGCTCATTGGTAACTTAATGTACTGTTATGACCTCTTTTCATTAATAAGTGGAATTTAAACTAACCAGCATACTTTGCATCTAAGATCTACCTTGTTATTACACAAACCCAACATTCCAGTTCAAAAATTAGGCAAGTAGAAACAAATATGAACCACATCCTGCCAAAGCTGGAAGGTGATTTACCTGGCACTTGCCTTATGGGATTCCATGAGTGTTACGGTGAGACAGACTATGACTTTAAAATTGTTGCACAAAATGAAATTTCTTTTTTGATATAAGGTATTGGTGTTGTATTTAAAATTTATCATCTCTAAAGAGAAAACTAATAACAGGTAAGGGGGCAATGATAAACCATTTCCTGACATCATTGACCATCAAATGTACAACTTTTATATCAGTCATTACTAACTTTTCAGTAGTAAGAATAAGCATAGTGATAATTATACTTACCCCTTAATTATAGCCATGCCTTTGCCTACTGTGTTATTTACAAATCTCCTAAACTGACAGTTTTTTTTTAAGATTAAAAAGTTTTAAATCAAATCATAATAAGTAGCATGGGCTTCTGGTATTCATAGTGTGGATCCTGAGGATAAATTGGTCCATGAACTAGTGAGGCCCATCACAGACTGACTGCTATAATTTAAATTTATATGGACCTTATATTTTTAAATTTAAAAATTACAGTGACTCTGCCACCAAAGATACCAAAAGAATAAAAAAAATGTTTAGGTTGCAAGTCAGGACCCACCTGCAATACTTAATATAAAAGCCCACCTGCCAATGAGAATTTGTACAGTGACCCAAGGAGTGATAAGAATTTCCCAAGTTCAGTATTTTCCCAGCATGTCTTAGCAATGACTTCCATGTCAGTGATATGATATGATGAATGGACACTGAGGCATTAATGTGATCTGGAGTCTTCAATTAAATAGAGAAACCCTATTTAAAAATCGAGTTCATAAAATCACCTGGTCATTAACATAAACTTTTAATGGGTTTAGGTTAGAAGCGCCACCAAATAACATTTTCTAAAAAGTTCTCACTTGCTTGCGATGAGGATGAAGATGAGGATATTTTTTGTAGATTCCACTTACCAGGAAAATGAATAGTACTGCAGCTGTTCGGAAGGAATTCCAGTCCATTGCCGCTGCTGGGATCTCTTACATCCAACACCTAGGGAGTTTTGTTTGTTCTTCTCTGTTCTTTTTCTTTCTCCCACTCAGCTGGTGTCTGATTAAAATAATTTCTCAGTAGATGTTCGTACATGCAGGCTTTGAGGTGTTTCTGCCTTCCTCTGGGAGAAGGACTGCAGGTACGTATAACCAGTCTGGATCCCCACCCTAAAAACTTGGGCTGGTCTCACTGAAATGCTTGACAAGATCATCATTGCTCCCAGGTAAAAGCTTAGGGACACACCCTTCTTCCAGCTGAAAAGCAACCCTCTCTGGGGAGAGGAATATTCACTTCTCTCCTGAAAGTTTTCAGTGATAGGCACTTAAAGTGACCAAAAATAAGGAGGGTTGTGCAATTGATAGGGGCTTCCAGTCTTAGCCTTTATTTACAAGTTTTTTAGCTTCTCCCTGTATTAAAAAGGCAGATACAGTTTGGCTGTTCATATTTTTCAGAGAATTATCCAGCCCATGTTCAGAGCCAAACCCTCAGGTCAGGGTAGAAAATGATAAGCTTTCCATTTTAGTAGATGTTAGAGAAGATAGTTTATTTTCTAAGTTTTTAAGAGACAGAAAATTTGCCTGTGTTTAGTATAAAGTGTTTTTTTTTAAATCATTAATCCAAATAAGCAAAACTATGGTACTTAACAATTATTATTATGGTACTTACAATTATTAGGTCCTCTACATAAGTTACAAATCCCTGTAAGTGACCAGTCGAAGTCCAGGTAAGCCTTCATTTTCTCCCTAAATGAATATTTTTCTTTCACCAAGTAATTTTCTTCCTTTCAGATTCTGTTCTTTTTCAAAAGCAGTGACACAAAATTTAAAATGTCAATAATCTAGGTTCAAAGTAAACAAAAAAACTGCCAATTAAAATCCTATCGATAATTTTTTAAAGGAAGTTTCAGCGCCTGAAATGCTAATGGAAACACAGAAAGCTGTTCTTCAGGTGAGGTGGGTTAAAAGTCAGCAATGATTCCCAAGCACAGAGCCAAGAAGCCACAGAGTGAGCCAATTAGAACATAAGGATATGGCTGCCCACACATGCAGGTGGAAAACTGAATGCGGTCCTGAGGGTTTTGAAAATAAATAGTGACCCTTGCAGGGCTCCACTGGAACATATTGGTGTGATATGAACTTGTTAATTGACAATGTCCAGTAGCAGGAAGTCTTATAGATGCCGGACCCCTTCAGAGTTTGAAATGGCAGTCTGGAACAGCAGACTTACCCAAGATACCGATTAGGTCAAAGGATACTAGAAATGTCCCAGAAAGAAAGGATATCTTTGAGAGTCAGACAGTCTACAGAATGCTGTCATTTCACTACAGATGTATGGCAAAGTTACTTGACAGAGTTTTGAAATTTCATGTTATTCATCATAGAGCACAGAGGGATGGAGAGAGGCTGCGTAAGTTTACTTGCAATGTATAAAAATGCTTATGACAAGATTAGGTCAATGTAAATGAAATAAAAGAAAATAAAGGAGTGGGCAGGCTAAATTTCTCATCAGTCAAGTAAAATACAATGTGAGCGTTGACCTATGATTTAAGTCTGAGCAATGTGTTAGTGGTAGGATTGTCTGTGAATGACAGAAGACTCACTGAGCACCAGAAACCAAAGGACCTACTCTTGCACCCTTCCAGTGACAGCAAAAACATTATCCATCTTGGATTCTGGGCATGATGCCAGGGTATGCCCGGGCCTTCCTCATCCAATGAATTACCCTTCCCTAAACCCAGCTGTGGCTCCACCCCTAACTCAAAGCCCTGCTCCAACAATCCCAACCACCTAGAGAATTTTCAGGAAAGCAACCTCTGTAACAGAGATCTGCAGAAGGGATGTGGCATCTGGATGATCACATGAGAGCTGAAGGCAGTAATCACAGTGGTCGAGGGAACTCAACTCCTCTTCCTTTGCCTCTTCCCCTGTCTTTCTCTCTTACTCATTTTTTTATTTGTTTAGTTACACATGACAGTACAATGATCTTGACATATCATACATTTGAATCAGATGGGGTATAATTTCTCATTTTTCTGAGTGTACAGGTTGCAGAATCACATTGGTCATACAGTCACGTATATACATACAGCAATAATAATGTCTATTTTATTCTGTTGCCCTTCCTATCCCCCCTTCCCTCCCTTCCCCTCCCATACTTCTCTCTACCCAAACTAATGTGACACACTTCTTTTTTTTTACCCCTCACATCATCATACATGTATTCTGTATAACAATGAGGGTCTCCTTCCATCTTCCGTGCAATTCCCCTTCTCCCTCCCTTTTCCTCCCATCTCTCTTTCCTATTTAGTGGTAAACTTCTTCTCATGCTCTTCCTCCCTACCCCATTTTGAGTCACTCCCCTTATATCAGAGAGGACATTCGATATTTGTTTTTTAGGGATTGGCTAACTTCACTTAGCATAATCTGCTCTCTTACTCATTTTTTTTTAAAAAAAATATTTTTCTTTAGTTGTAGATGGCCACAATGACTTTATTTATTTATTTACTTATTTTGTGGTGCTGAGGATGGAACCCAGTACCTCACACGTGCTAGGCGAGCGCTCTACCACTGAGCTACAACCCCACCTTTTCTCACTCATTTTAATCTCCTCAGAACAGTGCTATCCAACAGAACTGTGGGCTATGTGGAAATGTTCTCTGTCTCTAGCTGTTCAATGTGGTAGCCACTTGCTCTATGTAACTATTGATCCTCTGAAATGTGGCTATTTTGTGGAAGAAGTGAATTTTGAAGTTTACTTATGTTAATTTCAATATCAATTTAAATAACCATGTGGCTACTGGCTACCCTATTGGACAGTTCAAAAGGGTTGGAAGAGCACTATTGCTTTTATTATCTTCTGTCTTACTCCAAGCCTTAACTACTTTTCACTTTTGAAAATTTAACTCCCTTTTAATTAACTTTTCTCAACTGGGGGAACTCTACCTCTGTTTCAGTTTACAATTAACACCTGGAATTCCCTTTCCTTCATGTAATCTTATTATCTCACTTGGGTCCAATCTCCTTTCCTTTCTCCTTTCTGATTCTCTTTCCTAATGCTAATGATTTAAAACATAAGCGACCTAAATCCTTTTCATTTCCATATTACCATTTTCTTAATCTTCTATGGCAGTCACCTTATCTGTGACTTGACACCACACTGTGGCATAACTGTACTCCACATCTGCTGCTTTTCTCTGGTCTCCATGCATCACACCCTGTTTGTACTGTCACCATTGGCTGGTACTTATACCTCCTTGTGTGTACCTACGGTTATCATTTCATGAAAATTTTGTGGAAGTTAGGGTGACTTTTCTGTTGGAATTTTCCTGGTGATCTGCTAAAAGTTTCCCGCAGAAATAAAAGTTCTCCTGGAAAGTAAGTTTTCCTCTCTTTGACAAGCACTGAAGACTCCAGAATATCATCCAAGTGTCTGCTTTTTCTATATTTGGCTTAGGATAATATAACATTTTCTTGAAAGATGAAAACAGCATCTTTAAAGTTGATAGGTTTTACTGGCTTAGAATTTCTTAAAACTAATTCTGGTAACTGTTCTGTCCACCATAATGTACATAGTGCCCATAGCATGGGCTTGTATGTCAGAGAAATGCCCTGGAATATGCTTTTATGTCATGTGTGAGCCTCTGTTTCATGTATGTGTCAATATTACCCATCATCCTTATAAATTGTTTTTAAAAACACGAAAGATAAAAATAAATCTTAAAATGGAGAAGAAATTGAAGGACATATGTTGAGGATAATGTAAAACAAAAGAATCTTTTTTACTTCAATAGTCATGTTTCTATGAAGTATATTGTTTTCAGATCTTGTTCAGATTGCTTAAAATTAGGTTATTCCTTAACGAATTGGTTTCACACACAAAAACTATGGATGGGGAATGCTATTTTAGACAAAAAGAGACTTTTCTTTTAATATGTAACATTCAAATGCAATTTTTGATTCTTAACTGAATTTTTGGTGTGAACAAAAGAGCTATAAAAGCGATTTTAGGCTACTTGGGAAAATTTTAATATAAACTATTAGAGAATTATTATAGATTTTATTTGGTTATGTAGTATGATGTCTTTATTTCTGTAAATATGTGTTTAATTATGTAGGGAGAAAATTTCATGATGACAGAAATTTTCTTTACGATGTTTCAGTAATAAAATAGAAGAAGCAAATATGGCTAAATGTTATCACTATTAAATGGAGATAATAGTGTGTGGTATTCTTAGTGTTTTTCTGTTAATTTGAAAATTTGTATAATATAAAAATAATAGACTAGAGCAAGTGAGGGCGGGTGGGAGGAAAAAAAATAGACTAGAGCAAGGTTTGGAAAATTATGGCTATGGGCCAAATCTTGCTTGTTGCCTGTTTTCACTTTTTTAAAAAAGTTTTTATAAGCCATGTTCATTTGCTTATATATTGTCTATGGCTACTTTCACTCTACAAAAGCAAAGCTGAGAGTAGTTATGACAGACTGCCTGGCCTGCAAAGCTTAAAATGATTACTTATCTGGTCTCTTACAGAAACTATCTTCCAAGCCCTGGATGAGATGAATAGATTATAGATTGTAGTACAAAATACGACTCATTAGCACATGAGATGATTTTAGGAGGATCCATAAAATTGATCTACAGGACATGAACAGAAATCATGATGACTCAAAGAAACCTCTACGATTAAAGAAATTCATCACTGAGATAAGAATACATCTTTATAATCAAGTTGAATTTTTAGTTTGGTATTTTTAGAAAGATTTTAATGACTAGAATAATAGATAGCCTAAGGAATCTTCCTTTCTTTTAAGACATATCTAAGAAAAACCTCAATTATATTCTTCTCTAGTAAATTCTAGAATGACAGTTCAGTAACATCATATCTATATACTTGATATAAAAAGAATATTTATGAGTTGAGGAAAAACTCAAATGATTTTGAAAACATTGGATTCTATCTCTTTTTTTTGGCCGATTGGGGGGTGGGTACCAGGGATTGAACTGAGAGGCACTCGACCACTGAGCCTCATCCCCAGCCCTATATTGTATTTTATTTAGAGACAAGGTCTCACTGAGTTTCTTAGTGCCTCGCTTTTGCTGAGGTTGGATTTGAACTCCTGAACCTCCTGCCTCAGATTCCCGAGCCCCTAGGATTACAAGGGTGAGCCACCATGCCTGGCTGGATTCTATCTTAATATTTAAGAATCTTATGATAAAATAGGAGTGGTGAAAGAATAAACTATCATTGCTTGTGCTTTAAAAGTTTGAAAAATAATAATTCTGATTAAGCATCCACTCACTGCATGTTCTTCACTGTGCTGCGTACTGTGGGATGTTCAAAATAATTTTGAATCCTGTTCTTTAAGGAGGTTGCATTGTGACTGTGAACTGGTGTTCAGAAATATTGCTACACTGGGCTGGATGCCTGTCCTACACTCTTGCCTGTGTATATTAGCTGCTGCCCCAGTGTGGAATTTGAATTTCCTGAACAAGTTCAGTCCATCTGCTTACTTATAATAAATGATCTCCAGTTCAGTTCCATATTGTCTTCTTTGGCTTACATTATACTAGGCACTGGGGTGACAAAGATGGATACAATATGGTCCTTGCTCTTGTGGCTCCAAGCTAACTGGAATGAAAAAGATAACAGATTCCTCCCACCCCCCCTGACATGCTCAATAAAAGCATGAATAAAATGCTTCTAAGTCAAGTTTCATTGCAGGTAACAGATGAGGAATGAGACTACACATTTATGACAGAATGGAATTGATTGCTAAAATGTTTGATTTTTTTTCCCTTTCTTTGTAGCTTACGTAAATCCTTCATTTAAAAAAAAACATATTTTTTAGTTGTAGGTGGACACAATTTCTCTTTCTTTCTCCCCCCCC